>NW_020664372.1:22724325-22886392 GCF_002925995.2 Terrapene triunguis | reverse complement strand
AGCCCTGGGGTAGTGGCGGCGGGGCTCCAGGGGCTATTTAAAGGGCTTGGGTTGGGTAGCAGCAGCCGGAGCCCCGGGCCCTTTAAATGGCCCCCAGAGCCCTGCTGTTGGAGCCCTGGGGGTTGCGGCGGCAGCAGCCGGGGACCCCTGGGGCTCCGTTGGCAATTTAAAGGGCCCGGGGCTCCTCTGCGGTTGCAGCGGCTGGGAGCCCCTGGCCCTTTAAATCGCCGACGGAGCCCCCGGCTGCCGCTGCTACCCTGGGGGCTTGGATGGCGATTTAAAGGGCCTGGGGCTCCCACTGCCGCTACCCTCTGGGGCCCTTTAAATCACCACCTGAGCCCCGCTGCTGGAACCCCACGGTAGCGACAGCGGTGCTCCGGCAGTGATGTAAAGGGCCGGGGGCTCCCGGCTGCCGCGGAGCCCCCAGCCCTTTAAAGCTCGGCCACAGCCTGGCATCCGGGAGCCCCCAGGGCTTTGGCAGTGATTTAAAGTGCCCCCAAACCCCAGGACTCCCAGCCGCCTCTGCAGCTGGTAGCTCCGGGGGTGATTTAAAGGGCCCGGGGCTCCCCGCTTCAGCCGGAGCCCCGGGCCCTTTAAATCTGGATTTAAAAGGCCTGGGGATTTAAAGGCCCCACCTCTTCCAGTAGAGGCTACGTCTCTTCTGGTTAAGGCCCCGCCCACCTCCTCAGGACTCCGAAGCACTGGTAAGTCCTTTAAGTTACTTTCACCCCTGCCCTGCACTCTGTCACAGGCATTTTAAGCATGCTTTTGTATGTGCAAATAGAGATGTATAAAAGAACAGGTTAAGTATTCATTGCAATTAGAAATAAGATTGTCTAAGCAAAACAGTGTATAGAATATATTATAAAAAATGTAGGTTTTAGTTTTGTGCTAGCAGTTGCATATTTCCTTGCTTATTATGATTTTTATTCCTTCATGGTTGTGCCATCCAATTATTTCCCCAGTCCTACAAAGATTTAAGCATAAGCTTAACTTTATGCACTGTGAGTAATATGCCTGCATTTGCACTATGTAGTGAGGATCCCAATAGCTCTTTTTCTTTTATTCAGTGAGTAAGCTCTAACAAAAAACAAAACAAAACAGACAGACAAATCTAATGATGCTGAGGTCAATATCGTGTTTATTTGAAAAGAGCCTTTGTTCTCTTCGGAATCCCTTTCTTATTCACAATTTACTTCAATTTGGGGTTATTTCAGTAAGAACAGCGTTCCATTAATTTTATGGGAATATGCATCAATGGTGTAACTAAGATTTGTTACCTTAAAACTATGAGCACTAAAAAAGTGTGGATGAGCTTCCATAAAGTTCTATACACCTACCCTTTTATCTGGTTAGATTGTTTGTCCTTAGCTGCATGGGATTCACTTGTATGTGATTCAAAAGGCCTTTCTTCCTCGGTGTTATTTGAATCCTAACTTGGTTAAGTATGGTTTTACTATATTCAAAAACTTCCACTGTGTCTATTTTATCATTGTTCTGTTATGTGTTTGGTCACAAATGGTTGGAATCTCATTTGTGGTCTCTCTCTCTCTCTCTCTCTCTCTTTTTTTTTTTTTTAACTTTGGAAAAGGAAATTTTAAATGTTTTTGAATCCTTTTCAAAGGGTCTTCAACATCAGACATAACCTCAGGTTTGGTTTGGAGGAGGTGGAGAACAGATAGTCCCTCACATACTACCAAATAAGTACACAGAGATTTTATATAATTTATTTAATTTACCTGCCTACATTTCAGGTGCCCAGTTACACACCTAATGATGTTGAATATGCACGTGCATGACTAAACAAATTATCATATTCCAAACCCTGCCTGCTTATTTTCATGCTCTCATTTAGATGAATTATAGTTCTGTCACTCCCATTTCTCTTGTTGAAAATATTAACATGTATGTTAGCACAATTGGTGTGCCCAGTTAGGCATATTAATGTCAGTTTTAGGGATGCAACACCAAATAAACTCTTTGAAAATTTGGTGTTTTGCATTCTGTTAATAGCTTTACTGTTAATGGTGATGCTGTATTAACCCAGGATCATCTAAATTATGTAATATTTAGCTGTGTAGCAGCTACAGTCCCCAGTCAAGATTGGGCCCCATTCTAGGCACTACACAAACATACATGAAGACATTGGACCCTATCCATAGAGCTTATGATTCATTACTGTAAAAAAAAAAATTATTTTGTTCATTTAAGCAACAATTTTACACATTTTAGTGTGAAAAGGGTAATGCTATAATTAAAAGCTTTTCCTAACTCTACTGTGTGGGCAACATTTCAAAACATGGACTGATTGTGTTTTTCCTTTTTTGAGTATCAACGGTTGCTCTATAAAATAGAAGCCAAGTTAGGTTTCTATGTCAAATTTTCCTTTTAAAATGAAGTAACTTTGTACTGTACAATGCTTGCTTTTAATAGCATTTATATTCAAACTAAATTATAAGTTAAAAATATTCTTGGAAGATAAACTTTTAAAACATGGATACCTAACTTACTGAACACTGCATCTGGAATTGCTTTAGAATGGTTTATATTTTATCTTTTTCAGAGATGTTTCACCTTTATGGATAGGGGTTTCGTGTTCAAGCAAATCAATAACTACATCAGCTGCTTTGCTCCAGGGGATCCAAAGGTACTCCACTCCTTTAATAACTTAAAAATGTGTTTCTCTTTTTGGTACACCTATGTAACAAATTGTGTTGACATCCCAGAATGTTCTTCAGTTACAGTCAGGCATATTTTCAGACTAGTCTCCCATTCCTGTGCAGTCAGTGTGTTAAGTTTTGCCTTCAAGACACCTTTGGTATTTTTGCCTCTCAGAATAGTGGGATTGGCTGTGACATCTTCAAAGAGGAAGAGTGTGACTGGTACAATTCTTTAGCATCCCTAGCTGGAAAATGGATGAAACAACATCAATGAGCACTTTATGCAAGACCATGAAAGTCTCAAGGAACAAATTGACAATAATTGAAAGCAAGCCCTCTGATATCTAAGATGTTCCTACAAATCTACGACCCTTCTAATTGCATGTGCCATGCCATCAAGGCACTCACTTTTTTTTAAAGAGGTGCATATGATCTCTGCCAGGATCTCAAACAACTCTCAAATCTTGCGTGCCACACTACATAGACTTGATAAAAGTAAGAAATGTAGCACAGAATTAGACCTGGCTTTCAAATGCTGTATTGTGCTAAAGAGTTCTCCTGGGTCTGCATGGCATGACGTATAATCCCTAGGATTGTAGATTTGTAAAGGAGAGAGAAATCACTAGTGTTAAGAAATCTGTTTCCTTTTTAGCTATGCTACCAGAAAATCACTAAATTATTAAATTGTGTAATTTACATCTGAAATATTTTTGCAGACCCTTTTTGAATTCAAATTTGAATTTCTTCGAGTGGTGTGTAACCATGAACACTACATCCCTTTGAATCTACCTATGCCATTTGGAAAAGGCAGAATTCAGAGATATCAAGGTAATTCCACATTTTTAACTATATATAAATGTTAAAATTTTAAAAAGGACAGGTCAGAGTTCGTAGCAGTTGTGGAACAAGTCAAGGTGGCAAGAACTGTCTTGCAGGCTGCCCTGCATGTGGCGGACTCACCTATTCGTACCATGTCCTCTGCCATTGGCATGAGAAGGTCATCATGGCTACAAGCGTCAGGCCTCCCCCCAGAGGTCCAACAGACCATCCAGGACTTGCCCTTTGAGGGCTCAGGACTGTTTTCGGAGCAGACTGACTCCAGGCTCCATAGCCTTAAAGATTCAAGGGCAACTTTGAAATCTTTGGGGCTACATACACCAGTTCCTCAGAGGAAGCACTTCAAACCCCAGCCACCTCCTCCTCACTTCTGCCCTGCCCAACATAGGTAGGACTCTAGGAAGCGAGGCAGGAACAACAGATGCAGACCTTTTCAGCCCCCATCTGACCAGGGCCAGAACTCGGCGAGGCAGTCCTCCAGCTCCAAGCACGCCTTTTGAAGGTGCGTCGGGCGGCGACACACCAGCCCAGAGCCCGGATCCTTCTCCCTGCTTCCTGAACCATCTTTCCCATTTCTGTTGTGCGTGGGGCCAGATAATCTCAGACCGCTGGGTGCTGCTCATGTTAGAAATGGGATATTCTCTCCAATTCTGTTCCTCCCTTCCTCGTCCCTCTTCAGGGATCCCTCTCACCAGCAGCTTTTTTTGACAGGAGGTGCAATCACTCCTACGCATAGAAGCAGTAGAGGAGGTTCCTTAGGAGCTAAGGGGAAAGAGATTCTATTCCTGATACTTCCTAATCCTGAAAGCCAAAGAGGGTCTGAGATCCATTCTCGACTTGCGAAATCTCAACAGATCCGTGAAGAAGCTGAAGTTTCGCATGGTATCTTTGGCCACCATCATTCCCTCCCTGGATCCGGGGAAAACAATGCAAAGTAATGTACATTGGAAAACATAATCCCAACTATACATATAAACTCATATACATATAAATTGATGGGGTCTAACTTAACTGTTACCACTCAAGAAAGAGATCTTGGAATCATTGTGGATGGTTCTCTGAAAACATCCACTCAATGAGCAGCAGCAGTCAAAAAAGCTAACAGAATGCTGGGAATCATTAAGAAAGGGATAGATAATAAGATAGAAAATATTATATTACCTCTATATAAATCCATGGTACGCCCACATCTTGAATACTGCGTGGAAAAGGTTCAGAAAAGGGCAACAAAAATGAATAGGGGGTATGAAACAGCTTCCATATGAGGAGAGATTAATAAAGCTGGGACTTTTCAGCTTGGAAAAGAGACAGCTAAGGGCCGGATATGATAGAGGTCTATAAAATCATGACTGGTGTGGAGAAAGTAAATAAGGGAGTGTTATTTACTCCTTCTCATAACACAAGAACCAGGGGTCACCAAATGAAATTAATAGACAGCAGGTTTAAAACAAACAAAAGGAAGTATTTTTTCACACAATGCACAGTCAACCTGTGGAACTCCTTGCCAGAGGATGTTGTGAAGGCCAAGATTATAACAGGGTTCAAAAAAGAACTAGATAAGTTCATGGAGGATAGGTCCATCAATGGCTATTAGTCAGGATGAGCAGGGATGGTGTCCCTAGCCTCTGTTTGACAGAAGCTGGGAATCGGCGACAGGGGATGGATTATTTGATGATTACCTGTTCTGTTCATTTCCTCTGGGGCAGCTGGCATTGGCCAGTGTAGGAAGACTGGATACTTGGCTAGATGGACCTTCTGTCTGACCCAGTATGGTCATTATTATGTTCTTATGACTGGTACGCCGTCCTTGACTTGAAGGACACATACTTTCATATATTGATAGTCGGCCCACAGAAGATTCCTCAGGTTCGTGGTGAACCACACTCATTATCAGTTTACAGCCCTCCCCTTCGGCCTGTCGGCGCGCCCCCCTCCCCCGCGCGGCGTATTTACCAAGTGCATGGCAGTCATTGCCGCGTTCCTGAGGAAATGGCAGGTGCAAGTGTTCCCGTATCTCGATGACTGGCTGGTCAAGGGCCGCTCCAGGGCGCAGGTAGAAGCGCATGTACATCTGATACGGGTGACTTTTTCAGTGGACCGGGTCTATTGTTGAACGTGCCCAAGTCGACTCTATCCCTTACCTAGAGGATAGAGTTTATGGGAGCAGTCCTAGACTCCACTCAAGCCAGGGCGTTCCTACCGGAGTCTCGCTTCCGAGCCATTTGCTCCATCATAGACAGCTTCAAAGGTTTACCAACCACAACGGCACGGAACTGCTTAAAGTTGCTTGGTCACATAGCCACATGCACATATATGATGCAACATACACGGCTGCAACTCAGACTTCTGTAGGCATGGCTGGCATCAGTATACAGACCAAACAGAGACAACTTGGACAAGATAGTTTTGCTTCCTCCCCAGGTTATCGAGTCCCTACTATGGTGGCTCAATCCCCAAACAGTATGTACAGCAGTCCCCTTCTCCAGGCCCTAGCCCTTGCTGTCTCTAGTCACGGACGCATCAGCATCGGGGTGGGGAACACATCTCGGGGATCTCAGAACTCAAGGCCTCTGGTCCCAGGCAGAGCTTTTGCTTCACATTAATGTGAGGGAGCTGAGAGCGGTTTGCCTAGCCTCCCAAGCCTTCCAAACCCATCTGGAAGTCATGACAGACAATACAACAGCGATGTTTTATATAAACAGACAGGGTGGAGCATGCTCTTCTCCCCTATGCTAGGAAGCCCTCAAGCTCTGGGACTTCTGCATAGCCCACTCCATACACCTAGAGACTTCTTATCTTCTGAGGTCCCAGAACAAGCTGGTGGACCATCTAAGCAGACTTTTCCACAGTCACAAGTGGTCCATTCGCCCAGACAACATCAACAGCATCTTCCAGCAGTGGGGAGTTCCCCAAATAGACCTATTCACGATGAGACTCAACAGGACGTGTCAGCAATTTTGCTCCTTCCAAAATCACAACCTGGACTTGATCGCGGATTCATTTCCCCTCCCCTAGAGGGACCATCTGTTTTATGCATTCCCACTTTTACCACTCATTCACAAGGTCCAGCTCAAGGCCAGAAGGGACAGAATGTCAGTCATTCTAACAGTGCCAGCTTAGGCCCGCCAACCTTGATATACAACGCTTCTGGAACTGTCAGTAGCCACTCCGATCACCCTGCCATTGGTGCAGGACCTAATCACTCCACCTCACAGCGTGGAAGCTTCATGGCTAAACCCCATGGAGTTGGCATGCTCGGAGCCTGTCAGAGAGGTCCTCCTTGGTAGCCAGAAGCCGTCAAATGGAAGAGATTTTCGATGTCGGTACAGAAGGGCACGTCTCTGATGCGGGCATCAATACCTTTCATTCTGGACTACCTGTTGCACCTGAAGTAGTTAGGTCTGGTGGTGTCGTCCTTAAAGGTTCACTTGGCGGTGATCTCGGCATTCTATCCTGCGATTGACGGCCGATCAGTCTTTGCTAGCCTGATGCTGGGCTGCTTTCTCAAGGGACTTGACAGATTATACCCTCAAATTCATCACCCAGTACCGGCATGGGACTTTAACCTAGTGCTCTCCAGGCTGATGGGGACCCTCTTCGAGCCCTTAGCAAGTTGCTCGCTCCTCTATCTCTCATGGAAGGTGGCATTCCTGGTTGCTATAACTGTGACCAGGGTGATGTCTGAGTTTAAGACCTTGACATCCGTACCTCCATACATGGTATTCAATAAGGAGAAGGTTCAGTTATGGCCTCATGCAGCCTTCCTTCCAAAAGTGGTATTCATTCTCACACAAGCCAGGACATTTTCCTTCCAGTGTTCTACCGTAAGCCACATGCCAAGAGCTGGGAGCAAAATCTCCACTCCCTAGATGTTAGGTGGGCATTGGCTTTTTCACAAATCAAACCAGCTCTTTATTGCAATAGCAGGTAGGATGAAGGGTCTCCCTGTCTCATCCCAGAGAATTTCATCGTGGATCGCATCCTGCATTCGAACTTGCTATGACTTGGCAAAGGTGCCAGGCCCGGCTCTGACTGCACATTCCATGAGGACGAGCACCACCTCTGCCACATGTCTGGCGCAGGTCCCTATTCAGGAGATTTGCAGGGCCACAACTTGGTCATCAATCCACATGTTCACCTCGCATTATGCCATCACTCAGCAGGCCAGGGACAATGCAGCTTTTGGCAGAGCGGTGCTCCAATCAGCGAATCCATGAACTCTGACCCCCACCTCAAGGGAAATGCTTGGGAGTCATCTACTTGGAATCAACATGAGCAAGCACTCGAAGAAGGAAAAACAGTTACCTACCTTCTCGTAACTTGTTTTTCGAGATGTGTTGCTCATGTCCATTCCAAGCCTCACCCGCCTACCCCTTCTTACCGGAGTACTCCAACAGAGGAACTGGCGGGTCGTCAGGGGCCTATATACACCACCATGAAGGCGCGACTCCAGGAGGCTCCTCAGCTGACCCGACAGGTACCGCTAGGGGAAAAAGTTTCCAATGACTGTGCACGCGGTGCATACACACCTACTTAGAATGGACATGAGCAACACATCTCGAAGAACAACAGTTATGAGAAGGTAGGTAACCATTTTTTACTCTTAATATTCATTGTTACTAGTTTTCATAAAATTATACTTAAAGCTATGGTTGTTTTGTATTTCACTAACTGTCTAATGTCTACATGTTGAATGAACACATAGTATATATGACAAATGTCTGCCTGACAAAGCCATACAGTTTTGAGGCTAAGTGGGTTTTTGAACAAGCCACGTCTAAACTGTTTTTGCAACTAAGCATGAACAAAGGGGGAAGCCCATGCTTATGTTAATTGGCAAATTAATATTAATTGCACCCTTCCTAAACTACAGCTTATACTCTACTTTCAGACCTCCAGCTCGACTATTCATTAACAGATGAGTTTTGCAAGAATCACTTCTTAGTGGGACTGCTCCTACGGGAGGTGGGAAATGCATTACAAGAATTCAGAGACATCCGGCAGATTGCAATTAGTGTGCTCAAGAATTTGATGATAAAGCATTCTTTTGATGACAGATATTCTTCCAGGGTAAGTTTACTGCTACTCCAACAATTAGGAAGTTAAAAAGTTTAGGTATGTACGTTTTCAGGTTTTATGGATGGGAAAATAGTTAATTTGCATATGAAGTATCAACAGAAAATAAGTGTATCTACAGTGATATAGTTAGTATATAGCTGATAGATATTGATACAAACATAAGGTTCTGAAAACTGATTTGTGTTTTCATTTTTTAATTATGAAAAAAATATACTTATTAAAATAACTGCATGTTACATTTAAACAAATTACAATGTAGACAAATGTAGTCAGATTTTCTTATTTACTCAAAATAATTGCTTTTTAACTTATTTATTTGTAATGACTATTAACCATTATTAATATTCAACTAATTTTGGCTAGTCCTTCCATGATCTATTAGAAGGACAACTAGTTAATATAAGTGGAATTGCCAGTTGTAGTAAATATTATGACTCTGGAGTTTCCTGGTTTTTCTAAAATTTGAGGGCCTTGTGTTGTGGTGAAGCCTCCATGATTTTGTAATTGCACTTCTTAAATTTGCATAGTTTTAGTTTGCCCCTTCCTGTGTATTTAGTTTCAAGCACGTATCATTTTGTTCTCCAGTGGCATGTTGAAATAGTAAGAAAACAAATTCCTTGACCTATAAATTTTAATTGCAGCATTCATTGTTGAATAATAAATATTTAGTGGTCAGCATTGTATATCTGTATGCTAATGAATACATGTTCTAGACCAGCGGTCCCCAAACTTCTGAGGGTTGTGCCACCCCTTAAATCATCCACGCATCCTGGGAGCGGGGCCATGGCTCAGGGGGTCAGGGAGGGACGTGGGCTGGGGATGGGAGCAGGGGCAGGAACGGGAGCAGAGCTGTAGCGAGGCTGCGGTGGGGGCCAGCAGCCAGGCCTGCAGCCAAGAGTGGCTCTGCTCCCAGCCCCAGCCCTGGAATGGAGGAGCAGCCAAGGCTGGGAGCAGGGGCAGGACCCGGATTGGAGCGCACCAAGGCTGAGGACAGGGCCAAGCCCAGGGCCAGGAGCCAGGGACATGGCTGGGGGCGGGACTGGAGCAGAGCTGGGGACAGGGAGGAGCTGGATGGCACCCCTTCCTTGCCCCCCGTGGGGACTGGCCCAGGCCATGCCGTGGCCCCCAGAAGTTCCTCCACGCCCCCCTTGGGTGTGTGTCCCACAGTTTGGGGACCTCTGTCCTAGACCCTTATTTAGCATATCTTTCCTATTGCTGAATATTGGGTTCTGTAATTTGGGGAAGAATGGTAGAAGAAACATTCCCATTAATGGGGTTGTTTGTTTATTTCTTAAATCACTGGTTTCATTATTTGTTTAACAAGAACCGTGAATCTTTGTTCAGAGCCATCAAGCAAGAATAGCCACTTTGTATCTGCCAGTGTTCGGACTGCTGCTAGAAAATGTCCAACGAATCAACGTCAAGGACGTGTCACCTTTTCCTGTTAATCCTTCCAGCAGCGTAAGTGAGCCTGTTTATTATTTGACATTTGGAGTTATTTTTAGCAGAATATATTCAGTAATGTGCATATGGCGTGCTGAATGCTATGGACCTGATCCGTGGGTCCAACCAAGATGCACTTAAATCACCATTATATTTCATATATTCTGGGGTCAGCAGCAGGCTAGCTCAGTCTGGAGCATAAATTAGACCAGCCTTATGGCTGCTCTATTTTAAAATAAGCTTGTAATGGCCCCATAGGGACTCTTATGCCACCAAGGATAGCCAGAGCAGAAGAGACCTCAAGCCATGTTCCCACCTCATTTATGTCAGAAGGACAAAGAAGTGCCATTTATGTCAAAGGACAAAGAAGTGGTATTGGTTTGTGTGTGCCCATATATCTATATCTATCTATATATGTTAATATTTGCTTTTTATAGACCGTATTGGTCATGTTCCTGTATTTTGCTCACTCCAAATTTCCATAAAAGTTTATTAGAATTTTAAGTGCACAGGAAATGCAGCATGTATATATTCATTTCTTTAAAAAAAAAAAAAAAAAAAAAAAAATAAATTTCCTATTTACAGTTACACACAAAAAAACTTTAAAAGAACATTAAGGTTACAAAGTCAGACTTTGAAATTAGGTAATGCCAGAATTATGGTTGTCTGTGCTATCTTTAATTAGGCCCTCTTTTGCATATGCCCTATGATTAGGGTCCTATGTAAATGACAATTTCACAGAAAGCATGGAAATCATGAAAATGACCCCAAATCATGATCATTTAGACGTTTTCCTTTTTAAAAAAAGTTTTTACAACAAAGTCTTTAATACAAAAAAATTAGCTTCTCTACTTTTTTATTCAGAAATTGGCCATTAGTGTTTGAGCTGTCCTGCTAACTAGATCAACAGCTTGCATTTTTGCTATTCTAGACCCTGATCCTGCTAGCATTAACACATGTACTTAACATGCTTGAAGTCAATGGGGCTACTCAACTACATAAAGTTCATCACATACCTAAATATTAGGAGGACAGGGGCTGTAGTTTTTAAAATGAAGACAGAGACAGGAGTCTTTGTTGGTACTTAGCAGACAGCCGATGTTGATCTTTTATTATCTAATTCAGTCAAATGACATAAAAATTACCAAGTGAAACAAAAAAGAGAAGTTCACAATATGTTTTCAGAAGGAGCAATTTCCGGATGTGGTAAACAGAAGTAAGGCAAATCTAAATAAAGTCATGCTAAAAAGTATATGCCCAACTGTTGGCAATATTGAAGTAAACATATTGACATGTTAGAGGTAACCTTAGGTATCCCATGTTTGTTTCAGTGGGATGTGGCATATACTTTGATGTCACCCTTGATTTTAAAAACATCAGATATCACATTCCTGCAGAGAGAGAGAGAGAGATGTAATATGCGCGCACACTAATTTTGGAATGTCATAAAATGTACATTATAATCATTTGTGTTTTATTTCTTTTCTAAACAGAGTGCAAAAGATGAACCACTTAGTATGCCATCTGCAAATCCTTTAGTAACACCACAAAAATCAGGAAACACTTTGGATAACAGTCTCCACAAAGATCTGTTTGGTGTTATCTCTGGCATTGGTAATACATTTTTTTTAATTCTGACCCTTTAAGTCTTAGTGTCATCACATTTTGAAAACATATACTATGAAAAGATTTAATCATTCCTTTCTTGGATGAAACTCAGATGAACTGCCAGTCATGAAAGTGAGAATGCGAAGGACATCACTTCAATCGGTTGTCCTATGTGGGGTTTCTGAGCCTGGAGGGCAGGCAAAAATATATGAATATAGATCCATTCTGGTATAGCCATATCTCTGCCAATTCAGTGTAGCTTATTTATATTTATAGCAGGGCTGTCAAGCGATTAAAAAAATTAATCGTCATTAATCGCACTGTTAAACAATAACAGAATACTATTTATTTAAATATTTTGGGATATTTTCTACATTTTCAAATATGATTTCAATTACAACACAGAATACAAAGTGTATACTGCTCACTTTATGTTTATTTTTATTACAAATATTTGCACTGTAAAAAACAAAAGAAATAGTATTTTTCAATCCACCTAATACAAGTACTGTAGTGCAGTCTCTTTATGATGAAAGTTGAACTTACAAATGTAGAATTATGTACAAAAAATAGCTGCATTCAAACATAAAACAATGTAAAACTTTAGAACCTGCAAGTCCACTCAGTCCTATTTCTTGTTCAGGCAATCACTCAGACAAACAAGCTTGTTTACATTTGCAGGAAATAATGCTGCTTGCTTCTTGTTCACAATGTCACCTGAAAGTGAGAACAGGAGTTCGCATGGCACTGTTGTAGCCGTCGTCGCAAGATATTTACATGCCAGATGCGCTAAAGATTCATATGTCCCTTCATGCTTCAGCCACTATTTCAGAGGACATGTGTCCATGCTGATGACAGGTTCTGCTTAATAACAATCCAAAGCAGTGTGGACCGATACATGTTCATTTTCATCATCTGAGTCAGATGCCACCAGCAGAAGGTTGATTTTCCTTTTTGGTGGTTCGAGTTTTGTAGTTTCTTTATCAGAGTGTTGCTCTTTTAAGACTTCGGAAAGCATGCTCCACACCTCATCCCTCTCAGATTTTGGCACTTCAGATTCTTAAACCTCGGGTCGTGTGCTGTAGCTATATTTAGAAATCTCACATTAGTACCTTCTTTGTCTTTTGTCAAATCTGCAGCGAAAGTGTTCTTAATATGAACAACATGTGCTGAGTCCTCATCCAAGACTACTATAACATGAAATATATGGCAGAATGCAGGTAAAACAGAGTTGGAGACATACAATTCTCCCCCAAGGAGTTCAGTCACAAATTTATTTAACGCATTACTTTTTAATGAGTGTCACAGCATGGAAGCGTGTCCTCTGGAATTGTGGCCGAAGCATGAAGGGCATACGAATGTTTAGCATATCTGGCATGTAAATACCTTGCAATGCCAGCTACAAAAGTCCCATGCGACCGCCTGTTCTCACTTTCTGGTGATAATGTAAATAAGAAGTGAGCAGCATTATCTCCAGTAAATGTAAATAAACTTGTTTGTCTTAGTGATTGATTGAACAAGAAGTAAGACTGGGTGGACTTGTAGGCTCTAAAGTTTTGCATTGTTTTGTTTTTGATTGCAGTTATATAACAAAAAAAATCTACATTTGTAAGTTGCACTTTCACAATAAAGAGATTGCAATACAGTACTTCTATGAGGTGAACTGAAAAATACTATTTCTTTTGTTTTTTACAGTGTAAATATTTGTAATCAAAAATAAATATAAGGTGAGCAGTATACACTTTGTATTCTGTGTTGTAACTGAAATCAATATATTTGAAAATGTAGAAAAACATCCAAAAATATTTAATAACTTTCAATTGCTATTCTGTTGTTTAACAGTGTGATTGAAACTGGGATTAATTGCGATTATTTTTTAATTTTTTAATCGCAATTAATTTTTTTTGTTAATTGTGTGAGTTAACTGCAATTAATCGACAGCCCTAATTTATAGAAGTATGTTCAGATACATCCTTGATTTTGTCCACCTCTTGTTCAGTATGAAGACACTACTTCAGGAAGCAGCAACTTAAGGAAGCTATCAGCCAACCAGTGGGGAAAAGAACCAGCAGCTAATCAGAGACTGCCAGATAGCTGTCGGGAGCATAAGTTCTGCCTAAATGGATTTGGAATTTTTGGCACCTAAACCATCAGTTCTTGCCTGCCTCTCTTTTTTATGCTGCTGAGGAGAAAAGAGAAAGCAGCATTGAGTCTTGCCCCTTCTTGGGGATGGGGTAGCCAAATCCCCACTTTCGGGAGATAATGATAGAAGACAATCATTTAGATGAATTGCTACTGGTTAGCTCCCACAATTGTTTTCCCATTTTATGTGCCGTAGGTGTATTTTCTGGCTCCCCACAGCTAGTTTCAGATTATTTTGGGAATCATAGAATCAAAGTGTTAAAAGGGACCGCCATGGTCATCTAGTCTAACCCGCTACCAAGATGCAGGATTTATTGTATCTAAACCATCCAAGATAGATGGCTATCCAGCCTCCTTCTGAAATCTTCAGTGAAGAAGCTACCACAACCTCCCAAGGGAGTCTGTTCCATTGTCCTGCTGTTCTTAATCTGCTATGCTGCAGTTTGAATCCATTGGATCTTGTCTTGCCCTCTGTGGCAGAAGAGAACAAATTGTATCCATCTTTTTTATGGCAGCCTTTCAAATATCTGAAGACTGCTATCATATCCCTCCTTAATCTCCTCTTTTCCAAACTAAACATACCCAGTTCCTTCAGTCTTTGCTGATATGGCTTGCATTCCATCCCTTTGATTGTCTTTGTTGCTCATCTCTGGATCCTTTCCAGTTTCTCTACATCCTTTCTATACATTGTTGACCAAAACTGGACACAGGCCTAAGCAGCACCGAGTAGAGTGGTACTATCACTTCCTATGACTTGCATGCTATGCCTCTGTTAATGCAACCTAACTTGCATTTGCTTTTCTTGCAACAGTATCGCATTGCTGGCTCATGTTGAGGTTGTGATCCACCACAACTCCCAGATCCATCTCAGCAGTGTTGCTGCCAAGCCAGTTTCTCCCCATTCTGCATTTGTTCCTTTGGTTTTTCTTCCCTAAGTGTAGCACTTTACATTTGTCTTGAATTTCATTTTGTCTGTATCCCGGTTCTCAAATTTATAAAAATCCCTCCGAATTTTAGGTCTATCCTCCAAAGTATTGGCAACCCCGCTAGCTTTGTGTCATCTGCAAACTTGATCAATATGCTCTCTACACCTACATCCAGGTCATTAATAAAGATGTTAAATAACACCAGACCCAGAACAGATCCCTGTGGAACCCCACTTGACACTTCCCTCCAATCCAACCTCATTCCATTAATAGCTACTCTTCCTTTGCGGTTGTTTAACCAATTATGTATCCACTTAATGGTAGTCCTGTCGAGCCAACATTTCTCCAGATTACTTATCAGAATGTTGTGGGACTGTGTCAAAAGCCTTGCTGAAGTCCAGGTATATTATGTCCTCTGCAGTCCCCCTATCTACCAAATTAGTTACTCTGTCAAAGAAGGAAATCAAGCTGATTTTGGCATGATTTATTCTTGGTAAATCCATGCTGGCTGCTAGTGATTACTCCTTCATCTTCCAGGTATTTGCAAATTTAATGTTTTATACATTGTGTAGTTGCTTCCCAGATATTGAAGTCAGGCTGACTGGTCTAGAGTTCCCCAGCTCCTCCTTTCTCCCCTTTTAAAAGATGGGCACTATGTTAGACCCTCTCCAGACTTCTGGGACTTCTCCTGTCATCCATGAGTTTGTAAATATCTCGGTGGCTCCGAGATTTCTTCAGCTTATTCCTTCAGTACCCTTAGATGAATAGCATCCAATCCCACTGATTTGAATTCATTCAAATTAGTCAGAAGATCTCTGACATGTTTACTTATCCCGATCTGCATCCCTTCCCGGTTATTGTCTATGGTAACTTCAGTGGTCGTCCGGTCACATGTTATTTTTTGTGAGAAGACTGAAGCAAATTAGGCATTGAGCAGCTCTACCTTCCGATCTGCCGTTACCAGCCCACATTCTCCAATAAGCAGCGGACCAAGACCGTCCTTGAGCTTTCATTTTGATCTGACATATTTGAAGAACCCCTTCCTGTTGTCTCTAACATCTCTTGCCAGCTGTAACTCATTCTTTGCCTTGGCTTTCCTGAT
The DNA here is from genome assembly GCF_002925995.2 of Terrapene triunguis. Classification (NCBI taxonomy): domain Eukaryota; kingdom Metazoa; phylum Chordata; order Testudines; family Emydidae; genus Terrapene; species Terrapene triunguis. Next base: position 22,870,595 of record NW_020664372.1, on the reverse strand, counting down.
TCTGTCCCTTCACACTGCTGCTATTCCCATGTATACTTCCTTGATGACATGCCCCTCCTTCCATTTCCTTTTATGTATCCCTTTTGATTTTTAGATAGCTAAAAAGCTCCTTGTGCAGCCACTTTGGCCTCCTGTGGCTCTTCTTATCTTTCCTCAGCATCAGAATAGCTTGATGTTGAGCCTCTAGTATTTACTCCTGGGGGAATTCTGCACCCCTGTGTGCATGCGCATGTGTCGTCCCCCCCCCCCCCCCCCCCGCAGATTTCTTTGCTTCCCCGCAGAAAAATGACTTTCTGACAGGGAAGCAAAGGGAAGCTGCAAGAGCAGTCATGCGCCACTACTCCCTAGCTTTGCAGGTACGTCGTTTCAGGCACCCAGAGCAGCTGACGGAGAGGAAACTCACCGCAGGGCTGGGGACATCCCAGCCGGTAGCTCTTACCCTAAGCTGGGATCAACTGCTAGTCCCAGCTGGGCTTCCTCTTCCCCTGCAAGGAGTGGCTGGGTCTGTCACACCCACCCTCAGAAACCTCCCCCAGTTGCAGGAAGTTCAGCATCCTCCCCTGATTCATGCCCCCGTTGCTCCTCAGCTGCAGAGGGAGGGGTCACTATACAGGGAGCTGCTCCACCATCCACCCAACCCCCATGCATATGAACTTCCCATACCCAGACACCCCATACCTGAACCCAACCCTATTGACCCACAACCTCTGCATCTGGAGCCCCCTTGCACCCAGATGCCCTGCCTCCGGACTCCCACCCCTGCACCCAGACCACCCCCCACTGAGCTCTCTGCACTCAAACCCCCACCCTTACGAGCCCCATCACCCTGAGCCCCCACATCAAGACCCCCATGCCACTGATCCCCAATTAGCTGCACCCAGACCCCCATCCCACCAAGCCCCATTCCTCCAGCACCGAGACACCCCTGCTAAGACCCCCAAACCTAGACCCCTCTGCTGAGCCCCAATCAATTTCACCTGGAAGCCCCTGCAGGGTCCCATTGCCCCTGCATTTGGATCCCCCCCCAAACACACCGGATCCCCCCACACACACACACACCAGACCCCCCACTGAGCTGCCTGTATCCAGATTAGCCCACACAGAATCCTCTCACCCCACACCTGGATCCCCCCACACTGAGCTCCTCCACACTTGGATCCTGCCCCACACCTGGTGCACCTGGCGCAGAGGGGCAGGGCCCCAGGTGTTTCTGGGGCAGGCCCAGGCCTTGTGTTGTGTCAGGGTTGGGTGCAGCCTCACCATTGAGTCTGTGTCCCCAGGGCGAGGGGTGGGGAGGCTGCAGGGTGATCTCCCACCTTCATGCATCCAGTGGCCTGTGCTCCCCACTGCCATGCTGGAGCCTCTGCATTTATTTATTGACCAATAAAACGTGCAGAATTTTGCAGATTTAAAAAATATTGTGTGCAGAATTTTAAATGTTTTGGCGCCGAATGCTCTCAGGAGTAAGTGTCACATCTCTGAAGAGCTGTCAGCTTCCTTTGACTACTATTTTTTTCCTAATTGGCCTTTCCATGGGACCTTGCCTAGTATTTCTCTGAGTCAATTAAAATCTGCCTCTCTGAAGTCCAGTGTCCTTGTTTTGCTGTTCTCAAATCATAGGTGCTTGCCCCAATGCTGAGGACATACGTTCCCACGCTTTTGCTGCTTAAATAACCTCATTTTAGTAGATCACCCCTATCTTTAGCAACAAGCACTGCCTCTTCTCTCCATAAAAGCGAAGTGAAGAAGAAAGTCGGCATTAATCACAGTGTCCTATCAAAATTCCGACTTGGAAAATCATGTTTTACTTACCTGAATTCCTCCTGCAACTGGATATGCTCTTCCTCAACTTCTGCACTAAACTGACTTGTTGTGTTGCTATTAAACAGCTCTTGCATGTCGCTGGTGAATGAAGAGATTCTTATGTGTGGAAAGAGAAAAAAGAATGTCTGTTAAGTGAGCTGGGATCCTTCAGGATAAAAATTGCGATGTAAAAATAATCATTTATTTTTATTTATTGGTAACTATGCACTGAAGTAATGGGTGAAATGCCTAAAATGCTAAATTGATTATATTAGAATTATTCATCTCTTAAATACTACTTTGATCATTTTTCTACATGCCCCATGCAGAATCTTTCAGCCAGCAGTATCCATTGGAGGCTGCATATGCACCCTGCATCTAGGGTGACCAGATATCCCGATTTTATAGGGACAGTCCCGATTTTTGGGTCTTTTTCTTATATGCTCCTATTACCCCCCACCCTCTGTCCCGATTTTTCACATTTGCTCTCTGGTTACCCTACCTGCATCTCCTTGTCCCACTTCCTGAGGAGAAGGGTAATAAAGGACAGAAAAGCCCCAACCACCATACAGTTCCTTCTTACTGCCAGTTGCAGTAAGATAGAGCTACACAGTGTCCATCTGCTTCCCTGTTGTATCATAAGTAGTATTAGATTTTTAGTTAGTGTTAGTTTTAGTAGTTTGAAAGAAATACAACTTTAAAAATCTGTTGGCAAAAAAAAAAATCTAAATTAGAAAACTAAAGCTGTTCTTGACTCTTCCCTTATCATACCTCAAGATTCCCCACAATCTAATATAAACTTGGTCTTCCTGACGTGGCTCTTCTTATAGATATCCTTTGTGGTTTAACCATACTTTTTCTAATTTAACTCAGGGATTGAAAAAATCTCTCTGTTCACTTGGTCTCAGACTATCAATGTTTGCTGCTCCTGAAAACATTTGTATTGATCCACCTCCTGCCAGCTTGCAAGATATTTATTATACATTTTAGCTTTGTTAACATCTCAGTTGCTCTACAAAAGAAATCTAATACAGATCTGCTCTGATTCCTTCTCCCAGAAGTGTTGATGTTGTGACTTTATATGCAAGACTGCACCTTTGCCCCCTTCAGGGGTGGTTAAGACCAGTTTATTACCCACTCAGATACACACTATGCCTTCCTGTAGTGATACTTCCAAAGGTGCTGGCATCTCTTCATTGGTGGATGGACTCACCTTTGTCTGTGCCAGAGAGTTTTTTCATCCAGCTTCTCCATCAGACTACTCTAAAGGATGCATCCAAGCAATGATGGAGTTCACACCTAGGCAAATTTCAGGCCCACAGGAGGAATTGCACTTAAACATATTGGAGTTAAGAGCCATTCTTCTACCTTGCAAAGCGTGTCTGTCCGTGCTCCAGAACACCCCTCTTCAGATCCTAACAGATAATAGGACAGCAATGTATTGTATACACATTTGGAGGTTGCAAGATCTTCCCCTCTATTGGGAATCAATTTTCTTGTGGAATGGTGTAATCGTCATAGCAACCTGTTGGCATTTTGTCTAGCAGGTGTCCAGGACAATTTAGCAGATTATCGGAGCAGGAAAGACTCCATCTCCAATGAACGGGAGCTAAAAGACTCTATTTTGAATTCAGTGTTTCATGATTAGGGAGTTCCCTCAATGGACATATTTGCCACATATGATAAGAAATATCCCATATATTGCTCACCAGGAGGAATGAGTCCAAAGTCTCTTGCAGACGCAGATCTGATTCTGTGGGATCAAAACATGCTATATGCCTTTCTCATTTCTCCTCATCCTGTTAATCCTCAGAGTACTCAGGAAAGTTTGTCAGGACAGGGCTCAGGACAAGCTTCTACTTGGGCCCATCAATTTTGGTTTCCCAATCTAATTCACCTTTCAATTTGTCCGTCTTTGGTTCCCATCCTTCCAAATATCCTTTCTTAAAATCACAGCCTAGTGTACTGGACCCAGACCCCAAAACTCTGCACTCGACAGCATGGAGGCTAGCTGGCTGACTCTGCTTGAGGAGAACTGCTCACTGACTATTCAAGTTTTTATTCCTGCTAGGAAAGCCTCTACAAGATAGGTGTGTGTATATATCTATATATAAGTGGAGGCATTTTTCAGTATGATCTAGTCAGAGAACTATCCAGTCAGAGAACTCTTCTGTCTGAACTATTTTAGATAATCTATTATCCTTGAAACATTGTGGTTTCTCAGTTCTGTTAAAGTGCATTTACCAGCTGTTTATGAGGGTTTTTATTGCTCGGTTAAGTGGTTATTTGGGGTTTTTTTTTCAACTGTTAACTCTACAGTTTCCAAGTTCTTAAAGGGGTTTACACTGTTTACACTGGTTAAAGATTCCTTTCCTTCCTTGTGCTTGAATATGGTATTAATGTATTTAATGGAACCTTCTTTCCAACCTTTAACATGTTCTTTGTAACACTTTTCTATAAAGACAGAATTTGTAGTGGCTGTCACTTTAGCGTGTAGCCTGGTGGAGTTGCAGACCAGGTCTACACTACACATCTATATCAGTGTAACTGCATCGCTCAGGGGTGTGAAAAATCCACACCTCCTGAGTGACGTAGGTATACTGAGCTTAACCCTCTATGTAGACAGTGCTCTGTCCACAGGGAAGCTTCTCCCGTTGACATAGCTGCTGCCTTTCGGAGAGATGGATTAACTGTGCCAATGGGAGAAGCTTTCCCGTTGGCATAGGAGCATCTTCACTTAAGAACAGCAGCGCAGCTACTCCGATGCAGCTACACCCCTGTAGCACTGTACATGAAGACAAGCCCACAAGTTTTGATGGCTGGGTCTCCGTACGTGGTTGTCTATAAGGACAGAATTATGCTTAGGTCACATCAAAAATTTCTGTGTTAAGCTTTCTCATACCGTGAAACAGTTTCCCCTTCCCTTTTCAGTTAGGGTGCAGTCTGCAGGGCTCAAGCAACCTCTCTCAGGATGTGTTAGAGGTGCTCCTGTTTTGGAACTCTGTAGAGCACCTACATGGCATTCTACTTATACATTTTACTAACACAGCTTCTAGATCAGATGCTCAGTTTGGCAGGGCTGTCTTGCAGTCATTTTTTAGATAGGACTCTTGTCATCCACCTACCTGAGAAGTAACTGGTAGTCAGTCTGTGTGGACAAATGCTCAGAGAAGAAAGAGATTACTTAGTTCACAGTAACTGGAGTTCTTTGAGATACCTTTGTCCACATGGATCGTACTATGACTCTTCTTCCCCACTGGAGTCCTCCTACTGGATTTCAGTATTGGTGAAGGAACGGAGTGGCATTTAGGGTATTCCACTCTTTATGCCCATGGGGTGGGAGGCAGGAGGGTATGCAGGCCAAATGTGCAGCCTCTCACAGATGCTGCTGGCTAAATGATTCCAGGCTCAGACACATGGGTATACACACCTACAATGGGATCTCTATGGACAAAAGCATCTTTAAAAAAAAAAAAAAAAGTGTTACTGTAAAGTAAGTAAACCTCTCTTTTAAATGCATTGCAATTAAGATTTTATCAATTTTACTGAAAGAAGGCAGACTTCACTTTTTAAAAATTTGCACTGAATTTTGTGAAAATAGTTCTCCATTAGTAATCTCTATAGTATTTTTTCTCTCATGTGTGTCTTTCATTTTTTTATTTAGCTTCCCCATATACCTCATCAACTCCAAATGTTAATTGTGTAAGACATGCTGACTCAAGAGGCTCCCTTATAAGTACAGATTCAGGAAACAGCTTCCCAGAAAGACATAGTGACAAGAACAATTCTCTTGACAAGGTAAAAAATAAGCTTTTGAATAAGTCTTCATGTTAACAAATGTAATTCAATATCATTAGGAAACTGTCTACTACATAGTAAGAAATCAATCCAGCTCCCATTGGAGTCAATCGAAGTCTTCTTGCATTAACTCCATTAGGAGTTGAATTGTATTTTGAATGTCAGCATTGATTAAAACATGAAATAACTTCATTTGATAGTGTTACTATACATAAAATTGGTTATTTGCGAAATAAAAAGTAGTTATCATGTGGATTTGCTATTTTGCACTGTATACATCATCAAAATAATTTATCCAATATGTGAACAGATATTTTTATGTAAAGAAACGTTTTTAGAAAATTGTTATTACTGTTTCCTGTGCTGGATAAGGGCACTCTGATCTACTAAAAGAAACGTGTTAAGTTTTTTGCATTCAATAAAGCAGAACTGAAAACTTAGGGTGGGATTTTTCAAAAGCGCTTAAGTGACGTAGGAGTACTGTAAGCCAATTCCAAAGCAAGAAACTGCAGTAACTGTGAGGTATTCAGTCATGTTTGTTTATAGCTGATGTTAACACTTAATTTTCTTAGACCTTGTTGTGCATTTCACGACATATGTTAATTTTTTTCCACTTGACCCTAACATGCCTTTGTGTGGCAGAGGGAGAAACTTCGCAGAAGGTATTCTGCTCATGCTATGCGCTTTAGTGAAGAGGAAGAAGAAAATTCCCACTTAGCAAAGAACAGTCGTGTTACAGTGGACTTTTCACTTCTGACAGTTCCAGCTTTACCAGAGAAAATGTTGCATGTTGCGCTCTCTCTTCAGTCACAAGAAGTATTTTGGTTTTTGTACTTGATATAGTTAAGATTCTGGGTGAAGAGTGTGGTCAGTAGAGTTTTGCCACAGCTTAGCAGCATTTTATACCTGCTGTAAATATGATGGATCAAATACCAAAACAACTAAAAAGTTTCATTAAAATAGCATGTAGCTCCCAATCCTGCATGCTTATGCATGTCCTTCACTTTAAACACACAAGTAGACCCATTGAAGTCAATGGAGCTTCTCACATGCTTAAATTTAAGCATGGGTATAAGTGTTGGTAGGTTTGGGGCCTTAGCCTATGGTATGCCTATTTTAAGTAGACTAAACATTATTTTGTTTTCCTTTTTTCCAAGATATATGGTTGGCGGAAAATAGATAGATAGATATAAAATATGGACTAAGTAAGAAAATTCTTTAACTGAAAACATGTTCTGTAGGTGTATTCTGCTGCTAAATGGCAAAACTGTCACCCAACATTTAGTTAATGTTTTGTTAATGTCTTAATTTGAAGTGTTCTGCTAATTAGTTGATCTTTGGGCTGGAATTTTCAAAGGAATTTAGGGGAGTTCAGTGGCAGACATTGAATTTCAATGGGATTTGGGTGCCTGACTCTTAAGCTCCTTTGAAAATCTCCACCTAATCTATCAGGTTAGGTTATGTAGGTGTTTTGCTTGATGTGGCTGCTGTTAATGTTTCCTCAGAATAATATTTAGTCCTATCAATTATCCGCTGATTTTCTAACTTTCTTTTCAGTAGTTCACTTGTACACTGTAAGTGTCTTTGAATTTTTCACCGCTTGTATAAGGATTTCATTAATAAAAAGCCAGAGCAATTTTTTATTCTCCATTGAAAATTGCCTATGAAGATCCATGCTTGCAGGAAGTGTATGTTCCTGCAGCATGGAATCCGAGTTTGCTAGTGACTGCTAATGTTATATGCATGTTTCCTGGATTCAGATTACAGTTACACGGCGCCATGGCCTCAGCGTCATCCCAGTTCCTTTTCTACTGCTTCAGCAGTGATGTCAGAATCTTTGTTTTTCCTGTACTTAGCATTATATCTAGTTCCATATTCAGTTCCACTTCAGTTATTTTACTTTACTCCATGCCTGTTGGATATTTAATTTGGTCTGAGATACGTATCCAGCACAGTAATTTTGCTTTTCACAGCTCTGTTTTGGATTCTCTGATGGCAGATTCCCAAGTGTTTAGGGTTCACATGACTCACATGCTGAAACAGTGTCTGTCATGGGTCTGCATTTTGCTGCCTGTGTTGAGGAGGACTCATCAAAGGCACTCCATCTAAGAGACATTTATACAAAGTGTTCAGTGAGCAACAGAGCTGTCTGAAGGCTCCCTTCATGGGACAAGTGCTCTGACTATCTGAGGCTGCTCCCGTGTCAGCTCTTATCCAGCTAATTACTTGTCATGGATGGCTACCTCAACATTGGGAATATACTCAGAGATCTTGAATGTGAGATGCTTTAAGATCCAACCTGTTTATAGAAGCCTGAAGATGTAAAACAGATTTATCGTAACATTTTGGAGGACCTGACTATTCACAAAGAAAAATAAATTTAATGAATCTAGGCATTCATGGACAGCATATTTCTCTTCCAGTCAGATAGGTGCCATTGATCTAAAGGCACCTGAAATAGTGAGAGGGGGCTTGGAGCTATAGAAGATACTGCAGAGGATGCTTTGATGCTGAAAATTTTGTCTAGTATGCATCCTGCCTTCTTGGAATTACCTTCCTTTTCAAATCTGTGACCTGTGAAAGATCAAAACCAGCACCTTAAATCGAAAGCCAGATAAGCAGTGCTGATTGTTCAGCAGTGGTTTAATACATTCTCTTCTGTATCTTCTAAATAGTAAGTTTTATTTATCACTCAGGAACCCTGGTATCAGAGCTTTTCCCTTCCCTGTTCCTTTTTTCTTGACCACCTGATCTAGAAAGGACTGAGTTTACTTTAAACTTCTTAACCCTGGTCTGCACTACAAATTTACATAAGTATAACTATGTTGTTCAGGGGTCTGGAAAATGCCCATCCCTGAGTGACGTAATTATACTGACCTAACCCCCACCACAGACAGAGCTATGTTGACGGGATAGTTTCTCCCGTCAACATAGCTACCACCTCATAGGGAGGTGGAGTACTTATGCTGACAGGACAAGCTCTGCCATCGGTGTACATACCGTCTTCACTAAGCACTACAGTGGCACTGGTGCAGCTGGTCAGCTGCAGCGCTGTAAGTGTAGACAAGCCCTCAGATTATCTTTTTATGCCATATAGGGATAAATCTAGGAGGGAAGCACATCTCTAGTCAGATTGCCTTAGAGGGTAAAATGGAATATGCGAAACTGTTATAACTAAGAGTTTTATAATGCTTTCCACCTGGTTCTAGAGAATGTCTAAGAAATGCTTCTTCCACAGAAATGTAAAGCTGCTACTAGGAACGCTGTTCATATGAATACACAATACTATTTTTTTAATTTGGTAACTAAACTCGATGCACAGTTTGGAAGATGAGTGCTGGTTTAGTTCTTTTTAGACACACTTCCTTCAAGGGTTGTTATTGTTAGCTAATTTTCCACAACTAAGGGGACTATACAAGCAGTTGCTGGAGAAAGGAAGGTTACTTACCAGTAACTGGTTCTCCAAGAATGTTGGTATTACGCACTTCCCGCACACGACCCTTTCTTTGGAGTTCTCATGTATGACTTTATGGGGAAAAAATCAGCGAGTCAGGGCCACAGCTCCTTGTGACCTCGCTCCAAATGTAGGATCCACAAAGGAGCGTGCATAGGTGTCTTAAAAATCACACAGCTCTTTTCTAGATGATTTTAACTTGGCACCAGTGGCACATGTACTTCCCACAAGTGTAGATACCACTGTATGATCCTAAATTGCAGGTACTGGTAAGTAGCCTTTCTTCCCTGAAGGGGGGAAATGCATGTAAAAAAGAAAATAAAACATTGAAGGTCAAGACACTTAATTTGGTATAGTTTGTATGCACAGTTAGATGGGTTACTAAAATATACCTCTATATAAATTTTGATCTTGTCTCCATTCTGAGATCCCCTTCTTTTCATAGGAGTTAACAAAGCAATTCAAAATTGTTAAGTTTTTAACGGTTTAAGAAAATGTTTCACCCAAATTTACTCCTGTTTATTCTCAGAACCAGCACTGTGGCACTTTAGGAAGTTCTGTAGTTCGAAGTGGCAAATTCGACCAAACAGAAATCAAAAGTCTGCTCATGTGTTTCCTTCATATTTTAAAAAGCATGTCTGATGGTAGGTAAACAACAATTCTTCTTAATTTTGTAAATTTATGAGAAGGAGGGTTTGATTTATAGATGTACAATCTTTCAAACTATTTTCAGTAATGGCTGTGGTATCTTGTTAAGCCTTTCATGTGTGAGTTGATGGTTTTACATTTCTTCTTGTTGTGCTTGAGTGATAAAATTAAGTCCCACTTGAAAACTTGTAGTTCGTAAATATTAATTATTCCCTTCAATAGTATATGGTTAGTTGAAGGTCTCAGTTAACAAATATTTGTCATTGCATATGTCAGTGTATGACTTTTTATTGGGTATTGGAGAGGAAGAATGGTCCAGTATTTGGAGCTCTAACTTAGGATTTGTGAGACCTGAGTTCAGTTCCCTGCTGTGCCATAGATCTCCTGTGTGACCTTGGGCAAGTCACTTAGTTTCTTTATGCCTCAGTTGCCATCTGTAAAATGGGAATAATAGTACTTCCCTACTTCACAGGAGTATTCTGAGGCAATCAGATATTTCCGTGATGGGGCTATATTAGTAGAGCTGAGTGAATAGTTGATTTTTCAAGTCAGTGGCTAAACTGAAAAATCTGAAGAAAAAAAAATTGTTTCAGGTCAAATGTTTTTCTTTTTCAGGTATTTTTTACCCTTTTCTTTGTTTGTTTAAATAAATCTAGTTAATTTTTTTAAAACAAAATGGAGCCTTTTATGGAAGGGGGAGGTTAAATTTCCGTTGGAACTATTTGCCCTGAATTTGCAAATAGTTTTGGTGAACCCAAAACAGCATTTTTTTGGCAAATAAACTATTTGTCCAAACAATTTTGTTGAGTTCTACATGAAAGTATTTTGGAACGATAGAAACTTTAAATATATTTATTATGTAAAATGTTAATGAGATGGCCACTACGGTTATCAGAAATCAGAGTAACAATGTAACTTTCAAAGATTATGTAAAACTAACATTAATTCAGAGTTTTAAAATAGTGACTCAAAATTAAGAAATGCATAACAGTTGGCTGAAGTTTAGTTTATAATACAAATGTGCGCTGTCTTTAAAATCTGAGAGGCATAAAACAAGGATGCAGAACATTTTTCTGCCTGCAACTCCCAAACGGTTTCCTCTATGACCATACATCTCAGATTTCTTTTGATTAAGTCAAAAGGACTGAGAACTGCAGTATGCAAATTTAATTTTTATCAGTTCTCTCTGTCAAATATAGCAAAAGTCGGTACGTACTTTCAGCACATATTTTGATAATTAATTTCAAATTTGATTTATGTAATGTAAAAATGTCTACACTGTGATTTGAAAGTTTCGTACATTGTACAGCAGGGGTAGGCAACCTATGGCACACGTGCCAAAGGCGGCACGCAAGCTAATTTTCAGTGGCACTCACACTGCCTGGGTCCTGGCCACCGGTCCGGGGGGCTCTGCGTTTTAATTTCAAAATACTTTAATTTTAAATGAAGCTTCTTAAACATTTTAAAAACCTTATTTACTTTCATACAACAATAGTTTTCCTTCTAAAAACATTAAAATGTATTACTGGCACGCGAAACCTTAAATTAGAGTGAATAAATGAAGACTCAGTACACCACTTCTAAAAGGTTGCTGACCCCTGTTGTATAGTATCAGGAGGTAGTCGTGTTAGTCTGTGTCCACAAAAACAACTAGGAGTCCGGTGGCACCTTAAAGACTAAATCTGTTAGTCTTTAAGGTGCCACCAGACTCCTCGTTGTTTTTATACATTGTATAGTCTCACTTATTGCAATGTCAGGAATGAGAATAGAAATGTTAATGATATCTTTAATATTTATTACATGCTTTACATGCAATGCTTCATATAATTATTTGAATATGATTTTACATGCAGTAATTGCAAAAAATAAAACAAAACAAAAATATTCTTTGAGTGATTCCCTGTGGCCTTAAACTCTGACTGACTGAATTATATATTTACATTTCAAAATATATAAGTAAAATACATTATGTAAAACACTTTATATGAAACCTGCAAATGTATGTTTTTTTCAATTATTTAAAGGTCTTCTATTTTTCTTAGAATTGCACAATAAACCATTGTCTGCATACTTTATTTTACACATATATAATAAATACTCCTCTACAAATTAATTCAATACTATGCTATATATTCAATAAACATTTACTGCAGCAATATTCATTCAAAAGGCTATCTTTGAAATTACAAGATTAGGTTCAAAGGAAATTTTAAATTTTATAGAAAATTGTGACAGTTGTCTGCTCCCAGAAAACCCTTTTCTGGACTGCATGAATTATCATAACCTCAAAGTTGAGAACCAATGGCGCAAAATGTTCTTCTTAATATTGTTGTTAACTACCTTTGATTTGTTTATTTTTTAAATTCTTCATTTTCTAGATGCTTTGTTTACATATTGGAACAAGGCTTCAACATCTGAACTTATGGATTTTTTCACAATCACAGAGTGAGTTTGCTTAGCTTTTCATAAAAATTGTATATTTGAATTTGCTTGTTGAACTCAGTGTAGATTTAGATGTTTCATATTAATTCAAAGCATGACACCATCAATCAATATTTAGAAGCCCCATACTTAATTTTACATGCAACATTATAGAATATTGCTAGTTCCACACTAATTTGGGGGAGTTAGGGCGGAGAATTATCACCTTTGGCACTTGGTGAAGTCCTTAAATAGGCTGGGGCACTTAAAATGCTGCTAATACTCCCTTTAGAGACACCATCTCTTCTGTGTCCCAGATGGAGCCACAACCATTAAAAGTAAAGGTGCAATTACAAATCAGAATAAATAAAGATGCCTGTTACTGACTTTTTTTCTGAATGCAGTGTTGTTGTAGCCATGTTGGTCCCAGGAGAGTAGAGAAAGAAGGTGGGTGAGGTAACATCTTTTATTGGACCAACTTCTGTTGGTGAGAGAGACAAGCTTTTGAGCTACACAGAGCTCTTCCTCAAGTCTGGGAACGGTACTTAGAGGTACTTTATTTCAGAATGAAAATAGGATGGCTTCCCAATTTTGCCCTTTCCTCTTTCATCTCACAAGAAGGGAAAGAGAAGAAGTCAGATAGCCTCTTCTGAACAGGAAAGCAACAGTGTCCATCTTTACTTCCACTTGCTTCCCAGAGCTGGTCTGAATGCTGTGGTGGAGAGAAGTCAAGTTTGAGAACAGCAGTTTTGAGGGGAACAGTGCAGTAGCCTTTCTAAAAGGCCTTCCTGCCATGCTCCAATCCGGATTGTTCTTCGTCACTCCCATAGCCTGAACAGGGCCATTGACACAGTGATAGCCAGACGTTTTGTTATAAATGCACTGATCAAAATGTGTGTTACAAAATGTGCTCTGTGCATGAATCTTCATCTTCAATTAAATATATACTTCTTCAAGTGCTGGTGCCTATGTGTATTCTGTTGTGGATACGCATGCACTTTGTGCCCAGAGTCAGAGAATTCTGGCAAGCAGTGTCCATAGGTCTGTTCCTGTTCTCCTCATGTTTCAAACTGAGAGTATAAGGTGTGGGGTGAACCAGCCACCTCTCCAGTTCATTCTTACCATCGCATGGCTTGAATCGGTACCTCCAGTGCAGTCTACAACCTGCAAATATTTAAAAGGTTTTTGGTTTAGAATAGCTTTGCAAATAGTTTTTAATAATTTACAGTGAAGTATGTTAGATTCCTCATCCCAGAGCTCCCTCACCGTCCCATACCCCAATACAGGTATGGGACTGTGTGCCCAGAACACTAAGCTTTGAAAACAGTCTCTCCTGTCCATGCTCCTTCTCAATGAGTGACAACCACCAGCTCTGCCTAGACTGCTTCCCGGAAGTGCACATCTCTGCCAGGTGCAGTATTTGTTGCTGCTTCCTAGCCTAACCTGTCAAGCATGGAAATTCTGGCTTAAAAAGCACATCATGGAGAAGGCTATTGAAGACTCAGTCAGACCCAACCCAGGGGATCCCTGCCCCTATAGCATCATGAATCAGTGAGGAGCACCCCTCCTACTACAAGGTGTGATTTAGGAGTGAGGGAATCCACATTCACACACCCTCCATCAGGGTCTCTTCGGAAAGGCCGGGAACTCTCCCACACATAAGAGCAGATCCCCATTTAAGTCTACTCCGAAGAGGACAGATCTGACCCTGCCCAGGTTGAGTAAGTCTTTGCTCCCAGCCACCATGGACTCAGAATATCCTAAGCCTAAGAGCCATGAATAAAAGGATCTTTAGAGATGGGCTCTGTCAGTACCAGCCCCACAGTGGCGTCACCAACGCTAGCAATATTACCTAAGGCAAAAAAACAGAAGCCATCAGTACTGATAAAGAGTACCCTTTGGGATCCTTAACTGCAGAGAGTACCATCACTACCTTGTATGTGGTCAGGACAGAGCCTCCCTGCATTGGCTTCAATGGTAAAGGCAGACAGTATCCCACATACTCCAAGAAAAGCAGAGGACATTTTTGTTCTCTCTGTTCCTCAATCTTCTCTGCTATCGGGACCTTCCTTCATCAGGGAGATCATGATTCCACCAACGGCTATAAGCTATGGGAAAAGTCTATCCCCCCATCCCATCTACCAGCTGCTGCTTTCCTCCAGTGGGACTGTCGGTACCTCCAATGGAACCGGGTCCAGCTTTTTCATCATTGGGAGAATCAAAATCACCAGAGGAACTGTCGTCATCTCCTTCAAGGGTAACAGTCCAGACAACAGCTCGAGAGCCTCCTGGAACCAACCTCCACTAAGACACCTTCCTCAGGACCAGTGGTCCACCATGCATTGGGAACTTCCACAATCCTCCTTTGATCGCCCTTACTTGCCATGCTTGGACCCATGGGACCCATACGCACAATACACAGGTTCAGTGTGATCCACTAGAGAATCTCTCCATGCCTCCTTCCAAAGGAGCAACCAGAACTTCCTTCTGACCCCACAGAAGAGGAAGATTACTAAAAGACTGATGAGTCCTTGCACTTTTAAAAGGACTCCAGGGCAATCCTCCATTCCTTGCGACTATATGTACCTTCCCCAAAGAGGAAATGCCACAAACATCCCTGCAAAACAAATCTGATTCAACAGTTCTACTGTCAACAGTCGTATGAACCACCTCATAAGTTACAGTGGGTACAGAAATCATGATACCCTGCACCTCCAGCATCAACAACATCTCAACTTCACCCACTGGCTAAAAGATCATTTTGATGGGATGCTCAGGATTTGTGAACCACTAGTGATGTCTCCCCAACCAACCCCCACCTATATTTTGGTGGCCTCCTATCACTCTTGCTCCACATCTGGAGAGTAGTAACATAGTGTTCTCGACATGTGGTCCGTGGACCCCTGGAGGACTGTGGACTATGTCGAAGGGGGTCTGTGAAAGACTTAGATGAAAACTGACTAAACAGAATTAAACTATACATACAGACAATAGATTTCCATAGGGGTCCACACCTCCATTTGAGATTTCCAAAAGGGTCCGCAGTTGAGAAAATGTTGAGAACCACTTTGTAATGGACACATAGTTGTTGGATATAATCCATTCCAGCTACATAATAGAGTTTATCTCCCATCTCCTCCAAAAACCACTTCCACTCCTTTTTCATAGATCATTCTCATTAGGATCCTCCATCAGGTAGTGAAAGAGTGGCTTTCTCTTCAACATGCAGGAAAGGGGTTCTATTTGACATATTTCCTAGTATCCCGCCCCCCCCCCCCCAAAAAGGGAGGGTGTGAATTTAGAAAAGTCTGTCCTGACCAACACAGAATATAGAATTCATAGGAGTGACCCTAGATTCAGTCAAGGCTTATCTCCCAACCAACCTCAGCAACCTGATAGACCAGGTTATGTGCAACTCTTGAATATCAGTGTGGATTTGCCTATCTCTCTTGGGACACATGATTTCTTGTGCTTATGTGGGCTTGGCTTTGAATGGTATATACACCAAGCAAACAGTATGAATAACATAGTAACAATTCCCACCAGGGTGAGATCCTCACTAACGTGGTGGAAAGATCCCAAACGAGTATGTGTTAGTGTTCCCTTTCTCTCCTGCACACCCAACAAGGCAGTCATTATGGATATCTTCCTGATAATCTGGGGAACCCACCTGGACAGTCACACGGCCCAGGGCACTTGGACACCTCAGGAAGCCAGAATACACATCAATCTTCCGGAACTCCAGGCAGTATGAGAAGCTTGCAAAGCCTTTCTGCCATTCATCCAGTTTCACCATGTACTCATATCAGACATCTCCCTTTTAGCTCTGTACTTTCCAGAAATCCAGAACTCATTGGCAGACAGCCTTGGCAGGCATTTTGATCATAAGTGGGAATTATATGATTCAGTAGTGCACAACATTTTTACTTTTTTTTTCTAAACGACTTAATTTTTCTAAAGAGCAAATTAAAGTAGTCTTGAGGGGAGGGGGACTGTTGCTTTGAAAGTGTCCTGTATATTAATGGAAATAATATCATAACTTATAACTAGATGTGGGCCAACGGGGTCAAGTAAAATAAAAATAAATACAAGCATTCACCTGAACCATTTTCTTGAGGTTTGAAAAAGGTTTTATTTAAATTCTCCTTTGCACAATTTTTTCTCATGTATCCGTATATCCTTGTTTCAGTCAAAAGCATGAGCATCCACAAGTAGAGGCTGTTCTCACGGTATTTCTTGCTTGACCTAAAACATAGTAGTATTGCAAATCTTCAAGAAAGTCTATGTGCATATAATAAACATCTTAATACCAAGATGCTCATTTGAACAAAAAATCCAAGCCTTTTAAGATATGTAGATGTCACTAGCTATAATCAAACCTGAAAAACAGCTTCCCTTTTCAAGACCCACCACTGCCACAGCATCTTTAAAAAATGAGGCAATTAATGATGGCTAAGTGATAGAGCAGATAGGGATTGTTGACATTTATTTTAGCTTTTAGTAACAATTTAAAAATAAAATTATATATAAAATTGTATATATTTAGTTATCATTTTTCCTGTGTCCTTTGAAAGTCATTTTTCTTAGGGCTTGTCTACACTTCTGCTTAAGTCAATGTAACTCATGTTGCTCAGGGGTGTGAAAAAGCCACCCCCGAGCGACATAAATTACATCAATTTAAAGCGGTGTCCTGCTTTCCCACCCACGTAACTTCCGCCTCTTGTTGACATAGCTTTCACCTCTCGTCTTCACCAGACACGACATAACTTCACTATAGCCAATATAGCTTTCACTTCTCATCTTCACCAGACACGCTACAGCAACATAGCTGTGCCTATGTAGTGTGGTAGTGTAGACTAGCCCTTAGACCAGGGATGGGCAAACTTTTTGGCCCGAGGGCCACATCTGGGTATGGAAATTGTATGGCGGGCCATGAATGCTCACGAAATTGGGGGTTGGCGTGTGGGAGGGGGTGAGGGCTCCGGCTGGGGGTACAGGTTCTGTGGGGTGGAGCTGGGGATGAGGGGTTGGGGATGCAGGAGGGTGCTCTGGGTTGGGACCAAGGGGTTCAGAGGGCGGGAGGGGGATTAGGGCAGGGGCTTGGGGTGCGGGAGAGGGTCAGGAGTGCAGGCTCCAGGCAGAGCTTACCTCAAGCAGCTCCCGGAAGCAGCAGCATGTCCCCCTTCTGGCTCTTACGCGGAGGCGCAGCCAGGCTTTGGTTTGGTTCCTGGCCAATGGGAGCTGCAGGGATGGCACTTGGGGCAGGGGCAGTGTTCAGAGCCCCCTGGCTGCCCTTACGCATAGGAGCCGGAGGGAGAACATGCCGCTGCTTCCGGGAGCTGCATGGAGCCACAACATGCACGGAGCGGGGCAAGCCCCGGACCCTGCTCCCTGGCAGGAACTTGCGGGGAGGGATAGCTCAGTGGTTTGAGCATTGGCCTGCTAAACCCAGGTTTGTGAGTTCAATCCTTGAGGGGGCCATTTAGGGATCTGGGCAAAAATCTGTCTGGGAATTGGTCCTGCTTTGAGCAGGGGGTTGGACTAGATGACCTCCTGAGGTCCCTTCCAACCCTGATATTCTAGGATTCTAGGAACTTGATGGCCAGATTAAAATGTCTGAAGGGCTGGATGTGGCCCCCGGGCTGTAGTTTGCCCACCCCTGCCTTAGACTGTAAGCTCATTGGGGAAGGGACTATAACTTTGCTTGTGTATACACATCACCTCATACAATGGGGCCCTGCTTATGATAGGTACAACTAGACACTACTACCATATAAATACTAAATAATAAAGTCTATTTAGGATACCACGTTTTAGAAGCAGCAGTTAATATAATTTTCTTCTTTGGTTTTTGTTTTCAATCCTTGACGCTTCCCACTTGTCATTTTTAGAAATTCTAACTGGCACCAGCCAAGATATTAAGCTCTTTGCTTTGATTCCAGGTGAAAGGATCTGGGCATGCTCCATACCCCACTCTTGCCTCTGCCACCCCCTGCTGCTCTGTATGTACTGCAGAGTGCAAGGAATTGCTGCAACTCGGCACACTCACTTCATGGCACACTCAGTGCAGCGAGGTGGCTAACAGCAGTGGGATATGCAGCTATCACCATGTCAACCCCACAGTCAGGAGAAGGTTAACAAAGGCAACCTGACCTGATCTGAACCCAGCACCAGTAGGTGGGCCCCATCAGGTTCAGGTTAGGTTGCAGGGCTCTACTTTAAGGGTGGGAACAATTAAAATGGATGTTTTTCCTGAAATGCCTGTGAAGAAAGAGCTTAGAGGGACTGACAAGCAGACATAATAGATAAATAGTTGCAGTAAACTTTTATTTAAACAGTTTTTAAATGTTGTTACAATGATTCCTAATATGTTCTCTGCAGAGTGTGCTTGCATCAGTTCCAGTACATGGGAAAACGATACATAGCCAGGTACTGTGTAGAATTTAAATTTATGGTGTTATGCTATGAGAGAATTAAAATAGTAGTATGTACAATATCTATTGAGTTCTTGTTTATTAAAAAGTTATTGTACAAGAATGGAGAAATTATTATGCAGTGATGCCTACCAATTTGAAGGTGAGTAATTGGATGCATCCCTTTTTGGGTGCTACCTGAAAATATTGTTGCTGTAAAAGAATATTAGAAATATATATACAAAAATATGCTTATAAGAAATTAATGTAATTGGTATTTACTTTTGAGGGGGATATATTTTTTTGAAGAATAGGTTTATTTCTTAAAATAATGCTTATAAGGTAGCAAATATTGGTTTGTGATTACACATTTTGAATAATGACAAACATTGAAACTGTCTTGGTTGAATCCTCTTGGAAGCACTACTACATAGTATTTTTACTAATTTAAATTATAATATTGTTCATTTCAAAGACTGAGGATAGATCTAAATGATATGGCATAGATCTGTAATCACATTGATTATTGTAATGTGTCTCGTAAGCTGCCATTTTGCAATTTTTTTTCTAACTGTTTGTTTTCTAGATTTAGATTTTTCAGTTCATAGAGCTAAGTTCTGGCAGCACATGCATGTGTGACACTCACACTGAAGCCTGTTAATCAGTGGGAAGTCAATGGGAGTTGAATGCATGTATCTGAGGTCTGAATTTGGCCCATAAACTGTACAGTATACGTCAGTATTTCTTCCACATTTGCATACATCTCATACAAAGTATAGAGTACTTGTTCTTGTATTAAAGAAGTAAGTTAGTTAACCTAGTCTGTTCAGGCTTTCACACTGCCTCCACCACCATGGTGTTGGAGCTACTGTGATATCATTAAGCTTGTGGGGTGAAATCGTGGCCATATTTAACTCAATGGGAATTTTGCCATTAACTTTAGTGGTGTCAGGATTTTACCAACATTGTTGGCATCTATATTTCCCAATGTCAGTAGCTAAATGCAGACTACTACATTAGCAGTTAACATTGGAAACTGAAATACCAAAGAGTTCAATCAGAATATACCACAAATCACAATGACTTTAAACTGAACTTTTTCAAACTTAATGATATGGGAATTTGTTTCTTACAAAAAGAAAACAATAAACTTTCATCCTAATTTAAATATGAAATACTCATCCATCCTATTACACGAATGCTATTCTGGGGACTTACGAGAAGATTGTCACTGTCTCTTTCTGCCACCTCCACCCCCAAAAAATTTTTTACATACATGGAAAAAATCAGTGATAAAATGGATCTATAGCTGTTTCTCAATTTAGATTGTGTCTTTAGCTATGATTATACTGCTTTGTGCTTTAACATACTTCAGAATCTCCAGTCTTAAAAATAACTATAAAAATAACATTTTGACATAGCAGAGAAGACTGTTCTGTACTTCTGTCATATTGAATTATCACTTGATCTGTTCTGCATGTTAACAAACACCACACTATCACAATCATACAAGTCTCTGGTGGTCTGTGGGTTTATTGCAGTTTCACAAACAAATATAGCCTTTAAATCTGTAAAATTGATGTCACACCAAAGCATGTTGTATCACAGTAAATGCATGTACTGCACAGAATAACACCAAGTGAGAGAGAACTCTTAGTTAAGGGAACAGGGAGAGGTGTAATTCCAGCATTGGTTTTAATTTCTCATCAGCTCTGGTGGTGGTACACAATAGGAAGGTTGTACTGATTGCTAACACAAATCACTTTTCTGTTTTCTTCACTTGATTGCTGACAAGTTTTAACAAAGTGTATGGCTCTTCTCCCTTCCTGCCTGGGTAAGATACAGATGTTAGTGCCTAAATTAATTCCTGCTCTTATTGCATGTGGGCTTTCCTGTTTTACCACTACACCTCTTTCTAACTTTTCCCTAAAACTTATATAATCAAAAGAAATTAGTGCATTTTCCAGTTCTGACTGTTGTCAAAACATCATCTAAAATTAACATTGCTAAAAGCTTTGAAGTAAATTAAATATTTCAAGAGCTACAGTTTGTGTGCTTTTATTTTCACACATTAGGTTTTCTAATTACGAATTTGATGTGATGCTTTTTAAAAATGCCTATTTTTGTTTTAGCTAACATAAAACAACAAATAGGCTGCATTGCCATTCATTCGTTAGTACTTTTTGTGCTGTAGCTGCTTAACTAACTCTCCCTGTCTTGCTGCAGTTTGACATGTCTAACTTTTGCTTCTATCCCATTTCACCCATCTTGCAGGAACCAGGAGGGGTTGGGACCCATAGTTCATGATCGAAAATCTCAGACATTGCCTGTTTCCCGTAACAGAACAGGAATGATGCATGCCAGATTGCAGCAACTGAGCAGCCTGGATAACTCTCTCACTTTTAACCACAGTAAGTTCCATTACACCATAACAGTTGTCATCCTCATCCACTACCACAACACCAGAGGCAGGTCCCAGACCCACACCAGAGCGCTTCATGGACTTTATTATTGTTCTAGATGAAACAATTAAGTGGAATTAGTTCACTGGTCTGTTCCCACTTTCTGGTAGAGCAATCAATACTAAGTGGTGACGTAATGTGGAACATGGTTAACTATAGCATTACATATTTTAAAGTGGTACCTTGAGAATTTATTCGTTATGAAATATTCTAAATCATTTTAATCTGGGATTGATTTAAATTACAAACACTTAAATTTTGTGGTGCTCATTTGAAAAGGATTTATATCTTACTTTTGAACTATATGGGTTGATTTTATTAAAAGTTCTATTTTCACCCACTTGTGACCCATTATAAAAAGTATAGTCCACATGTTATAATATGCACTTAGTTGATCATGTCTCCATGTTCTGACATCTCCTGATGAAAATATAAATTTTACAATTTCTATGAGGAATGTAAAGTCCATGATTTAGTTTGTGTGGATGTGAAAGATCTCCCAATAATGAAGTGACTTTTTCTGTGTTTTCAGTGTAAGAAAGATATCAAGTGTGCTTGGAATTTCTGTAGACAATGGTAAGACTTAACGAGGTTGAAGTCAGTTTGTGTAAGGCTGCTTTAATTGAAAACAATTTTGTATATTATCTTTTTAAATATGCTGCTGTTAAATTTCAAATGATAAAAGATGCAGAATATTTTTGACATGTCATTTTTCAATTTCCTACAGTTTCAAGCACCAAAGAAATTGGTCAGCTAACCTAACAAAATACAGCATTGATTCATGCAATGTGTTGACTTGACAGAATTCCGTACACTATACAAACTGTTCAAGTTAACTATTGTGACAGACCCAGACCAGTGGGGTACAGGAGTCTGGTAGAGGGCAAATATACTGGTCACTGGATGAGTAGTTTTCTGTTCCCTGAGTGACCAGAGCAGGGGCTGCACTAGAGTAATCAGGAACCTGCTAGAACCAGTTAAGGCAGGCAGGCTAATTAGGACACCTGGAGCCAATTAAGAAGAAGCTGCTAGAATCAATTAAGGCAGGCTAATCAGGGCACCTGGGTTTTAAAAGGAGCTCACTTCAGTTTGTGGTGGGAGTGTGAGGAGCTGGGAGCAAGAGGCGCAAGGAGCTGAGAGTGAGAGGGTGTGCTGCTGGAGGACTGAGGAGCACTAGCGTTATCAGACACCAGGAGGAAGGTCCTGTGGTGAGAATAAGGAAGGTGTTTGGAGGAGGCCATGGGGAAGTAGCCCAGGGAGTTGTAGCTGTCATGCAGCTGTTACAGGAGGCACTATAGACAGCTGCAGTCCACAGGACCCTGGGCTGGAACAAGGAGTAGAGGGCGGGCCCGGGTTCCCCCCAGAACCTCCCAATTGACCTGGACTGTGGGTTCTTCCAGAGGGGAAGGTTTCTGGGCTGTTCCCCAACCCACATGGTGAATCTCTGAGGCAAGAAAATCCGCCAATAAGCGCAGGACCCACCAAGATAGAGGAGGAACTTTGTCACACTGATGTTAGGAGTGGGATCTTGGGGTGCACAGCGCGGCGGAAGAAGGAGGGTGATTTAAAAAAAACAAAAACTAAAACAAAAAACTAAAACAAAAAAAAGGGAGAGGGTTTATTTTTTTCACCACAATGGATGACGTAGTGTGGGCACTGATACAAGCTACGGCGGCCCAGCAGGAGGCTATCCGTGTCCAGGCAGCCACCCAACAGGAGGCAGTACGGCTGCAGCAAGAGACTAATCGCCTGCTGATGGATCAGGCTGCTCAAGACCGAGCTATGTTGCGGGAACTGGTAAACCAGGTAAAATCCCTTACAGAGCTGAATCGCGGCCATGATGGGATGCGGCTCATACGGGCCAGCCATTGGCTGCAGAAAATGACACAGGAGGATGATGTAGAGGCATACCTTCTGGCCTTTGAGAGGACAGCCCTACGGGAGGCCTGGCCTTGAGATCAGTGGTCTGGCATCCTTGCCCCATTCCTGTGTGGGGAGGCCCAGAAGGCCTACCATGATCTGCCTGAAGAGGCTGCGGCAGACTACCCCCAGCTGAAAGCCCAGATCTGGCCAGGATCTCTGGTAACGACAGGAGTGCGGGCCCAGCTGTATCACGGTTGGAGGTACCAGGAAGACAAAACCCCGCGGTCCCAATTGTATGACCTCATCCATCTCGCACGAAAGTGGTTGCAAACAGAGTCCCGGAGTCCGGAAGAGATACTAGTGGTTCTGGTCATCGATGGATACATGAGGGGACTACCACCAGACCTTCGTGCCTGGGTAAGCCAGAACGAAACCTCCACCTATGATGAGGTTGTCGCCCTGGTAGAGAGGCAAAGGACAGCGAGGGAGCTGACCCGACCAGTTAAGGAAGAGGCACACCGGGTTAAACTAGCAGCACCAAGCCCTAAAGTTCGGGTGACTGGGCCACCAGGAGGGCCCAGGTGGAAAAAGAGAGAGGCTGAAGGCCCATCAGAGGCCACAAAGAGTCAGAGCACTGAGGGAGAAGAGGATCGTGATGTTAGACTGCCCAAACCAAGAGACCGGGGAACGCCTAGGGCTCCATACAGATGTTATGCCTGCGGGGAGTGGGGACACATAGCTGCACAGTGTCCCAATGCTGAGGAGCCTATGCAGTGTAACCTGGGGAACTGGACAGATCCATGCTCCCTAATCCACCTTGTGGGGATCTCACTAACCCACATATGTATACCAGACCAGTGAAACTAAATGGGGTAGGGACCACGGCACTGGTTGGTTGATTCGGGGACTGCTATCACGCTTATCTCAGGGAAGCTCGTGAAGCGTAGTCAACTGCTGCAGGCTAAACGTACGGGGATAACATGTGTCCATGGGACAGTTAGTTACTACCCCACCATCCCGGTAAAAATTGAGATCCAAGGGAATGCTACTGAGGTAGCAGCAGGTGTAGTCCCTAAACTCCCATACCCGGTGCTCATAGGGTGGGACTTCCCAGGGTTTGGAAACTTACTCCCAGTAGGGGGATTGGAGAAAGATGGGGACCCTAAAATTGGTGAGGCGTCCACAGCAGACTGTCAACCCCCAATCTTCTCTGAAATATCCCCAGATTTGTTCTCCACTCCCAGACAGGGTAGAAAGACAAAAAGGGAAAGAAGGGCAGCTAAGGCCTTGGGAACCCGAATATTGACCCAAAGCCAGAGGGTCCCTCTTGTAGGTAGGCAGACCCATGCAGCTGAAAAGGAGGCCACGCAGGAGGGAGAAGCACCTGAGTCTGACCCCCACCCTAATGCTTCTGAACCAGTAGAGGCAACAGAGACTGGGCCCCTAGATCTTGGGCAGATTAGCCCCGGGAGAGGAAATTTTGGACGGGACCAGGCAGAAGACCCAAGGTATCACAACATTAGGAAGGAGGTGACTGAAATAGATGGGGTCCCCGTGGAAGGAAAAACCCAGGGACCAGGACCCTACTTCATAATGAAGAAGGATCTCTTATACCGGGTTGCACCAGTACAGGGGCAGAAGGTACAGCAGATCCTAGTACCTCAAAAACACCAGAACGCTGTATTAAGTCTTGCTCATAGTCATCTTTTTGGGGGGCATTTGGGGGTAGAGAAGACCCTGGCACGAGTCCTACGACGGTTCTTCTGGCCCGGAGTACATGAAGAAGTGCGGAGGTACTGTGCCTCCTGCCCGGAGTGTCAGCTGCACAGTCCCTGTCCCCACTTGAGGGCACCTTTAGAACCCCTTCCCATCATAGAGGTCCCCTTCGAGCGAATAGCCATGGACCTAGTGGGACCCCTGGAGACCCCTGGTGGCTCGGGGCCACCAATATATACTTGTTGTTTTGGACTATGCTACTCGCTATCCAGAAGCTGTCCCCCTACGGAACACAGCCTCTAAAACTATAGCCAAAGAGCTGCTGGGGATCTTTGCCCGAATGGGGCTACCGAAGGAGATATTAACCGACCAAGGAACCCCATTTATGTCGAAGCTAATGAAGGACCTCTGTACGCTGCTCCATATACATACCCTGAGAACTTCGGTCTACCATCCGCAGACTGATGGGTTGGTAGAAAGGTTTAACCGAACCCTCAAGGCTATGATAAGGAAGGTGGTAAGTCGGGACGGGAAGGATTGGGACACCCTACTACCCTACCTTATGTTTGCTATCCGGGAGGTACCTCGGGCCTCAACTGGGTTTTCCCCCTTCGAGTTATTATACGGGCGTCACCCCCGTGGCATACTAGATATCGCCAAAGAGATCTGGGAAGAGGAACCCAATGAGGGGAGAAATATAATAGAGCATGTAATGCAGATGCGAGACCGGATAGCCCGGGTTACCCCTATTGTACGGGAACATTTGGAGAAGGCACAGGAGGCCCAGCGAACCCATTACAATCGCCAAGCAAAAGTGCGACAGTTCCAACCAGGGGATCGGGTTATGGTGTTGGTACCCACGGCAGAAAGCAAGCTTCTGGCCCAATGGCAGGGGCCCTATGAGGTGGTTGAACCCGTGGGTGAAGTAACCTACAAGGTGCGGCAGCCAGGACGCAGAAAACAAGAACAGATTTATCACGTTAACCTTCTGAAACCCTGGCATGCACAAGAGGCATGCACAATGGTCTAAAAAGACCTAACCCAGGAAAACAAGCCTTCCAAACAGGTGATAGTGTCTCCCGATTTAACACCAGACTAGAAGAATGAGGTGTCTGAGATGATCTTTCGGAACCAAGATGTGCTCTCGACAAAACCGGGTCGAACAACCGAGACATATCACCACATCGTCACGAACCCTGGGGCCAGAGTAACAATGAGGCCATATCGGGTGCCAGCGGCAAAAAGGGAGGAAATAAAAGCAGAAGTAAAAAAAATGCTGGAGTTGGGGATCATCGAAGAATCCCACAGTCAGTGGTCCAGCCCAATCGTGCTGGTGCCCAAACCTGATGGCTCCACAAGATTTTGCAACGACTTCTGGCGACTAAACGAAGTATCCCAGTTCGACGCGTACCCCATACCGCTCATAGATGAGCTAGCGGACCGTCTGGGTAATGCCCGGTACTTGACTACCCTAGACTTGACAAAGGGGTACTGGCAGATTCCCCTTGCAGAAGACGCAAAGGAAAAGACTGCGTTCTCTACACCAGAGGGTCTTTTTCAATATACTGTCCTCCCTTTTGGACTACATGGGGCCCCAGCTACCTTCCAGCGCCTCATGGACAAGCTATTATGTCCGCATAACAGTTATGCTGCTGCCTACTTGGACGATGTGGTCATTCATACCCCAGACTGGGAAACCCACCTGGAGAAGGTGGAGGCAGTCCTCGATACCTTCAGGCGAGCTGGCCTTACAGCAAACCCTGCCAAGTGCGCTGTAGGGTTTACAGAGGCCAAATATCTTGGCTACATTGTGGGAAAAGGTCTGGTAAAACCCCAAATGAACAAGTTAGAGGCCATCCAAAATTGGCCCAGACCAAGTCGCAAGAAACAAGTCTGGGCGTTCCTAGGTGTGGTGGGGTATTACCGACGATTTATCCCCCACTTTGCCACAAGGGCAAGCCCGCTGACAGACCTAGTGAAAGCCCGTGGACCTGATCTGGTGAGATGGTCTGACGCAGCAGAGGAAGCATTCACAGACCTACGGACTGCCCTCTGCAGTAACCCCGTACTGATAGCCCCTGATTTCACCAAGGAGTTTATCCTGCAGACGGATGTATCGGAAGTAGGGTTGGGAGCCGTTCTATCACAGATGGTCGGGGAGGAGGAACACCCAATTCTATACCTCAGTCGGAAACTCCTTCCAAGGGAACAAAAATATGCAGTGGTGGAGAGAGAATGCCTCGCTGTAAAATGGGCCATGGAAACATTGCGCTACTACCTGCTCGGGCGCAGATTTGTCCTCGTGACCGACCATGCCCCTCTTCAATGGATGCAGCGGAACAAGGAGAAGAACACAAGGGTGACCAGATGGTTCTCATCCCTTCAACCTTTCCAGTTCAACATAGAGCAGGGAGCCGTCATGGCAACGCCGATGGCTTGTCACGTGTGCACTGTCTGGCGTCCCAAGCTGCCCAACCCCTTGGCGTTGAGCAGGGGGGAGGGATATGTGACAGACCCAGACCAGTGGGGTACAGGAGTCTGGTAGAGGGCAAATATACTGGTCACTGGATGAGTAGTTTTCTGTTCCCTGAGTGACCAGAGCAGGGGCTGCACTAGCTGCAATAGAAGAGATTTATTAACAAGAGATAAGAAAAATTTGAAAGCTCGACAAGTTGTTTATATATATTCCTCTCTTGGTACACATGTGTCCTGAGCACCAGAGATTGGAATCTTTTGAACAGCATACCCATTGGCCCATACCTGAACCCTGTTTGCCCTCCCAAGGGCATAAAAGGGGTGGAGTGAGGCCAACCATCGCCACTCCTTCTAACCACAGCCTAGTCTGAGAAAGAGAATAATTAGCGGTGTCCTTACTTTAGTTATTTTTTTCCATTGTAAATTTTGTCTGTAGTCAGTATTTGTAGTAGGATTTAATTTAGGATGAGTTTTGTAGGTTAGATTTCATTTGGGTAACTTCTATATATTTTTCACTGTTGGCCGGTACTGGCTCTTTAGTCTTCATGACTAACCGGAAATTTCTTCAGCCGTATCATTTAATGATGGCCATAGTAAACATTTGTTTGCATAGGCATAGAACATATTACTAGCAAATATTCTATTTGTTGCTTGTTTTAAAACAAACTCAAAGAGAAAGAGAAGCTAGGCTGAAACTGTTCCTTGTTATACAAATCTGACACCAACCTGAGATCCAGGTTCTCTAGATTGGTCTCCTTTGGAACAATTTTTTTCCTCTAAAAGTTCACCAGAAGCTTCTCTGAATATGGTGCTTGCCTCTTCTATTCCTTCAGCAAATTCTCCTGTTCTGAAATCATCTGACTGGACTCATTCTGACGGCCACCCAGGACTGAGTCTCACCTTTTTACCCCCTCTACATCTAGCGAGAGGGAGACTTGCTTGTGGTTAACTGGGTGTCAGCTCCCTGACACCTTCAGTCTTTTAGCCACCCAAACAATCTCTGGGCTATGCTAGCCCTTACTTTGCCATGAAAGTTATCCCAGTCCCTGAGCCCCTTCAAAGCATTCCCCTGTAATGTCCAGCCCCTGATCCACTGAACATTCACAGAAATACCAGGTCTGCTGTACACACCAGTTTGGTTGATTCAACTCTGGATCAATTCCTTATATAATACCATAGCACTGAGATATATTTATAGTGGAAACAATCATATGTTTCTTATCAAAGATCAAGATTTAAGAGGTAGTGAGTTAGGATAATGGAAACAGAAGGGTTACATATAAAATAAAATCATAATACGGTTCCTAGAGACTAAACTTAACAGGCTAACTTCCAATCTAAATAAGTTTCTCACCCAAATGTCCTTTGCAGCGTTTCAAACAACCATGGTTGAGATCCCATTTTCATGAGTGTAATTGCACTGTTGGATTTACTTACCAGCTCTGCCTCGTGCCCAGCGCTTCCCGCCTCAGCAGGCCCCAGCAGTAACGCACCCGCTGTACACCAGACGGGGGGAGCGGGAGACGGAGACGTGCGCTTCTGGCCATTAAGGCGGTTGGAGCGTGGTGTGCACGGTGCTGTGAGGTGCCCCCCCCCCCGGGCAGGGGGAGAACCCAGGGTCGGTGCAAGGATATTTTGCGCCCTAGGCAAAACTTCCACCTTGCACCACCCCCTCCCCCGCCCCCCCGCACATCGGTTCATTGAGGGGCAAATCCCAACGACCCTTTATAGACCCCAGGGGCCAGCCACCCCAGGGGCCAGCCATGCCCAGGGGCTGGTCCCCAGACCAGGTCCCCCCCCCCGCCCCCTGAACTCCCCTTGAGGGTGCACAGTCCCCCCGCGAGCCCTCCCCACCCTGCCCCGAGTCCACTCACTGGCTTTGCCGGGCTTGGGCCGCTGCAGCAGTGCTCGGCAGGGAGGAGCCGCCTTCCGGAGGCACCAGAGAGCTGGCGCGGTGCAGGAGGACAGCAGCCCTGCAAAGGCGACGGCGTGGCTAGCAGGGAGCAGCCACGTCTCCTGCCCAGGCTGCAGCCCAGTGCCCTCCCCCCCCACCCCGGGGGCTCCTGCAAGCTGCAGCGGATGCATGCGGGCGCCGGCCCCCCATGCGCCCCCCAGCTGCCCCCTTGCCGCGCTCAGGCTCTGCGGCTCCTGGGAGTGTGAGCCACCACCGCCGCTGCCCCTCCCGGAGCAGGCTCAGGGCCCCACGCCCTGGCGGCTCACGTGCCCGGGAGCCGCAAAGCCCAAGCGTGGCGAGGGGGGAGCTGGGGGGTGCACAGGGGCCGCCGACTGCATGCATTTGCTGCAGCCTGCAGGAGCCCCCGGGGGGGACAGCACACCAGGCTGCAGCCTGGGCAGGAGCTTGATGTGTAAGGGTGGCAACAAAATCTTCCTTGATTCAACAAGTGGTGGATGCTGAACACTTTTCCTCCCAGGCTCCAATGACTGTCGGAGTGGCCAGTCTTTCTTGATGTAGTGGGAATCTCTTGCACGACTATCCCATTCGCAGAGAAAACAGCAGTACTTTGTGTATCCAGTCTGCAGACCAAGCAAGAGAGCAACAACCTTCAAATCGCCACAAAGCTGCCACTGATGTTGGTCATAGTTTATGCACCTCAAAAGTTGTTTCATGTTGTCATAGGTTTCCTTCATATGGACTGCATGACCAACTGGAATTGATGGCAAAATATTGCCATTATGCAGTAAAACAGCTTTAAAACTCGTCTTCGATGAATCAATGAACAGTCTCCACTCATCTGGATCGTGAACGATGTTGAGGGCTGCCATCACACCATCGATGTTGTTGCAGGCTACAAGATCACCTTCCATGAAGAAGAATGGGACAAGATCCTTTTGACGGTCACGGAACATGGAAAGCCTAACATCACCTGCCAGGAGATTCCACTGCTGTAGTCTGGAGCCCAACAGCTCTGCCTTACTCTTGGGTAGTTCCAAATCCCTGACAAGGTCATTCAGTTCACCTTGTGTTATGAGGTGTGGTTCAGAGGAGGAGGATGGGAGAAAATGTGGGTCCTGTGACATTGATGGTTCAGGACCAGAAGTTTCATCCTCTTCCTCTTCCTCGTCTGACTCAAGTGAGAATGATTCTGGTGCATCAGGAACCGGCAGTCCTTCTCCGTGGGGTACTGGGCGTATAGCTGATGGAATGTTTGGATAATGCACAGTCCACTTTTTCTTCTTTGACACACCTTTCCCAACTGGAGGCACCATGCAGAAGTAACAATTGCTGGTATGATCTGTTGGCTCTCTCCAAATCATTGGCACTGCAAAAGGCATAGATTTCCTTTTCCTGTTCAACCACGGGCGAAGATTTGTTGCACAAGTGTTGCAGCATATGTGTGGGGCCAAAAATAAAGGTGATAGGTTTTCTTAACCATAGTGGTTATACTGTGCTTTTGTGATGCAAAAGTCACTTCACCACAAACATAGCAGAAGTTATCTGCACTGTTCACACAAGTACGAGGCATCTCTGCTCACTTTGGCTAAACAGAAATGTGTCCCTTTGCAAAATCAAACACTGACAAATAAGAGAGCACGACACTGTATGATTTCTAGAGCTGATATAGGGCAATTTGTTCAGCAGAGTGATGTAAGCTTCATTATGATTGCATCATCCATGACTTCTAGGAATAACATGATGCAATTCATATCATGTATGACGCAATACCAGCTTCAGATTGCATCATTCATTGTTTTGCCTAAAAAGCAAGTACTGTCCAAACCCAGTCATAGATTTATTCATAGATCCAGTCAAAGATGTATTTTAGTCATTTCTGGTTTAAATTGAGATCCCTTCCCTTTATAACTCACTTATCCTCCGCCATTCCCAAGTCAAGGGTCGTATATACTGACCCAATAGCATATCTTGAAAACTAGAGCCAATCAACAATTTTAAGCATCATTTTCGTTCTCAGTGACCCAGAATTAGTAAAGTTTGACTACATTTATTTCAGAAGCATTTTGGCTGTAGAGCAGTGATTTAGTAAAAAGTCTACTTTGTGGTAAACAAGTGGTTCATCTTCTGGCGATGTGATTCTTGTTTGGAGTGAGACATCTTGGGTCCTGTCTTCGTCAACTTCCTTGATGTAATATGTGACGAGCAATGGATTCCAACTTGGTGGCTACAAGGATGTCATGTTACATCCATGAACAGTCATCAGTCATCCCAAACAGATACCTTGTGCATCCAAACTTACAGGTGAGGAGTTATTGGGGGAAACATCAGGGAAATTAGTAGCTGAGACTGCAGAGAGTACTCTGCTCTCTGTCAAAGCCAGCAAAGAAATCTATTAGGTGCTGGCAACACCCAATGGTATCCAAGAAGGGACTGTTAACTTGGCAGGGAGAAAACATTTGGAGCAGAAGCTTCCAAGGAGACCTAGATGAATTTTACTACAAACCAACAAAATATTTAGTATGACAGAGACTCTTCCTTCTTATCCACCTTCTTTACCAGAGCCTTAACTAGTTGACTGTAGTCACAGCAAGGCATAGCTCACAAGCCACAACATGCAGTGCCACAACCCAGACGCTGGATCACTTTCGAGGGCATGGCTTCGCAATAACACCAGGAAAAGCTCTCTGGTTCTGTTAACAAACGTAATTCACCTGGGATTGGAAATAGACACTTTGGTGATCGAGATCTGCCCATCACTAGACAGAGTCCAGAAGAACCAGGATTTGATATCCATGCTGGACAAATGCATGAGACCAACCATGGCTCAGTGTCTCTAGCCATTAGGCCTACATGGGTCTCCCCATGGGCAAGGTCTTCTATCAGGCATCTCCAAGCCTTTCTTCTGAAAGTATGGGACCATTCCCTGGAGTGAATGCAAGACCAGGTACTTGTTCCCAGCCAGGTGCTGGATCCCCTAAGATGATGGACAGTCCTAGAGAATGTCCGCAGGGGTCTTTCCATATTCTTTCTGGTCCAGCAGGTTCTCACAACAGACACCATTCTGAAAGAATAGGGATCACTTCTGGGATCCAGAACAATGTAGGATATCTGAAGCTCTGGGGAAAGGAACCACAGCATTAAGCCTTTGGAGCTCACAGCTGTCAAACTACCTCTACTGAATGCCAGGTCTTCCTAGAGGGCAATCACATCTTGATCCACCCAGACAGCCATGGCTGCATACATAAACGATCAAGGGGGAACTAGGAGTGTAGCTCTGTGTGCAGAAGCGATGGAGACAATAGAATGGGCAGACAAGACTCTCCCTTCCCGAAAGGTGATACACACAAAAGGAGAGCTGAACATAAAGACAGACTGGCTCAGAAGATGCAAAATCGACTAAACCAGAAAGTCTTCACTCTGATCTCGCAAATGTTTGGGCTCCTTTCTGACCTCTTCTGATAGAATTGAAGCTAGAACAATTGTTGCAGCTTTTGAAGAGACCAGACACCTTTTTTCCAAGACCTGTTCCTCCACACAGACCTACATCATCTTCAACTGACAGCCTGGCTATTATTAGAATTAGCCTCACTCGGCCTACCTTCCAAAGGGATCAGAACTTTGCTCTCATCCAAGAGAATTTCCACACTAAAAAATCTTCTCCATGTGGACCAAGTTCAGTTCATGGTTCCAAGAGCATAATGCAGATCCAAGGGATCCTGGGGATTCTGGCCCCCCTGGACTTCCTTCAGGAAGGTGCGAATAAGGGCTTTCAGCCCAGCACCTAGCTAGCCAGATATCAGCTCTAAGTAGCGTGGTACTCACAGGATCCTCAAATTCCTTGGCAGAACCATCAGGTATCCAGATTTCTCGGAGCAATCAGACTGACCAGACCAGCAGTCAGACCAATTTTCCCTAAGTGGAACCTACCACTGGTATATGAAAGCCATAACCACCCATCTCTTTGAGACTATGACTTCCTTCAGTCCACTTATGGCCATAGCACCTGATGAAGAAGCAGTGACACACTAGAAGTCAGAAGAGCACTCAAGACTTACATCAAGCATGCAGAATTCACAAGATCTGGCTCCCTCTTCATTTCCTTTCATCCTGAGGTGCCAAAGGCTTTAGTGTATCCAAACTTCCTCTTACTAGATTAATCAGACTGCGTTGCTGAGGTGTACAAGCTATCTGGCACACTTGTTCCAGAAGCAATCAAGGGACATTCTACAAGATCCATGGCAACCTCATTGGCTGAAAGAGCGAGTGCTTCCAGTGCACAGAACTGCAGAGTAGCCACATTTTCATTAACTGATGCCTCTATCAGACACTATAAGGTAGACTTTCTGTCTCTGCAGAGGCCTCCTTTGGCAGGCAGGTACTGCAGGCAGTGGTCCAGACATAACCTGGCCATTTGAGCAGTTCCAAAAAGGGTGGTGTTGGGGGGTGTCTCCCCTGTTTCTTTTGTTCACTTTTCTATCGCTTCCTTCTCCTATTCATGACTTGCTACTTCCCATACATATCAGAATTGTGGGAGATGCTGAGCTGCAGAATGGAGAATTTCTTACCTGATAATTTCCTTTCTGCTAGCAGCATCTCCCACAGTTCTACGCACCTTGGATGGCTTCACAGCCAAGGATCAGCATTTTATTTGGATAGTTACCATGTAGGCAGTGGCCTATTGTCCATAGTTAATTAGTTATCCCAGAAATTATTGTTACTAATCATTTTCCAAGAGTTTTTCACAATTTTGGAATTAATCATCTGGCAATCAGGAGAAAGGGGCATGGCTGGCACAGTTTTGAACCACCTCCAGAAACTTCAGACCGGAGGGGAATAGCCCAGAATTGTGGGAGATGCTGAAGCAGAAAGGAAATATAGCATCTTGTTCTCGGGAGGAGATCAGAGTCTCAGGTCTCTGTCGGATGCCTTCTTAATATCACAGTCCCACAGCCAGTTTATCTTTGACAAATTTTAAAATCTGGTTACTGTGTAGCCCCATAAATGAGGTTGTTGAGTTTTGGACATAAAATTGAAATTCAACTTCTTTATGTCTGCAGAATGTAATATATCTTTCTTAAAATTACAGCACTTTCTCTGAATCCAAAATAAATTTTGAGGGCAGGTGGAAAGGACAAACAAGTGTATACTCTGCTTTCTGCTGCTTTCATGATGCAAAGCATCTGTAAATTTACTTTAACAGGTCAGTATGCTCTGGCTTCTTTGTGCTGCTCCATATTGGCTAAAAGCAGCCAGAACATGCATGTGAATCTGACCCAGAAAGTTAGAACGAGTGGGAGACCCAAACAACCATAAGTCTGCCCTACAGTGACACCAGTGGGTGAGAAGGTTGGAATCTAATGTTCCTTTTAAAAGTCGGTTAATCTGAGAGACAAGCATTAAATTGTGTTTATCATAAGGATAAGATTGTCACAGTAACCGTGAAATTTTGCCACACATTAACAGTTAGTTAGTTTGTGTTAATCTAGTCCCATTTCAAAGCGGACTAGAACAAAGTGAACTAACAAACTGCTATTGTGTAGCAGCTGGGCCACAAGGTTATCCTGACCATAGCGTGAAATTATTTATTTTTTCCCCAGTTATTCATAATTTTACCATGACAAACTCATATCCAGAATCATAAATATATGGTTATTGCATGGTGTCACTGCCGGGCACAGTAAGGATTATTTGGGTGCACTGTTGTGCATTTTGATGCTTCAACATGTTTGTATTTCTTTTACATTTAAATTTAACTCTGAGTTTTCAGGGTTTATAATGCTTGGGTTTGAGATAATTGCAATATCCTTAATTTTACCCTAAATTACTGATATTTGTTCTCAACCTTAATTCCATCTATCCATGTACTTTTTGGTTTTGAATATAATATAGTATTACCAGTTAAGTCCATTATTTTAAATATGTTTAATTCTGCTATTTTAAGACTTTACCTTTGCACTTCAATGTGTGATTATCTTAATTAAATTATTTGAATACCAAATATTGAACATGCATATAATTGTCCTGCGGTTGGAAAAGTGTGAAAAAACTACGTATAAAATATTACTCAACTGTTTAATGTAAACCTCTTTCAAAGTCCTTATTTTTCTTAAACTTCCTCTAATGCAGAAAGTCTCTTATAATTTTTGGCTACATGATTTAGCAGCATTAGTTTTAAAATATTTGTGTTTAATTATGTATCATAAATATAAAGCAACACTTCATTTGAAATTTCTACAGGCTATGGCCATTCAGATGCAGATGTTCTTCACCAGTCCTTACTTGAAGCAAACATTGCCACTGAAGTTTGCCTTACCACTCTGGATACTTTATCTTTATTCACAATGGCATTTAAGGTTTGTCCTTAACACAGTTTTGATAGATTATTTGATTTTTGGCATTTTAAATAATTATTCTCTAGAAAATTACTAAAAAAGGAGTTCATATTGACCTATACTACTAACAACATCTGTATTAAAACTGCACAAAGCAGGTAATTCATAATCATGCCATTCAATAGCTAATTATTATACTATTAACAGTAAAGGTTAAGTCTCATTTGCTAGTATTAACAGTATGCTTTGAACTCAACCAGTTGTCATTCAGTCCTGCAATTTCTCTAGTAACTTCCACTGAAGTCAGCATGAGTTTTGCCTGATGGACTATAGAACTGGACCTTAAATGTTTTAAACTCAAAAATAGAAAATTGCTAGTAAACAGATCAGTTTAAATGATGCATGTTCTTAGTTTATTTTTACACCCTCTGAGGGCAAGAGTAAGCAGGGTAGAGTGAGCAAGACCTCTTATTGGTCAGCAGCATTCGATAAGGTCCTTTTCTTCCTCCCCCACCTTTTCCCTCTCCAAACCCATTACAGAAAGCCCACTGTCTAGTTAGCCTTTTGACATAGCTGTCCTTTAAGGGTTTTATGGGACTGATAAAGAAACACTGCAGTAAAGGCCTTATTAGCTTTGGTTGGTTGGTTTCTGTCATGTTTTTGTGCCCACCCTCTTCATATCTGAGTTACTAATTAAGTATTTAAGACCCCAGTAACATATGTGTACTATCATGTTATAATTCTGTTATGGAGCCATCACTTTGGCTACAGATTAAGATTACTAAAGGTATTGGAGTATTAACTGTTTAGATTTGCTTGTAGTTTTTAATATGCTTCAGTAGTACTATATGTGAGAGGGGTTTTTAAAAGCATCCTTGAGACGTAGCTGAAGCTAAGTTGTGTTTTGTTTTGTTTTTTGCACAATTTATATACATTCTTGATTGAGCATAATATTTAAAGAAAACCCTAAATTGTCAATATCAATTTTAAGAACCAACTACTGACAGATCATGGACATAATCCACTGATGAAAAAAGTTTTTGATGTGTACCTCTGCTTCCTTCAAAAAAATCAGTCTGAAACAGCATTGAAAACTGTCTTCATTGCTTTAAGGGCACTAATTTTTAAGGTAAGTCATTCTAAAATAAAAATGTTAATCTTCAATTATTTATCTTTTTTTATACTTACCACAGTGATTTATATCCAGTTATACAAGTAATATATCATCTTATTTCTCGAATTGAAATTGGATTTAAAAGGAAAAAAACTGTAGCATTGCAGATCATGATTCCGCAACCCATCTTACATACCTGTTTCCCCTAGAATGAATGCAATACATTTGTTTTATTGTTTATCTTTTGTTATGTCCCTGTTGCTACTTTTATTCTATGTAACTGTTAATATCCAATCAATTTGAAATACTTTTTCAAGTACCATTTTATGACACTATATCATACTTTACTAAAATCCATATATTATTTTTTCTGCATTCCTTTTATCCACTGACTTCTATCAAAAAGTCATGAAATGTGACTAGCATTATTTTTTTCTTCATGAATCTATAATTTATTGTTTGATGCCAGCACCATCCTCGGGATGTTGGAATTGTTTTCTCTTAACATTTGTTTATTTTGCTGACGTTAACCTTGACAGATAATTTTTCTCTGATTCACTCTTTCCTCAGTTTCCTTCTGCATTTTATGAAGGAAGAGCTGACGTGTGTGCTGCATTGTGTTATGAAATTTTGAAATGCTGTAATTCCAAACTGAGCTCAATACGTACTGAAGCGTCACAACTGCTGTATTTCTTAATGAGAAATAACTTTGATTACACAGGGAAGAAGTCTTTTGTAAGGACACATCTGCAAGTTAGTATATTTGCTTATCATTGGCTTTCATGGCTTTAAGATCTATTGCTCTTCTAAGCTTAAAAATTGTTGTATAATAAGCTGTGTTCTCTTTTCATGTGTAAAATCTTTGGGTTGTATCACTGTATATTTTTAAAACTGATCCCCAGTTGACTATCTCTGTCTGGGGGGTGGGGGAGGCAGTTGAAAAACTATGAAATATAAATTATGTGCATTACTACGGTGAACTGTTTTTGAACTAATATTGAATTGTTTATACCATTATTGAGTGGGGGTGGGGGG
The DNA here is from genome assembly GCF_002925995.2 of Terrapene triunguis. Taxonomy (NCBI): domain Eukaryota; kingdom Metazoa; phylum Chordata; order Testudines; family Emydidae; genus Terrapene; species Terrapene triunguis. The sequence goes on along the minus strand of NW_020664372.1, from coordinate 22,833,146 downwards.
GAGTTATGTAGGCCAGGCAAGAAGAGATATTAGTGGTAAAGCAGCTCTGTATGGGTTTTTTTGTAATTGCTAAAACAGCTTTAAAAGATCATGTTTGTGATGGGTTGTCACCCTGGGGTGTTACCTGGAACTGGGGTACCACCAAGCCCTTTGACTCACCAGCCTGGGCTCCCTCTCACACTGTGCTGCTGTGACAAGCTAGCTGTAGACTGCTCCCAGTCCTACACTCCCACCAGCATTCTCACAGGCAGGGACACACCCAGCTGCAGTTACATGCAGGCTCTGACCAGCCACTGCATGAATCAACAATAGAGAGGCTACAGCCAAGATAGCCCCCAGTGCCCCAGCCTAAGACCGCAGAGCTGTACCGTCTTTCCCTGGTCAAAACTCCGACCAGTATGGATTTATTACTTAGTTTGCCCCTCCCTCGGTGTGGAGAGGAATATGCAACAAGTCTGTGTTAACCAAGCTGAGATTTTTCCCCAGACACTTCACTCAAAGGCACACTGGTTTAGATAAAACAAAAACCAACTTTATTAACTGCAAAAAGATAGATTTTTAAGTGATTATAAATTATAGCAAACAGATCAAAGCAGATTACCTAGCTAATAAACAAAACCGCAAACTAAGCCTAAAATACTAGATAGATTGGATATGAATTAGCAGCTTCTCACCCTGGCTTATGATACAAGCAGTCCACCAGGTTTCCATACACAGGTTAGAAATCCCTTTAGCCTGGGACCAACACTTCCCCCAGTCTTTGTTCCTCAATTTTCCAGGAGTTCTCTTGTGTGGGGTGTGAGGCCCCCAGATGGTGTCACACTCCACCTTATATAGCTTTACCATATGGCGGGAACCTTTTGTTCCAAATTCAGTTCCCAGCCCAGTTTGTGGAAAAATACAGGTACCCAAAATGGAGTTCAGTATCATGTGGTCTGGTCAGATGTCCTTGCTGAGTCATAGCAGCCATTACTTACAGGCCAGCTGAAACGTTTACAGGAAGACTAAGCCTTTTCGTAGTCCATTGTCTTTGCTGATGGGCCTTCAGCCCTGTCTAGGTTTTTCATTGTTGTACTTGAAAGGCTAGCTGTGGATGTTACTCAGAGTAAGCACATTAGGAATACAGATATATAGTCAGTATTTATAACTTCAGATACAAAGATGATACATGCACACAAATAGGATAATCATATTTAGCAAATCATAACTTTTCCAGTGACACCTCACATGGCCCGTCTTGTACAAAATGCATCATAATCATGTCATAATTACATCATAATCAGACAACTATGAAGAATATGGGCTGCAGTGTCACAATGTTAAAATAACTTAGTCTGATTAATTTATATCTGAAGGCTGACAGGCCCAAAGTGTAATCAACCTGTCATCTTCGTAGGTCTCCCCTTCTTTTTCTCTTCTCTTCCCCATCAATCCTCCAAACTAAGAGCTTTGAAAGAGTATTAAAAGAATCCACTTCTCTGCTTGGGTGACCTAAGCTCTAGGTTTGTTGCAGTTATTGACATGCAGGTTCATCTCATGTGAGCATAATGTATGCATGTCACACAATTCTTCTGTCACTGTGAGGCAAAAATCTTGCAGAAAAGTTCCAGCTTACAACCAAATAATTTGATGTAAAGGTAGCAGTGCAAATCTGTTTACTGTAGTAAAATATCAGTAAAACACTGGGCTGTCTAATTGTTGTTGCTAGAAAATGTCATAATTTATGTCTGGGTAACAAGTGTTTTGTTTTATACAGGGTATATAAATTCCTGGGTTAACTAAACTCTGCAAAGGGTTTACAACAAACTGTTGTAACCATGCCTCCGGGGGTCACAACTGAGAATACCAAATTCAGGACAAACTGCTGAGAAATAGAGCAGACACACCCCAAAACTGGTGGTTATTCTCCCATAAGATATACCAAGCCAGCAACAAAAGTAAACTTCTGTTTTACCACACTGGCTAACAAGAAGTCAGAAAAGCAGTCTCCTTAGGCATTCCAGAAACTAGACTTTGTAGACTAAATGTATTCAGCATTCAGAAACTAGACTTAAAAATGAGTGGTTATTTAAAACCAATGTCATCAAACAAAAGGCTGGTTCTGATTCCAAAGGACCAACCACATAGCCAGGTCAATACAGTAAGTAACTCCTCGCTTAACACTGTAGTTATGTTCTGAAAAATGCGACTTTAAGCGAAACGATGTTAAGCGAATCCAATTTCCCCATAAGAATTAATGTAAATGGGGGGGGGGGGGTTAGGTTCCTGGGAAATTTTTTTCACCAGGCAAAAAACTATATATTATATAGATATACACACAGTATATGTTTTAAACAAACAATTTAATATTGTTCACAGCTATGATGATTGTGAAGCTTGGTTGAGATGGTGAAGTTAGAGGGTGGAAGAGGGAGGGATATTTCCCAGGGAATGCCTTGCTGCTAAATGATGAACTAGCACTCGGCTGAGCCCTCAAGGGTTAACATATTGTTGTTAATGTAGCCTCTCATCAAGGTAGCACGAACAGGAGGGAGGGGAGACAGCATAGCAGACAGAGACAGACACACACCTTGTGTGTGGGAGAGAGAGAGAGGTGCACACTGTCCTTTAAGTAAGCTAACCCACTCTTAAGTTCATTGTCTTTTTAAGTGGATAAGGAAGTTGAGACAGCAGCTGTAGCACCAAGCTCTCTCTGTCTCTCTCTGTCGGTGTCCCCTCCCTGCTCTATATGGAGAAGGGGTAAGAGGAGTGCAGGAGCGGGGGGAGAGGGACACCCTGACATTAGCCTCCCTCCTTCCCCCCCCTGCCCAGCAAGTAGGAGTCTCTGGGAGCAGCTCCAAGGCAGAGGGCAGGAGCAGCACATGGCAGTGGTGGGAGGGACAGCTGAACTGCCAATTGATAGCCAGCTGGGCGGCTGCAGCACAGGGAACTTAGGGGAGCTGATAGGGGGCTGCCAGTCCACCCTGGTTACAAGCCCCCACCCAGCTAGCTGCAACAGGCTGCTCTTCCTGCAAGCAGTAGACAAAGCAGGTGGCTGCCAAACAACGTTAGAAGGGAGCATTGCACAACTTTAAACGAGCATGTTCCCTAATTGATCAGCAACGTAACAACGAAACATTAACCGGGACGACTTTAAGTGAGGAGTTACTGTATATAACTCAGATCTTAGCCAATAATCACGCTGTTGCCAATCCTTTAGTATCTAAAATCTAAAGGTTTATTTATAAAAAGAAAGAAAGAAAGGCGAGAGTTAAAATTGGCTAAAGGAATCAAATACATACAGTAATTGCAGAGTTCTTGGTTCAGGTTTGTAGCAGTGATGGAATAAACTGCTGGCTTGTTAAGTCTCTGGTTGCTTCCAAATCATTGGAAGGTCCTCAGTCCCTTGGTTAGAATGCTCCCATTAGTATAAGTCCAGAGGTTTGAGCAGGAAAGAGGCAAAATGGAGATGTTTCCAGGGCCTTATATAGCTTCTTCCCATTATTCTCACTGTGGAAAATTACAGGTAACAAAATGGTGTTTGGAATCATATGGGCAAGTCACCTGTCCATTCATGATTTCACTTAGTCATAGTAGAAGCCATCACAGGAAGGTCCATTAAGTGTAGATAGGTGTCTCCCATGGTCCATTGTGAGTTTAGTGTTCCTTGATGAGCCATTTAACTTGAATAGTCCCTTCAAGATGTGCAGGCTAACTACCTTGTGGATGTTACCACGTGAGCAAACATTTGAAATATGGGTACATAGTTAATATTCATAACGTTAGATACAAAAATGATACATGCATAAAAATAGCACAGTCATATTCAGCAAATCATAACCTTTCCATAGACACCTTACTTGACACACTTTGTACAAGATTTGTTGCAATTATATAACAGTGTTAGCAACAATGATCTATATGGTCATATTTTAATCAGATAATGTCACGCCTATATACAGCAGAATCCTCTGTCTCGAGGCTGACTGTTGGGTTATAAGAAGGAAGGAAGGAGGGCTGCCACCAACAGAGCTGCTTGTAGAAGCTGTGTGTGGTGGCAGAGAAGCAGCAGACTGGGACTGTGATACAGTTCTGGGGCTTATGTAGTTTGGGACCAAGGCACTGAGAGTTTCTGCTGCTTCTGTGGCCTATATGGGTCTGTTTCCAGACCAAAGGATTCTACTGTTGCTCTTTGAATACTGGTCCTTATATGTATTCTACTGTGGGTACGCATGCGCTCCATGCACCTGAGTCCAGAGAATTCTTACAAGCAGTGTCTGCTGGTCCACACCTGCCCCCTTACTCTCATGCTCTGCACCAAGAGTATAAGGGGTGGGTTGGACCTAACTGCCTCTCCAGTTGCTTCTTACTGCCACATGGCCTGAGTTGGAATCCGCCAGTGCCCAAAACTGATTCTTTCTCTGCTTCCTGTAATTATTCAAAATTACATATTGTTCTTAGTTTTTTATTGTTAGTTTTGATAGTTCCCCAGTTAGTTAGTGTTAAAATCCCTACCCCAGCGAAAGTCTCCGGTCTCCCAGCACAGGACTTAGATTATGACCAGGATACCAAGCTTCAAAAATTCTTTCTCCTGCCCCTGCTTCATTTCAGTCTAAGACAACCACTGCCTCAGAGAAACTCATGTTTCTTCTTCGAGTGATTACTCATGTGTATTCCACAATAGGTGTGCGTGCTTGCCACGTGCATCGGTGCGGGAAGTTTTTCCCCTAGTAGTACCCGTAGGGGGGGAGCACCCCTCCCGCAACCCCTGGAGTGGCGCCTGCCTGGCGCGGTATAAGGGGAGCTGCACACTCCCCCCACCCTCAGTTCCTTCTTGGCGCCAGTGAAGGTGCGTCGGAACTGCTCTGCTCCAGCTTTGCTGTAGCTTGCCCCCAGAACTGTTCGTTCGTTCAATGTTAATACCTGTAGTGAGATGTTTAGTTAGTCAGTGAGGCCGGGCCGGGGCATGCCCCACGCCCCGGGATTTAAGTCGTGCAGCTCTTGCAGGCATCCTATGCCAAGGAGCGACCCGCATGTAGACTGTTTGCGCTGCTTGGGAGAAACCCACATCAGCGAAATGTGCAAGATTTGCAAGTTGTTTAAGCCTCGGACCAAAAGAGAAAGGGACATTAGGCTCCGGCCCATCCTGATGGAGTCAGCGCTCACGCCACTCCAAGCTGGTACCCGGCACCGCGGCGACCCTCCGGTACCATCGACCCGTTGGCACTGCTCCCCATCCACGGGGCATGCCAAGAGAGCCAAGAAGACTCCTCCTTCGCAGCGGCACCAAGGGAAATCTGGGACAGAGGCTAAGCCCATGTTGGGCAGTCCTCGATCCCCACTGGGCCCCAGGCCTCCGACTCAAGCTGAGCAGAGGAGCCCGGCCCCTTCAAAACCAGCCTCTTCGGATGTCCGGATGCCTTCCACGCCTGAAGTCCTCCAGGCAGCCCGGGACGTCATGTCCATGCCGATGCCTGGAGTGCGCCGATGTCAGCCCCGCGCTCCAGAGACAAGCTGCTGCTGGGATCCCCGCAGCCGCCTCCGGCCCGTTACCAGTCTCAGTCGAGGGAACATTCCCGACGTCAATCGCTGCCCAGCGACTGTTCTGGGCAGAGTCCAGGTGGATCGCCCTCAACGCTAACCAGACTGTCTGGTTGGGTTCCGTCCGGCCGGGACTTGCGGCACCGCTCGTGCTCAAGGAGCGAATATCGACGGGACCACGGCTGGCATCACCGTCGGTCCTCATCTCGGAGAGGGTACCGCAGTCGGTCACGACATGATTGTCGACGCAGTTCCCGCTCAGTCTCCCGCTCCAAGTCTCCACCAAGACATCGCAGCCCCAGGCGTCAATCGCCGGCATCTCGCCGTTGCAGGTCGACCCGTCGAGGCTGTTCGTGGAGCAGCTATTATCGTGGGTACCAGTCCTACACGTCGAGATCGCAGTCCCGTGGCCGTCAGATCCCGGCACCGCTGCTCCTCCCTGTCCAGTGACAACAGTGGATCTTATGCCAACCCAGTCTCTAGCCGTAGCCATCCCTCGATGGGCCAGGCCAGCCAACCCGGACAGTCATTCCCGCCGGTGCCACAGCAGGTGCAGTGGCACCGAGCATCGTGGCCGGCCAAATGGTACCAGTGGGCACCATGGCCTCCAGCATAGCCTCCAGTGTGGGCTCGCTCAGTGGCCGGAGCTTTGGAAGCACCGTCGGCCTCCCTCTCCAGACCTCCGAGGAAGGAGTCAGTGGGACGTACCCTCTGTGCCGGCTGACACCCAGAGCACTGCACCGGCCTTTTCGCCCCGCCCGGAGGAGGCGATTGCGGCCATACCCCCCTGTCACGCAGGAGGACTCTAGGGCCCACCAAGAACTCTTAAAGAGGATGGTAGCGAGCCTACACCTCCAGGCAGAGGAGATGGAGGAGCCCTCGGACTCCCTGTTTAACGTGTTGTCCCCATCCGGACGACTGGCTTTTCAAGGGCACCTCCCGGTCGAGGGTGACGGATCATGTGGCGCTCCTGTCCATGTGCACCGCCTTGGGCCTGTTGGTAAACAACACCAAGTCCACGTTAGTCCCGGTCCAACGCATAGAGTTTATTGGGGCGCTCCTGGATGCAGAATCGGCCAGGGCGCCTCTCCCGCGAGACAGGTTCGAGACCCTGAAAGTTCTCATAGACTCGGTCACAAGGTTCCCGGTGACAACAGCCAGGGTTTGCCTGCAACTCTTGGGCCACATGTTGGCATGCACGTACATGGTCCGTCATGCCAGACTCAGGATGAGGCCCCTCCAGCTCTGGTTGGCCTCGAAGTTCTCCCAGACCACGGACAGGATGGACAAGGTCCTCACCATGCCGGACTCTGTGATCGCCTCCCTACGGTGGTGGTCCGCCCCAAACAACGTGCTCCAACGGGTCCCCTTCCAGGACAGGGCCCCGTCATTGGAGATCGTGTTGAATACGTCGGACCTGGGTTGGGGGGCCCACGTGGGGAACTTTCAGACCCAAGTTCTGTGGTCGACTCAAGACCTGACCCTACATATAAATGTCAAGGAGCTCAGGGTGGTGCGGCTGGCGTGTATGGCCTTCCGCTCACACCTAGAGGGCAAGATAGTCAGGGTCCTCAGGGACAACATGGCCTCGATGTTCTATATCAACAGGCAAGGTGGGGCCCGATCCTCTGCCATGAAGCCCTCAGGCTGTGGGACTTCTGTATAGCCCACGACATACACCTGAAGGCCTTCCACCTACTGGGTGCCTGGAACGAGAGGGCGGACCGCTTGAGCAGGGACTTTTCCTCGCAATACGAGTGGTCCTTCCACCCGGAAGTGGCCCACCGGCTCTTCCGAAGGTGGGGAACTCCCCAGGTGGACCTATTCGTGACTCGGCAGAACTGGTGATGCCCCCGGTTCTGCTCCGGGGGGGGGCTGGGGAGGGACGCTATCTCCGATGCCTTTCTCCTGTCAGGCCGGCTTCTCTACGCCTTTCCCCTGTTCCCCCTAATCAGCAGGGTCCTGGAGAAGATAAAGTCGGACAAGGCCCGGGTCCTCCTGATTGCTCCGGCGTGGCCCAGGCAGCATTGGTACGGGACCCTCGGGGGCCTGGCAGTAGCTCCGCCGTGGCTGTTACTGCTCCGTCCGGACCTGCTCTCTCAGGACCAGGGCCGCCTCCTCCACCCCAACCTAGCGGCTCTTCGCCTCACGGCGTGGCTGCTCAGTGGTTAGGTGGAGAGGAACGGACGTGCTCGGACCAGGTTCAGCGCGTCCTCCTCGAAAGTAGACGGCCCTCCATTCGCCGCGCTTATTTGGCGAAGTGGTCCCGATTTTCTAGGTGGGCGGCGGGCCAGGGCGTCTCCCCGGTGACCGCCCCGATCATCTCCTCCACTTGAGGACCCAGGGCCTGGTGTCCTCATCAGTCAGGGTGCACCTGGCAGCCATATCAGCCTTCCATCCACCAGTGCAAGGGCACACGGTATTTTCCCATGCTATGACTGGCCGGTTCCTTAGGGGTTTGGATCGTCTTTTTCCATATTCTAGACCCCCAGTCCCACAGTGGGACCTAAACCTGGTGTTGGTTCGTCTCACGGGGCCCCCGTTTGAACCACTGGCCACGTGCTCCTGGTCTCACCTCTCATGGAAGGTGGCCTTCCTGGTTGCAATCACGTCAGCCAGGCGAGTCTCGGCGCTCAGGGCCCTGACCTCTGAGCCGCCATACACGGTCTTTCATAAGGACATGGTCCAGCTCCGCCCACACCCTGCGTTCCTCCCGAAGGTGGTCTCCGCCTACCATATGGGTCAGGACATTTTTCTACTGGTCCTCTGCCCCAAGACTCTCGTGTCCAGTGAGGAGCGCCGTCTCCACACGCTCAATGTGTGGCGAGCTCTGGCTTTCTACCTCGAGTGGACTAAGCTGTTCAGAAAGTCCTTGCAACTATTCGTTGCCTCGGCTGAGCGTGTGAGGGGCCAGCCGATTTCCATTCAGAGGCTGTCCAATTGGATCGCTTCATGCATCTGTTCCTGTTATGAACTGGTGGGTGTTCCCCCGCCACCCATTGTGAGGGCACTCTTACAAATATAAAAGCAAATCCCTTCCTATACCTTTTAAGAGGAAAGATTTCTCCCCAGCCCCGTCCAAGTTGGTGAGCCTTCATACCCAAGCCACAAGGATTTAGGCCCCCTCTTAAGCCTCCTGGGTACAATCAAAAGGCACATACTAGAAAGATTCCTTCAGTATCAGCCTCCGTATCAACTTTGACACTGACTGGGACCTGAAGGACTGGTACTGTCAAAAACCACCAAGTCAGAGACCCATTCATCGATGGTACCATTGCAGCCCTGTAAGGAACTGCCCTGTACACCTACTTTGATGGTACAGAATGACGAGACAACCTCCGAAGGGACCAATGAGTTATACCACTTCGGAAGATATCTTCATCCTCCCAGACTCTCAGTCTCCCTTGTTATCAGGATCAGTCTTAACCAGGGAGATTCTACCACCAGTGGGAATCAAGGACTCTGGAAGAAGTCTCTCTCCCATCCCATCCACTAGTCATGGTTTTCCCAACAGCATCATCGATGGAGCCGGATCCAACCTTTTCATTGTCTGGAGAGTTGGATGTACTGGGGGAACCAGCTTCACCTCCACCTAAAGAGATAAGCCCAGACAGAAGATTGAGAGCCTCCTTGAACCAGCCTCGGCCAAGCTAAAAGGGACCTCCTCCTCAGGACTGGTGTACCCAATGCCGAGAGAGAGAGAGGGACTTTTGACCCCTCATACTGGCCTTATTGAGGTCCATGGGGCCCTTATGCATGGCACCTGGAATGTGTGCAATCCAACAGGGAATTTTACCACCTCTCTCCTCCAAGGTGTCAACCAGAACCTTCCCTTGAGCCCATGGAAGGAGAAAGACTAACGAGATCAGCTGGTACCACTGGTACTAACAGGGTATCATCCTCATCACCAAATGAAGTGGTTGCTCCAGCCTCACTGTTTCCCCCAAACAGTCATAGACAATCTCAAGACCTGTTACGGAGAGTAGCAGAAGAGCTCCAAATCTCTTAAAGGAGGTCCAGGATTTTCAACATAAGCCTACAGGATCCAGTCAGATTACACTCCAGGTAAATGAAGGCATACTAGAATGGACAAGAGCTATATGGCAAACTCTGGTTACCTATGCCCCTATCCCCAAGAGGGCAGGAAAACAACATTTTGTCATGACTAAAGGAGCAGACTTCTTGTTCACTCACCGGGCACCACCTAAGTCACCCTTTGAACCACTAACTACATGTTCCATATCTCACCTGTCAATGAAGGTCACCTTCCTGACTGCCAACACCATGGCCAGAAAGATAAGTGAACTTGGGACCCTGTTGGCCAGTCCACCAAATACAGTATTCCATGAGGACAAAGTCTCATTCTGGCTATACCCAAAATTCACTCCTAAGATTGTTTAGAAATTCACATAAACCAGTCAATGCACTAACCTGTGTTTTTCCCGAACCCCTATGCTTATAGCAAGGAGAGGAGACTTTATTCCCTCAACATGCGACGAGCATTGGCATTTTACCCACTGAGAATGAAACTGATCTGAAAGTCATTGCCATAGCAGAATGAGTTTGAGGACAAGCTGTATCTCTCAGAAAATCTCTAAGTGGATCTCTGGCTGTGTCCTACTCTGTTATCAGTTAACAACTTCCTCCCCCACATGGGCAAGGACTCACTCTATGAGGGCACAGACATAATCAGTAGCATTGCTTCAAGGGGTGCCCCTGCTTGAGATTTGCAGGGAAGCTTCGAGGAGTTCAATCCACACATTGACAAGATATTACGCCTTGATCCAAGACTCCTCTGTTGACGCTTTCTTTAGGACAGTGGTTCTACAAGCACTGTACCACCTGCATCTTTGTGCTCTCTTCCTCTGAGTAGAATACACACAGGACCAACACTCAAAGAAGAAAGAAAAGTTGCTTACCTTATTGTAACGAGTTCTCTGAGATGTGTGGTCCCTATCTGTATCCCACTACCTACTCTCCTTCCCCTCTGCTTCGGATCACATCAGGATTCACAATAGAGAAGGAACTGGAGAGGCAGTTGGTCCACCCTGCCCCTTATACCCTCGGTTTGGAGCACGGGGAGAACAGGGAGTTAGGTGCCAACCAGCCAAAACTGCTTGCAAGAATTCTCCAGCTCCTGGCACGTATGCATACCCACAGTGGAATACAGATGGGGGACCACGTATCGCGAAGAACTGCAGTTACAATACAGTAAGTAACTTTCCTTTATGAGAAGACATGTTTGCAGTAAGTTCAAATTGTCTATTTGTCATTACTTGTAAGCTTTTGACATTTTTCTGTTAAGTTTATATCAGATTAGAAAAAATTGTCAATTGAAAAGAACACATGCCTACCTTCTGAACTAAAAATCTTTTAGGGATACTTGCAGGATGTAAACATACATTTACTAGATTTTTTTTTTTGTCAAGGTTATTATTTCAGTGAGTCAGTTGATCGCTGATGTCGTTGGAATTGGAGGAACTAGATTTCAGCAATCTCTTTCCATCATTAACAACTGTGCCAACAGTGACAGACTTATTAAGGTTAGTACTGACTTTTTCATACCGCATAAAGGCTTCCAGAGAGTTTGTTTGAAAATAGTTCCCTAACGTCTTCTAATATTCTATCGCTTAGATTATGAAAGGAATAAAAAATAAATAATTCTTAAACTTTTTTAAAATTTATTTTAGCATACTACATTCTCTTCTGACGTAAAGGATTTGACAAAGCGGATTCGGACAGTCTTAATGGCTACAGCTCAAATGAAGGAGCACGAGAATGATCCAGAAATGCTTGTGGATCTCCAGTACAGTTTGGCAAAGTCTTATGCCAGCACGCCTGAACTCAGGAAGACGTGGCTAGACAGCATGGCAAGAATTCATGTTAAAAATGGGGATCTTTCAGAGGTATCAGATGAAAAGCAAAATATTTTAGCTGCTTAATCAATGTGCTTATTTTTCCCTCGGCATTTCCCATGCTAGATAACCATTGTGTTAATAGCTGTCATAGCTTTCCGTGCTGCCCATAAAAATTAGTAAGTTGCCATTGTCTCTGACTCTCTATGTAATACATATGTAAAACTGTCATAGCATGATGTAATATTAAGGCAGGAATGTTCTGCATGAGCTACAGGAGGCATGCCCTCTAGTTAGAAATGCCCCTCACTTATCCGTATCTTACAGCCTTAATGTAATTGAAGCCTCCCAACAACTGCTATTTGTTTGTTTCTAAATTAGTTGTACACTGCCAGCTTGAATAATTCTAGTTTTGAGTGTTTGCAGAAAATTTATGTATTTAAAATAAATGTCACTGATTTTTTTTTCCACAACAAAATGCTATCTGATACCACCATTCTCTTGTGAAAATATGTATTTCTAGTATGTTAGGAAAAAACAATTGGATATGCTTTGATCAAAGTAAATGAATATATTTAAGCATGTAGAATGTGTCTCAGCTCTTTCTGGATGTTTGTTCTCAGTGACACAAAATGATCTTCTTTGAATGCTCGCTCATGTCCATTTCATGTTAGGTGTGCATGCGGTGCATGCACAGTCATTGGAGATTTTTCCCTCTGTGGTATCCATCAGGCTGGCTCAAGTGCCCTCTGGTGCTGTGCGCTCATGTGCTGGTGTAAGGGCCCGGCCAGCTCCGTACCCTCTCGCTTCCTTCCTACCGCCCATGACAGTCGCTGGAATAGCAGCTCCTGCTTTGGCAAACTCTTATTCAGTGGTCGTACTTTAGTCCTTGTCCTTTGTTTCTCTATCCCAGTTCTTTATTTTCTCAGTTTGGACTGTTGTAGTTTAGTTGTATATAGTTAGTTGGCATGTCTCACCCTGTTAGCGGAGTTTCATCTGCTCCCAGTGCTGGGGCATGCCTTGGTCCCCAGATTTCAAGCCCTGTGCCTCCTGCAGAAAACTCATGTCTGTGAGTGACCCGCACTCCAGTTGTCTGAAGTGCCTGTGAGAGAACTCGTATCAGGAAGCCCTGCCAGATCTGTCGGGACTTCAAGCCCCATACAAAGGAGGCCAGGGAGGCCAGGCTGAAGTCCCTCCTGATGGAGGCAGTAGTCCGTCCCTCATCGGAGCGGAGCCAGTCCAACTCAGCACCCAGTACCTCTGCATCAGTGTGGAGTGCACCTCCTGCTGTGAGAGTGTCTCAGCACCATTCTTCTTCACCGGTGCAGAAGAAAAAACATAAGATGCACCTGGCCAAGAGGGGATGTTCCCCAACTGTGAAGAGAATCAAGCATGGGGAGCGCAGTGGAATGTGACCTGAGTCTGGCCACTCTTCTGCCACTGCTCCATAGGTGGCAGTGTCAACTCCGCCTCATAGGCAGGCTCCGTTGAGTCCAGTTCCTGACCATCCTTCAGCACTGGAAGGGCAATGCAGCACCAGCAGGATCACGGTGCCATCTACCCCGGATGTGGCCAAGGACCTGCTGGCACTGTCAGTACCGCTGTTGCTGACAGTACAAGAATCAGCGGCGTCGGTGCTGGGGAGTAGAAGGGAGCATGTGGCCCTGGGCTCCCGTTTGGTACCGGCCTCATCAGTACCATCTAGAAGGAAACGGTCCCTGCTTGCCTTGATGCAGGTCTTCCCACCTCAGCACCATTCCCAAGCACCGACAGGTACCACCCCTCCATGATCTTCGGAGGAAAGTTTTTCATAGGAGTCAGAAGCAGAGTCCCACTCGAGGAACCATTGCCAGTTTCCACCTGGGCAGCCCTATCAGTCGGTGGATCAGGGCGCAGAGGTACTGCTGAGTACTTGCACAGTGGGCACTGGTCTGTGCAGATGCAGTGACCATTTTGGAACCTATGGGGGTTCCCCCCGATGCTGTACTCTGTAGTCCCGGACAAAAGAGCGCCCCGTCCCTATGACTGGCACCAAACCCGGATTCTGGTACCGAGCCTCAAAACCTAGATCTATGGGACCCGCTTGGTGCAGAAGGAGAGGAAGAGGACCCCCTGCTGGTGCAGGCCTCTTCCTCCTCCTCCCTGGATGAGATAGTGTCTGGGGCACGTGTATCCCCCCTCATGACAACTTCGCAGCTCACCAGGAGCTGTTGAAAAGAATGGCTTTGAATTTTGGGCTGGAAGTGGAGGTAGTCAAAAAATCCTCCCATAGCCTGGTCAATACCTTGACTGCTGCGGGCCCGTCAAACGTGGCCCACCCTCTCAATGAGGCCATGATGGGACCGGTTAAAGCCCTTGGCAAGCCCCATCCTCCCTACCTGTCACGGCAAAAAGGGCAACAAAGAAGTAATTTATTCCCACTCAAGGCTACAAGTACTTGTTCTTCCTTCCCCCTCCAGCAGGGTCCCTGGTGCTCTTGGTGGCCAATAAGGGGGACAGACAGTATCAGCAAGAAGCGACCCCCAAAGCAAAGGATGCAACGAGACTAGACCTTTTGGCAGAAAGGTTTATTATGCAGTGGGTCTACAGCTCTGCATCTCCAACCAGCAGGCGTTGCTGGTCTGGCCCAGGTGCCATCTGTGCCAAAGAGAGGAGTGCCCGAGGTGGAGGCAACGACCAGGTCTGCCTAGCTAACAAAATGCTGCGGCATCGGGAAGTTAAAAGCAGGCATAGGAGGCACACAGAAGTTAGTCAGCGTCTGTGCTGCCGGTGCTGTGGGCTTGCTGTAATGAATAGGAACAGCAGGTGGCGCCATAGTACCAATTTTAATGTTTGGGAATCGATGATGAAGTTCAAGGGCTCTCTTCCCCAGAAGTCCAAGGCAGGAGTTCTCCACGCTGGTGAAGGAAGGGAAGTCTGTGACCAGGGTCTCCCTATAGGTTCGTTACAGGCCTCCCGGCAGATACGGTTGCTAGATCCATGGCTTCTGCAGTGGTCATGCGTAGATGCTCTTGGCTCCAGTCCTCAGGTCTGCCAACAGAGGTTCAACAGTCCATCCAGGACCTTCTGTTTGAAGGCACTTCTCTCTTCTCTGAACAAACAGATGTGAAGGTTTGCGGCCTGAAGGATTCTAGAACCACTCTCAAATCCCTGGGTCTCTGTGCTCCGGCGCCTTTGAGGAAACACTTCAGGCCTCAACAACGGGTTTGCTTCTCACATCAGGAGCTGTTTAAGAAGCAAAATGAGTTATAAATGCAGACAACTGCCCCAACCTGCTTCAGCCTTGCTACCGGGCCCTCACAGATACCCAGGAGGTTCCAAGCAAATCTTTTGATGGGGTGCCCAAGGGAGTTATACCAATTCTTGTACCAGATCCTGCCCCCTTTTTGTTTTCAGACCGTCTCTCTGGCATCAGCCTGGTGTGGTCCCTCATCACCTCGGACTGCTGGACACTGATTATGGTGGAGGAAGATTACACTCTCCAGTTTATTTCCATCCCTCCCTTCCCCATCTCTCTTCAGGGACCCTTCTCACAGGTTTTAGCCCAGGAGCTGCAAGCCCTCCTCTGGATAGGGGCCATGCAGAAGATACCTCAGAGCTTGAGAGGAAAAGGGTTCTACTCCCATTATTTCCTAATGCCGAAGGCCAAAGGGGGTCTCAGACCCATCCTAGACCTGCGTTTCCTTACACTTATCTCAAGAAACTGAAGTTCCGCAAGGTCTCCCTAGTCTCCATTATTCCCTCCCTGGATCCAGGTGATTGGTGCACCACCCTCAATTTAAGAAACCTATTTTCACATCTCCATATTTCGGGCCACAGAAGATTTCTCAGGGTTGTCATGAACCCAGACCCATTACCTGTCGACAGCCCCTCAGGTATTCACGAAATGCATGGCGGAAGGCGAATGGTGCAGTTCTACCCTAACCTCGGCAACTGGCTGGTTAAGGGCCAATCCAAGGCCCAGGTGAGAGCCAGCATCAGTCTGGTCCAAGCTACCTTCCCAGCACTGGGCCTGCTGATAAACGAGCAGAAGTCAACGTTCATCCCGTTCAGAGGATAGAATTTATTGGTATGGTGCTCGATTCCACCCGGGCCAGAACCTTACTCCCAGAGACACACTTCCAGATAATGTCAAAACAACATTAACCCTGAGGACCTCAGAATTCCTGCTATTCTAGATTTTCTTCAGGGTGGTGTGGACGAGGATCTTTGGCCTAGTACGTAGTGTGCAAGTGTCAGCCATAAGTAGTGTCTTGAAAACTGGGTGCTTGAATTCTTCAGAGATGATCTTCAAATCTCAAGTTCTCAAGAGAAATCAGACTGGCTAGACCCACAGTTCAGACACAGTTCTTTCCTAAATGGGACCTCACATTGTGCTAAAAGCCCTGACTGCCCAACCCTTTGAACACCTGACGTCAGTCACATCTTTCTGTGTATCCGTTGTGACAAAGTTCTGTTCTTGACTCCGTGGGTCCTGCGTTTCCTGATGGATTTTTGCTAGCCTCTGAGGCTCACTGTGACCCTCCACATAGCCCTTCTCTCTCTAGAGGCAAGGGTCACAGTCTACTGAGCCATTTTCATCATAAGCCAGCAAGGGAGGTGAGGAGAAACAACCCTCCCTCACACAGTCTCTGTTGTCTCCCAGTATCAGTGATTAATCAGGGAGGGGAGAGGGGAGCCCGGGCCCGCCCTCTACTCCGGGCTCCAGCCCAGGGACCCTAAACTTTAGCAGCTATGAAAGCTGACTTTTTGGAAATAGGACATGTACAATTCCCTGGGCTACTTCCCCACACAATTACCTCAGGGCCTCCTTCCTTGCACCTGATATGGATTCATACTACTTCGTTCCTCCAACAGCACAGCTCCCTCCTATAGCTCCTGACACCCACACCGCACTGACTAACTGAGAGGCTTTTAACTAGTTCCAGCCAGTCCTTGATTGGCTTCAGGTGTCCCAATTAATCTAGCTCTGTCTCCTGCCTTCTAGAAGGATCTTAATTGGCCCCAGGTGTCTTGATTAACCTGGAGCAACTGCCATTTGGTTACCATGGTACCAGGGATTTGTTTAGCCTGGGGCTAACATACCTGTTCCTCACTACTTTACTGTAGCCATCTGGCCTTGCTCCATCACACCATTAAAACCTGTTTTCTGGCCACTATCATGTCTGCAAAACAAGTCTCTGAGATTGCAGCTTTATTCATGCAGGAACCATGTTGTGTATTAGATGATGATGATGATGATGGGTGGTATTGAGGACTCCAGAGTCTTTCTTACCAAAGGTAAGCTTCTTTTTCAGTGCCTCACAGGTCTGTCCAAAGACACAGCATACTACAGAAAAGCTATAGCATAATTTGTTTATAGAGCCTAAAGATATATATCTGGCACGCTTAAGAAGGTCAGGCTCCTTGTTTGTCCCCTTACACCCAAAGTACTAAGGACTTGGGGCATCCAAATTATTTTTGGCTGGATGGATCAAGTTAAGCATCATAGAGTCATATAAGGCATCAGGTGAACCTGCTCCTGATGGAATCAAGACACACTCCATGGGTCTATGGCAAGATTGTGGACAGAAAGAGAGCTTGTGCTTCCACTGAAGAAATCTGTAGGGCAGCAGTTTGGTCATCTCCTACCTTTATGACACACTATAAAACACTATAGACTTTGTGTCCTTTTTAGAGTCCTCCTTTGGCTGTAAAGTGCTTCATGAGATGATTCAGAAAGACATAACTTGTCATTTTGATATTTAATTTCATGGGGAGTCTTTTCCTATCTGTCTTTCTTTTATCCTTCTCTATTTGTTTTCACTGCTTATTTCTTTCCATCCATCTCAGAAGTGTGGGAGAATCTTGGCTGCAGAATGGGAAATTTCTTATCTGATAACTTCCTTTCTGCTAGCAGCATGTCTCACAGTCGCAGTCTCTTTGTATGGCTTATTACCCAAGTAATTAAATTTAATTTTATATTTACAGTTTGTAGGCCAGATAGCCTACTGTCCATAGCTTATGAATAGCATTGAAGTTATTAATACTAGTCATATTCTGAAAGTTTTTTGACACAGCTTTGGAATGAATCATTTGGGAGCAAGCCAGTGAAGGGGGTGTGACCAGCGCATAGGCTGTGTTACATTAAACCACCTGTAGAACTGGAGAGAAAAGGGGAACAGCCTATACATCTTATAATTCTGGGAGATTCTATTAGCAGAAAAGACATTTCTCATTCCTGTTCTGCTTCTTGATTGTTAAATTAAGTTCGTGTTGACATGAGACTTGCTTCTTCTATTAAATATGTTTAAATCAAAGAACTAGGTATCCAGTCTTAGTTATGGCACATTCAGATTTTCTGTTCACATAGATAGAAGTTGTGTGTGTTAATAATTGCAGGATTAGGACTTGTATCTTCTGCCTTGCTTTTAAAACTTGTGCCTCCTCTAGCTTTTAAAAATGTGTGTCTTTTCTGTATATGTACATTATTTGTGTTAGAAGTTCCATTATAATTACCATTTGTAACATTTTTACTATTTCTATTATGCTTTAGGCAGCAATGTGCTATGTCCATGTAGCAGCACTGGTGGCAGAATATCTGACACGCAAAGGTATGAATTTAAACTCCTCCATGACTACTTCAATATTTTTTTTATATTCATTATAGTTTGAGATTAACAAAAACCATTGATTTGTCTGAGAGACAGGTTGGGTGGGTTATTGCTCACTAAGGGGGAAAATCTGCTATTAGATACATGTATATGCCTCCCAAGAAAGTCAAAATTGCATCTCTGTATTTAAGGGCAGAAATTGGGTTTTAAGCTAGTAAACTATCTAAGCAAAGCTTTCAGAAAAGAAAAAGTCTCCATGACTACTGCCTCAACTCCCATTCAGCCTAACTGCTGAAGTTAGTTCTTTTCTAAACATACAAAGAGCAGTAAGCATTCTTATTCACCAAACAAAAGAGGCCAAAATAAATGCAAGTATATCTCCCTTAGGTTTTTTGGGACACTTCCTTGAAGATTTATTACGTGAGCCAATTAATTTTAGAAGTGCTCAAAGATTGTGTACCAGCAGCTGTCTGAAGGAAAAGGGGTTTTGATCACTCTCAGGTTTTTTCCTGCTTTCAGTCTAAAGGGAGAGACCACTTATAACTGGAAAGACTCCAAAGTTCCCAGCCAGTGGTGTCCTGATACATTTGTAAGATTCCTATGAAAAGGTAGGGGGCAGAATTTCCTGTTTCCTGGAGGAATGTGTTACATCGACCACAGGCAAGTGAGTCAAGAACACAGTAAGTCAGAGATACTCCCTCAAGTGACCGGCTCTACCCCATCGGATCTTCATCCAACTCACCATCTCTAACAACCCTGTAAAGTGCAATCTGATCCAGAACAAGATATCTCATCTTTTAGATATGAGACTATTAGAGGGCATTCCTCAGAAGAAAAATTCTCAAGGTTCTTCTCCACCTTCTTCATCGTTCAGAAGTGCATGGGGGGTGGGGGGGAATTTAAGCCATTCTTCTTCGAGGAATGTCCCTGTGGGTGCTCCACTTTTAGATGTGTGAGCGCCCCTGAGCTTCTAGTCGGAGATTTAAGGTAGCAGTGCCCTGGTTGGCCACACACGTGCTGCAGCCAGCTCGTGCTGCTCTGAGTGGGTATCGCGCACGCGCAGCCAACCATCCCCCAGTTCTTCGAGTGCTTGCTCATGTGTATTCCACAGTAGGTGTGCGTGCTTGCCATGTGCACCAGTGCCGGACGTTTTTCCCTGAGCAGTACCTGTAGGGGGGAGTGCCGCTATAGCGTGCTATAAGGGGAGCCGCGCGCTCCCCCCACCCTCAGTTCCTTCTTGCCGCCAGTGAAGGTGCATCGGAACTACTCGCTCCAGCTTAGCTGCAGCACTTCCCAACCTCATTCGTCATTCAGTAGTACCTATATCAGTTAGTTCGTTAAAAGTTCTAGCTTAGTTAGAGTTCAGGCCGGGGCATGCCCCAGGGTTTAAATCGTGTGAGTCGTGTAGGCGCTCAATGCCCAGGAGTGACCCGCACTCCGACTGCCTCCGCTCCCTGGGCAAAACCCACAGTAGCGACCGCTGTAAAATCTGTAGGTCCTTCAAACCCAAAACTAAAAAAGAAAGAGACATCCGACTTCAGGCCCTTCTCATGGAGTCGGCACTGGCTCCGACCCCGGTGCGCCGAGCGGAGTCGGCACCGGGCACCCTATCTTTGGTGCGCAGCAACCCCCCAGCACCCGCCAGTGACCAGCACCGCTCCCCGACGAGGAAACAGAGAAAGGCATCATCGTCGCAGAAGCATAGAGACAGGTCGAGCGGAGCAGCCCGGTTGTGTCGACTCAGGCCTCGCCGGCTGAAGTCCGCATGCCTTCGACACGGGAGGCTTTGCAGGCGGCCAAAGGCATTATGTCCCTGCAGGTGCCTGGGGCACCGCCGGCACCCGGATCCCAGTCCAGAGGCAAGCTGCTGCTGGGCCCCCACCAGCCGACGCTGACCTGCCTCAGATCCCAGTCAGGGGACCGCTCTCGGGCTCGTTCGTCGCCCAGTGTCCGGTCAGGACACAGCCCTCAGCCTCCGCTCTCATAACCCTCCAGGCTGTCTGGTAAAGTTCCGTAGGAAGCCATCTACACGCCAGGCCTACCTGGCAAAGTGGTCCAGGATCTCCAGGTGGGCGGGCAAGCGGGGCGTTTCCCCAACGTCCGCCCTGCTTCAGCTTATCCTTGAGTACCTTCTCTCAGAGCTACTCGGTTTTCTCCCATGCCATGACCGGGTGTTTCCTGAAAGGGCTAGATCGGTCCTTCCCTTATGTTAGAATGCCTGTTCCCCAGTGGGATCTGAACTTGGTACTGTCCCGCCTCACGGGACCCCGTTTGAACCCTTGGTCACATGCTCGTGGTCTCACCTCTCCTGGAAAGTGGCCTTCCTCGTGGCCATCATGTCAGCCTGGCGGGTCTCGGAGCTTAGGGCCCTAACCTGCGACCCCCCCTTACACAGTCTTTCACAAAGACAAGGTTCAGCTCCGCCCGCACCCCGCATTCCTTCCCAAGGTGGTCTCCACTTTTCACATGAGCCAGGACATCTTCCTACCTGTCCTTTGCCCTAAACCGCACGCCTCTAACGAGGAGCGCCGCCTCCATACGCTCGATGTGCGCAGGGCACTCGCCCTTTACCTGGATCGGACTAAGCCGTTCCGTAGGTCTTCGCAACTCTTTGTTGTCTCGGCCGAGCGCATGAGCGGTCAACCGATCTCCACCCAGAGACTGTCCCAGTGGATCACGTCATGCATACGGGCATGCTACGACCTACCAGGGGTTCTCGCACCACCTATAGTATGGGCTCACTCAACTAGGGCTCAGGCCTCATCGGCGGCCTTCGTAGCCCATGTCCTTATCCAGGACATCTGCAGGGCTGCTCCCTGGTCCTCAGTGCACACTTTCACGTTGCATTATGCGATCGTTTCCCATGCCACTCACCACTGCAAAAAGTTAACGGCACGAACCAGAAAGGCTAGGGAACTCCAGCTCAAACCAATGCTTATGGAGAAATTCCTGCATCCTGCCTCTGACCCTGAGCAGGGGACCCCTCCCCACCAGTTCACTCACTCCCCAACTGCTGTGTCGGACATCGGAGCCTCCTCTAAGACAAGCACAAAGGACGCAGCCCCCATGAAAACAAAGAAGCGGTCTCACTCCTCTTCCCCCCAGGGAGACTCGTGATGCAAAAAGCAGTCTCCGACCTCTAAATCCGCCCCGGTACCATCGGCACGCAGAGCCTCAGACCACGTATCACTGGGTTCCTCCAGTGCAGAAGCATCCCTAGGAGCGAAAGACCCCGTGCGGTCTAGCTCTAAGACAGGCAGCTGTGGCAAAACAAAGCCTGTTCCCTCACAGCCTAGAGAGCTGAAGTCCTTGGCACCGAGCAGTGCTATGGCGCCACCTGCTGTTCCTATTCATTACAGCAAGCCCACAGCACCGGCAGCACAGACGCTGACTAACTTCTGTGTGCCTCCTATGCCTGCTTTTAACTTCCCGATGCCGCAGCATTTTGTTAGCCAGGCAGACCTGGTCGTTGCCTCCACCTCGGGCACTCCTCTCTTTGGCACAGATGGCACCCGGGCCAGACCAGCCATGAGTCTCACGACTACACCTGCTAGCTTAGCCCCTCCTCTCTCAAGCGCTGAGGAGGACGAAGTGGCTGATAGGATGGGCACCCCACGCCATTCATCGCTCAAACCTGGAACCTCAGGGCTACAACCCACAGTGTGGCAACCCCCTCAATGGATGATTCCCCCCCCATGGCCCTCCCACCAAACTGGCCCTACTGGGACCCTGGGCACTGTACAGGGCTCAAAATATTCAGTCCTCTAACCAATCCAGGTCCAGAACACCAAGATCAGCTAGATATACTTCACTGGTTGCCCCAGCCTCCCCTGAAGTCACCGGGGAGGAGCATGAGGGCAATGAGGACTTAATAGAGGGTGACATCCTACCTCCTACCCATATTTCTTCATCGTCCCTGGAGGACACAATCATGTCTCCCCCCCATACCGGGGGATGACTTTCAATCTTTCCAAGATCTATTCAAGCGTGTGGCTGATTCCCTAGGCATCTGCTTAGAAGAGCTGCCAGAGACACAGCGTAAGCTTGCTTATATTCTCCATGCCTCTTCTGCGGCCAAGATTGCATTGCCTATTAATTCTGCCATTATAGACCCAGCAAAAACGGTCTGGCAGACACCGCCCACGGCCCCACCTTCTTGTAACATTCAGACAAGAAGTATTACATGCCAGCAAAAGGGGAAACGCCTTGACCTGTTTGGTAGAAAGGCCTATCCTCAGCGACTCTTCAGTTACATATCGCTAACTACTCCACGCTATTAGCCAAATACACTCACAACATTTTTGCACAGATGTCTACGTTTATTGAGCATCTCCCAACAGACAAAAAAGAACAATACAAAGCGAACATCTCAGAAGGTTCCCTGATTGCCAGGATGGCCTTGCAGGTATCATTGGATTCTGCAGACACGGCAGCTCGCTCCATCGCCACGTCAGTAGTCATGCAGAGGGCCTCTTGGCTCCACCTTTCCGGCTTCTCCAAGGAAATCCAGGCCACAATCGAGGACTAAACTATTTGTGGACACCACAGATGCAGCCTTGCATACACTCAAGAACTCCTGTGCCACACTGAAAACCTTGGGAATTCACGTACCTGATAACAACACTGAATGGCTTACAAGGCAAAAGGTCAGATGCTAAGTGGGCTCTTTACAATGGGACTATTTTTTTGGGCAACTGTACATAGTTGGTCTGGTTACCTCTGGAGCATTTGTTACTAATATTGGTATTCAAGTTTTTACAGCTAAGGACTTCATTTTAAGTGTTTATTTTCAGCTTCATTATATCCTTTCCTCCTAGTCATGAATTTAATAGGTACTTAAATCTGTTTTGGTGTGTAGTAATAGCTTTCATTAGACTCTTTCATAACAGCTTCTCTGGACCTGAGATGTATTATTGATGGCCATTCGGAGTGATCTTTATTTTACAAGTAGCCCTTAGGTTCCAGATACCCTTTAACTGGACTAGCTTAGTACCTGATCGATTTCAAAATTTGCTTTCACTGTTATCAGAGGTTCAAAGAATCTCTGAGGTACAAGGTCAAATTCACATGCTTCAAAATATATATCAAGTTGAAAAGAATGCCTTTCATACAGCTTATAGAGTGTCTACTTTATGTACTAAGTATGATGTATTGTGCTTTGTGACTAAAATTGTACAACAACCCCATCATATTATTAATGTGGGAATGTTACTGCTTTTATTGTTGTTTGGTTTAGGATTGTTATTGTTGTTGTAAAGGACGTGATAATAGTAATACCTTTCATGCCCAGGCTAATGATGCATTGTCATTGCATCCAATCAAAACCCCTAAGGTTGAAGCATCTGATGTAGAATCTGAAATCCAAGGCTTAATGCAAATAGAAGTTTGAGAATCTTTGTTGTACTAGAAGTACAAAAGGTGGGAGGTGTGGAAGTAGAGAGAGCACTGACAGGGATTTGAAAGGGATTTCAATGCGAACACTCTCCGTTAGCAAGAGTCAGGCTAACTGTAACCCTAATAACGTAAGATTTGTAGAAGCGAGGATTGTGTGATGCGAATGGGAAAGAACTGTGTGAGAAGTTGTTGCGACCTTGTGTAGATAAATATGGAATGTAGACTAGAGTCTAAATAGATGTGAAAAATAAGATAGGATGACCTATGTATAAACAAAATGCAGCTGTTGCTCATTATTGTATGTAACAAAAGGTATAAATGCTTGCTGTAATTGTTTACCTGTAGAGAGACCTGTGTAGGAGGGAGAAACCCTGTGTCCTAGTGCACTCTCTCCCTCTATGCAATTGCTTGAGAATAAAGTATCTGACTTTGCTGACCCAACCAGAGAGTGAGAACTGTGTTTTTCTCCGACAAGGGAGATACTTATTTGTGATACGTTGAATACATTGTTGTTTGGCAGTTCCTATGTTCCTACTTACATTGGGAAATCCTAACTTTCTGCATCAGAGAGTTAATTCTAACTAAGTTCCCACAACAAACAGGCTATGAACTACACCTCTACCCCAATATAACGCTGTCCTCGGGAGCCAAAAAATCTTACCGCGTTATAGGTGAAACCATGTTATATCGAACTTGCTTTGATCCGCCGGAGTGTGCAGCCCCGCCCCCCTCGAGCGCTGCTTTACTGTGTTATATCGAAATTCATGTTATATTGGGTCACGTTATATCGGGGTAGAGGTATACTTTGCTAATCCACTGATAACAAGTTTTCTTGATATCTGGAAGCAGTATAAAAAATCTTCAAAGAGCGATTTATTGTGCTCATTAGTTTTCTGCAGTTTGCAGCAGAAGTAAACAATGCTACCAACTTACCTCTTGAAACAGTTTTTTTCAAAACCTTATGTTTGTGTAATTTCTGACTGCATAAAGTTTAATGACATTTTTCACTTTTTGTTTTAGCACAGAAAACTTCCTAGATTACAGGAGAAATAAAGTGCTACAAGAGAACAATAAATCCTTCTCCATCTTCAGTCATAAATGAATATTATCCATTAATAATTGGCCCCGACCACCTTGGTTTTTTGGAGGAAAGAGAATAGAAATATTACTGAAATTTTTACTTCTTCCAATGTTCAAAGTAAATATTAAAGATATGTGTTGGTTTAAATAATTCATTGAGCACATTGCAAATTTTTCTTTATCATTTTGGTGGTAGGTGCATTCAGATACATTAGCATGGATTCTCTGTCTCATCAAAACTGGTGCACAATGACTTAACATAATCCTAATGAGCGGACAAAAATATTTGGATAGCAATGAATTTAATGTGTATATTTTTCTTTTTCAATAATAGGAATGTTTAAGCAAGGCTGTACTACTTTCAGAATAATCACGCCAAATATAGATGAAGAGGCTTCAATGATGGAGGATGTTGGGATGCAAGATGTTCACTTCAATGAAGTGAGTAAGCAAAATTCATATATATTAAATTCAACTCTCATAAACAATTGTTGCTTTACAGTGTTAATTTTATGATTTTTCAATTTTGTCTATTTCACTCTTGGAGTTAATTATAAAATGAGTTAACTGAGCTGACCAGCCTTTAAATAACTGAGTGTACATTTCTGGAAAAATAACAGCAGCATTTCAGTAGTTCAAAATCCTCAAAGGAAAAAAAAGGTAACCTAAAGAGATTAACCAAGAACATAAAAACAAGTAAAAAAGACTGTTACATGGGGTAAAAAAACTATGCTAACTGACAAACTACCCTGATGATTGTTTTATATACTAGCTAGGACTAACCATAGTAAAGATTTTGACCACTTCACCAACAAAGATCCCATCCCATCTCCTAGAACTGGAAGGGACCTCGAAAGGTCATCGAGTCCAGCCCCCTGCCTTCACTAGCAGGACCAAGTACTGATTTTGTCCCAGATCCCCAAGTGGCCCCCTCAAGGATTGAACTCACAACCCTGGGTTTAGCAGGCCAATGCTCAAACCACTGAGCTATCCCCCTCCCCCCCCCAATGTAGATTTAGATTTAGATTTATGTAATGTCTACCAGTAATCTGATTACGTTATTTAATTTATACCATGTGTTTGAATTGGGGTGAAGGTATAGATTGATTTACCATATGTATATTTTCACTTCTGCCAAGTGAGAAAAGATTGATAAAGTAGGAGCATAACCACTTTGTCCCGATTTGAGCAGTGCTTATTAAGGCCATTTCTGGAGGATCGCAAAGCCTACATACTCTCAAGGTCTTCTGACTTTAGGAACCCAGAAGTATCAAAACTTCTTCAAGTGATTGCTCATATTGATTCCAATTAGGTGTGCTCCCGCCATGTGCACAGTTGTCGGAAAGTTTTTTCCCTAGCAGCACCCATCGGGTTGGCTGTGGAGCCTCCTGGAGTGGTGCCTCCATGGCGCTCAATATATGACACTGCCGACCCAGTGCCTCCTCAGTTCCTTCTTACTGCCCGTGACAGTCATTGGAATTGCGGTGGTTTGCTTTGGCAAGTGTTCCCCTAGTTCTTCCATGCTCATCGTATATAGTTTAGAGTCTCGTAGTTTTGATAGTTTAGCTATAGTTAGTTAGTTAGTTAGGAGTGGGGGGGTCTTTCCCACTCCAACTTTCCTGCTTCCCCTTGGGACTCGGGGCATGCCTCGATCCCAAGGATTCAAACCCTGCAAGTCCTGCCACAAGCCCATGCCAATGGGCGACCCCCGCGACTCTTGCCTCAAGTGTCTGGGGGAGGCACACCAGACTGACCGGTGCAAGATTTGCAGAGGGTTTCACTCCAGAACTAAAAAGGAGCGGGACTTTCACCTCTGTGCAGAGCGCTCCGGCCTCCGTAAGAAAAGCGGTGCAGAGGAAGGACTCTGGGCACAGAGACCCTCAGCACTGGCACTCCTTGGCACCGAAGCCGGTGGAGACTGCATGGCACTGGTCTCACTCCCCAGTGCCGAAGCAGGACAGGGACCAACCCCCTGCACTGAGGGCTGCTGCCTTGGAAGCCACCACTGCGGGGCATCCCATGGGGGAGCTCCTGGCGCCGAAAACTCAGGAGCTGGCACTGTTTTTCAGAGGTGGGGAACTCCCCACATCGACCTCTTCACCACTCAGGGCAACAGGAAGTGCCTGTGGTTCTGCTCCTTTCGGTACCACAGCCAAGGATCCCTTGCAGACGCATTTCTCCTCCCCTGGTCTGATCATCTGCTGTACACGTTCCCGCCATTTCTGCTTGTGCACAAGGTCCTGCTCAAAATCCACAGGGACAAGGCAATGGTCAGAATGTTGGCACCGGCGTTGCCCCGCCAGCATTGGTACACCATTCTCCTGGACTTTCGGTGGACACCCCTATCACGCTGCCGCTACTTCCGGACCTGATCACCCAGGACCATGGTCACCTTCGTCACCCAGAGCTTCAGTCTCTTCACCTCACGGCCTGGAAGTTCATGGTTAAACCCCACAGAGCTCATGTGCTCAGAGTCGGGTAGAGAGGTCCTGCTTGGTAGCAGGAAGCCCTCCACTAGGTCCACCTATCTGGCCAAGTGGAAAAGGTTTGCAGTCTGGTGTTCCCAGGGCCGTACTCTGCCATTGCAGGCCCCCATTCCTCTCGTCCTGGAGTACCTGTTACACCGTAAGCAGCAAGGTCTGGCAGCTTCTTTCATCAAGGCGCACTTGGCAGCTATCTCTGCATTGCACCCGAGAGTGATTGGGCACGCCGTTTTCGCCAACCCCATGGTTGGCCGCTTCTTCAAAGGTCTGGAGCATCTGTACCACAGGTTCGGCAGCCAATCCCTGCGTGGGATCTCAACCTGGTTCTCGCCAAACTGATGGGGCCTCATGGAAGGTTGCCTTTCTAGTCTCCATTACTTTGGCAAGGAGTGTTTTGGAACTTAAGGCCCTCACCTCCAACCCTCCCTACACGGTTTTCTTTAAGGACAAGGTGCAGTTTAGACTTCACCCTGCTTTCCTTCCAAAGGTTATGTCCCAATTTCACTCCAACCAGGACTGTTTTTTACCCTAAACCTTATGCAAGCAGCCGGGAGCAAAGACTCCACTCACTGGACGTTCGACAGGTGCTCGCCTTTTACATGGAGTGCACAAAGCCGTTCCGAAAATCAAACCAGCTGTTCGTGGCGGTGGCAAACCATATAAAAGGTCTTCTGGCCTCGTCGCAGAGGATCTCATCGTGGATCACCTCCTGTATCTGCATCTGCACCTGCTACAAGTTGGCACAAGTTGGCCAACCTTCCAGCCCCGGCACTCACGGCACATTCCACAAGGGGTTGTTTGCCTCCCCACACTCACCCCACAGCAGCAGCTCGTGCAACTCCAGTTCTGCAGGGCTGACTGGGCTCAGCTCCCCACTCCAGTCATTGTGACCTGGTGCACAGGATCACAGCACTGCTCAGGTTAGTCACTCCTCCAGCATGATGACGGGGCTGGCCGGGTCAAACTTTTGTGAGTAGTACTGTGACACCATGTGCCAGATTGCAGTGCTGCTCACTCAGATTTGGCGAGGCCGCTCCCAAAAACCTGAATGGCCCAGAGGTTGCAACACCCAGAGCAGGGAACTGAGTCCAGCCAGCCCCACGGAACAGGAGCCACAGGATCTGCCACTATGGTACACATGGTGTACTTATATAGTACTTACTATGTTAATGTGTTTATTATGTATTGTGGGTAAGAAATATTTAGTAAGCCAGATTTTTTTTGCACTAAAGTTATTTACTGGTTTGGGACAGGACATCAAGATTTACAAATGGGTCCTCAGCCCAAAAAAGGTTGAGAACCACTAGTGTAAGAGAAAATGACTAATATACATTCAAGGAATATTTCAAAACTGACCACTATTTATAATGTCATAGATGTTTAATTGTAACAATTGGAAACTGCTTGGGCTTTTTCCCCCATTACAGGCCTACTTATGGAAATTTTCCAAAAAAAATCAATTCTGTTTTGTTTTGTTTTTTAAAAAGTCAATTGCATAGACTTTTTTTTTTAACAGAATTACAGTCAATGTGGTCAGTGTGGGATGCAGAGAAAATGAAATATACCACCAAATCTACCTGGAGAATCAGAAGGATATGATGTTAATCACTGTGAGCAATTCACACTCCTCTACATGGAAGGAATACCAGTGGAGAATTATGATTATACAGATATAGATAGATAGATATTCTTCTTCTTCAAGTGATGTCCCTGTGGGTGCTCCACTTCAGGAATTGGTGCATACCTGCACTGTTGATCAGAGAATATCAGCGGCAGTGTCCATCTGGGTTGCACATGCGCAGTCGCTGTCTTGTGGCACCATTGGCACCTCATCTAGACCGCACGTGCCCCGACCCCCTCAGTTCCTTCTCAACCATCCTCAGCCAGAAGTGGAGCTCTGTAACAGTGTCCCAAAGTCAGTCAGTGACAGATCTAGAAAACATAGTTAGAAATAGTTTCAGTTTATAGTAAGTATTAGTCTTAGTTAGTTATTTAAAATATATATATATTATTTCAAAACGCACTCAACTGGGCCTGGTTTCCAGGTTTTAAAAGATGTGGCTTGTGCCGAGACACTATGCCCACCTCAGACGGACATTCCCTCTGCGTCCGCTGCCTTGGTGAGTCGCATATTCCCCAGAAGTGCACTCACTGTAGCAACTTGAAGGCCAGAACCAGGTGGGATTGAGACCTACACCTGAAGTTCATACTTATGGAGAAATCTCTCTGCCTGGCCTCAGACCCCAGACAACAGACCCCTTCTACAGGGTGATCCCGGGTACCTCACCCTCCGCTAAAGACAAGGCTCATTCCTCAAAAAGATTGAGAAAAGTGCTATGACCTCACCACAGAGAGAGCCGACAAAAAAGAAATGTCTCCTCTGCCAGGTCGCTGTCCTCGGTGCCAACCACTCCAAGTGTATGCACCTTCAAGGCACCGGGACCTCTGTCAAGTCCTATAGTAAAGACAAGGAGTCTAGAAGCATGTCTAAACCTACCACCTCCTCTACAGCACCAACACCACCAGTGAAAGAAAAGGCACCAAAGCTGTCACTAGTGGCTATGCAACCACCACTCATGCTGACAACTTCATTGGCATCAGCAGAGAGGGCAAAGATGGCAACATCGGCACCAACCAAGTCAAGTCTCAAAGCATCAGCACCACCCACAGTACCATCAAAAACACTGGCACTGTTAGCAACAGCACCGGAACCACCAGCACCACACTATTTACTAAATCATAGAGAGATCCTGGGGTCCTCCATACCAGTCTCTCCACTCTTCGGCACCGATGGCTCCCTGGAGCATACAGCACCGGAACAATCAGCCTCACCCATCGCCCCACCATTCTCTAGCAACAAGGACGATAAGCACAAAGAGGGTGTCTTCTCCTCTCACCATTCTTCACCAATCATAACCAGACCACCTTTGGGACCCATGAGATCTATGGCCCAATCTGGACAAGATATGCAGCCCTGGTTTGGACAGCCATGGATATGCCCACCCATGCCCTTCCCCATGCAATGGTCACACTGGGACTCAGGGGCGGCCTACAGGGCACCTTATAACCAACCTCCCACCCCACATAGAAGTAGGATAAGAT
Organism: Terrapene triunguis; assembly: GCF_002925995.2. NCBI lineage: Eukaryota > Metazoa > Chordata > Testudines > Emydidae > Terrapene > Terrapene triunguis. Next base: position 22,803,119 of record NW_020664372.1, on the reverse strand, counting down.
CACCACCACCATCCTCCATTCCAGATACTTCAGAAGTCCAGCATGAAACAGGGGACAAGAGGGAGGAGGGCACAGAACAGGACACAACATCACCTGCACATAATTCCTCATCATCACCAGACGAAGACATAATGCCCCCTCCTCTCACCTCTGATGATGATTTTAAGCAGTACCAAGAACTGTTTAAATGGGTGGCACAGAGCCAGGAGATCCCACTCAAGGAAGTATCTGTTCTTCTTCCAGTGCTTGCTCATGCCGATTCCAAGTAGGCGTGTGTGCACCACGTGCACAGTCATTGGAAGGTTTTTCCCCAGTGGTATCTGCCTGGAGTCACACCTTCATGGCGGTGTATATAAGTCCCTCCGACCCGCCACCTCTTCAGTTCCTTCTTACTGCCAGTGATGGTCGTTGGAGCTGAGTCTCTCTCTTGCTTCAGCAAGCGTTTCCCTTAGTATCTCTGTTTTGTCAGCCTGTAAATAGTTAAATAGTTAGTGTTAGTTACAGTAGTTAATAGTTAGAGTTGGGGGTTCCCCCCACCCCAGTTCCTTCCCTTCTTGGGGTTCGTGGCCATGCCTCGATTCCAAGGCTTTAAACCATATGGAACCATCCACAAGCCTATGCCAAGGGGCAAACCCTATGACTCCTGCTAAAGTGTCTGGGGGAGGCATATCAAACAGATCGCTGCAAGATCTGCCAAGGGTTCTGCCTGAGAACGAAAAAGGAAAGGGACTTCAGGCTCAAGCAACTCCTCGTGGAGGCAGCCTTCTGTCCCCAGCAGCACTCGGCACCAACACCTCTGTGCAGAGCGCTCCGGCCTCCGTTAGAGAAGCTACAGCACCGAGGAAGGACTGTATGCATAGAGACCCTCGGCACCGTCTCTCCCCAGTGCCAAAACCCATGGCGGTAACAGGGCACCGCTCGCATTCACCGGTGCTGCATAAGCAGCACAAGAAGACTGATGGACGGCACTCACCCGCGGTGAGAGCAGCCGGCATTGACAGCGCTAGCTGTGTGCGTCCCTTGCTGGGGCACTCAGCACCTCTCTCGCAGGAAACGGCACCGTCGACTTCGGGCCTGCAGAGGGGTCTATTGAATTCAGCATCATTGGACTCTCCTGCTAGAGTGTGTCAGGTGGAGGAGTTGGAGCTCCCTTCCATCCCGGACACATTTGAGGCGACCAGGGACCTGATTGCCATGATGGCACCGGAGTTCCCCGCCAGGCGGGACAGACCTCCGGCACCACAAGGTGCCGCGCCATTCAGAGGCAAGCCTGTGATGATAAAGCACCGCTCACCATCCCTGCGGCACCGTTCCCTGGCACCATCCCACTCAGCACCACTGTGGTCTCCGCACTTGGACTCCCCAGGGAGAATTTCAGAGCATCCATATCTCTAACTGCAAGAACTTTACTGAACAATTTACAATAATGAGATTGTATTATATAAGCCCCTTTGTCATTCCTTACAAAGATAACTTTGTTTCTCATCCCAGGAAATTATCCTGCCTTCCCTCTGTCCGCATTCTAAGCATGAGGTGAAAACACTTTAGTGCAACCAGGAATATCCATTTAAAACAAACATTTCTATAAGAAATTGAAAATGTTTTCATTTCACCTCTGGAGATACCAGGTCAATCTAAATATTCTCTGGATGGATACAGTGCTGCCTCAGGGGAAACAAATGTTAATTCCTTAGCCAACATTCCATTCCAGAGCACATTGCAGATCTCTAGCTGCATCTTGGGCAGAGGAACTTCTCTTTGGGGGAAAAAAAACTACAAAGCAACAAGGTACATATTGCTGTTTATCTTTGTAAGTTAGATTTTTCATTCTGTTGCGCAAGCATCTGTAACCATCTTGGGGTTCATTAAATAACAAACCAGTAAATGAGAAAGGAATAAAACAAACTGGAGAGCATCTCTTGAGAACTGCGGCACAGCACCGTGTTCCCAACCCCCGCCTCCAGGGCACATCTCCAAATTCCTATGTTCATAATACGGTCCCTTTTGAAGGAGCATCTCTAAATTATAATCTTCTACTAACATATCTCTACAGCATCTACACAGGATGTATTATTAGAGAGGGAGATTTTCTTTTTCTTCTCACCTTTTCTCCCCTCTTTAAGAATCTGACTGAACATTACTTTCTAGTCTCAATGGACAAATGAAACTGTTATCAAGATAGAATGGAAAAATGTGATGTTTGTTGAAAATTTCCTTTCTATGATTAAGATCTCCGCTAGTCCTTCCCAAAATGAAAAAAAAAATAAAAGTAAGTTTGTTTTGATTTTAGTGCATATTGAAAACCTTATGTAGACAAGGAGGAATTGAAGTTATAGTTGAAGTTTTAAAGAAAGAAGGTTTATGCTGAAATTAACCTGAAGCAGTTTGATAGCATTTTAGAAGCACTCATTCAGATGGCAGCAGGAATGAGCCTGGCACAGCAGACTGCTTTTCTAAGCAGCATTTTCAGCTGCCTCTGGATCCACTGCAGAGGGAGACAACACAGATGTGAAGAACTAGTGGAGATCTTCACAGAAAGAAAATGAGCATCTATCAAAATTTTCCATTCTCTGAAACAGTAAGGTTCTGAGAAGAAAATAATGCAGTTAAATGAAAGCACTGAGGGGTTTGTATTATCAAAAGGAATTGGTTGTTTTTAACCAGCTCCTATAGTGTTACTTCTCCCTACCAAATTCACAGTCCATATTGATCAATTTCACAGCCAGAAGATTTTAAAATTGGTCAGTTTTACCTTTTCAGATGTTTACATCTAAAATTTCATGGTTTTGTAACCGTGGGGTTCCCTTTTCCAGCAGCAGGGACTTGCGGCTAGGGGGAGTTCAGACCCACGTCCACCAGCCTCCTCCAGCTGCAGGAACCTCCATGGCTGCTGCTCAGCACTGTAGCTTCCTGCAGAAGGGGGAGGCACTCCGAGGTGGGCCTGATCTCCCATCCCCACCCTCTAGAGCTGCCATGCAAGGGATGGACAAGTCCTGTCCCTCTCCAGCCCAATGAGGACTTGCAGCTAGGAGCCCCTGGCTGGGGTACTCCCAGCAGCAAGGGGGAGATCAGATTTCACAGGGAAGGGCTTATTTCACAGTCCGTGACCCATTTTTCACAGCTGCGAAATTGGTAGGGTCATACTTATAATTAGTCAAGTAAATTGTTTTGAGGAGCAGTTGTTGGGTGAGTTCTAGTGCCTCCTGCTGGAAATCATCAGTAATGCCTTCAAGTTCCCTGTTGGATAGCAGATCCACCCATATGTTCAAGGTTAACAAACATACTGTTTCAGAGAAGAAAAATTACAGATAAAGGCCAGAGTTTCTTTGCCTAGTGTGATTTCATGGTGGCATGTTTAAAAAAAATCAGTGCTCTTGTACTGTAAGCAGTTTCTGATAGTTACATTTTTTACTGGTAAACATAATATACTGTATAGTAGTGATGCATGTTTAGTTTTGAGCATCTGACAAGCAATAGAAATCCAACAAATGTGATTGTAAAAATGAAGTTAGAATTTGAGGATAACAGTAAATTCTATGGTTTAGTGATTTTAGTGCATGTATTAATATGAACCCTAATACTTTTTTATCTTGGAAGCACAAACAAGAAACATGGAAACAAACAACACTGAGTGATAACTGAACTTATGGCATAAGGCTGTTTTTATCAGTCATATTTGAATGTGGTTTCACCAGTTTAATCTCTAGGACATAAATAAATAAACCTTTAACAAGGTCTATAGTTCACAAGATTATCACAAAATGATAGGGGGTTATAAAGTACCTAAGTGTACATGTAAAGGAGAGATGGGGAGGAGAAACTTAACATACTTAATTGAGGAAAAATTAGACCAGTCTAGCATAAATGTAGTAGTAGTCAGGTGATAAGCTTTTACAAATATCTTGGAAGGTGTAAGTTATAATTTCATTTTAAGGAGGAAAAACTATCAAATGTTTCTGTTCCACCTCTGGAGCATCCAAAAACATTGTCCCCTTCCCCATCACCATAAGCACAGCTGGATCACAAGTAATGAACTCATCAGTAATAATGAATGTCTGTTATTCCATCACCTGAATTTTCTTATGTACCGCTTCTTTTTGTCTGTCTTTTAAGCTTCTAAGATCTTCAGGGCAGGAACCACCTTTATCTCTGTTTTGTATAGTGCTGAGCATAGTATCAGTTGTAAATAATGTTAATACTCTTTAATACTACTAGCCTGCTGACTAACAAGTTGTTCTCCTTTTACTTGGATGACTAGCTACTGAAGACCCCATCTAAGCAAGTTATAGTGTGATCTTTAGAAACCAATTTTTTTCCCTTCAGGTCACCCTCTTTTCTATTAAGAGGGTAGAAATGTCTTGGTTATACTTCATACAGGCACTATTGAATTCAGTCCAGCAAGGCAATTGCCTTCCTTATGGACAGTCAGTTGAGGGATGTTCTAAGGAAAAGTCAGTCTATTTGAGCAGCTGCATGTATGCCACAGTGCAGCTTTTGGCACAAGAAGGTCCTGGTCCATGACTGGTATCCATGACGATAATATAAATAATAACAGCTCAACTGTTTTAGGATCAAACACTGCAGAATAAACAGCTGGAGATGTGGTAACAATGCTACTGTAATTGAGCTGCATACAGTGTAATTTTGGAATGTATTTGCACTTTAACAAAACAAATTTATTATCGATTAAAATGGACAAAGGTATTTGTGAATATAGTATATTCATACCTAGCAATAAGCTGTAATTGATATTACATTATAGCTGCAAATGTGCATTTGGAATCTCTGAATTAACCACGTGAAAACACTTACAAAAATAACCCAAATGTATAAGTTTTCATAAGCATAGAAGGGATAAGTACTTCTGATTTCCTAGAATTAAAGTAGTTAAATAGTAATATACAAGTTCACAGTGTCAAGCCATACAAAAATCAGTAGAAGATGATAAAGTGAGGTTACCATTATACAGTGTACTTTAAGCCACATTATAAGAGGAATAAACACTGCAGCCCCACCATGCTGTCCACAAAAAATGCAGCACTTGGCCTTCGTGAATATGTCATTACATACCTCAGTACACGGGGGAAGAAAGAATACGCTGCATCAAGGCAACACAGTTAAAGTGCTAGAGCTGTAAATCAGCTCTTGCACAATCATGTATCCTGATGGGCTGGTCCACACTGGGCCGGGGGATTGATCTAGGAAACGCAACTTCAGCTACGAGAATAGCATAGCTGAAGTTGACGTTTCCTAGATCGAACTAAGTTTACTTACTGCGGGTCCACGCGGCGCAGGCAAGCTCCCCCGTCGACAGTGCTTCCTCCTCTCGGCGAGCAGGAGTTCCGCAGTCGACGGGGGAGCGCTTCTGGGATCGATTTATCGCGTCCAGATGAGACGCGATAAATCGATCCCAGAAGATCAATCTCTACCCGCCGAATCGGGCGGGTAGTGTGGACCTAGCTGATGTCTACAGATAGAAAATTAAAGATTATGGTCTTGATCTTGGCCCCTGTTAAATTCCTTAAGCGATTCTGTGTTCTTCCTCCAAGAAGGCAGAGCACAGAAGGCACAGCTAAAGAGAAGAAGAGAGCAAAGATGATTTTATGCCTTACAGTGACCTGTGTCAGGCCCAACAATGCATTCTATATAATTTCTTTAAAAAAACAAAATGTAGCCTAATTTGGAATAACAAATGCATCAGAACTGGGTGAGGGGAGGCGAATACATTCACCATTTTAAACTTTCATCTCTCCCTTTTTAAATTTTATAGTCCACTAGTCTAGTAGTTTACAGATGACTAATGGAATGGAAAAGCAAAACAGGATGAGAGAAGGAATATATAGTCAAAAAAGTTACTAGTTTCATAATATGATATCTATTTAATGTATTGAAGTGCATGCAAACTACAGACACAATACTTCTAAAGATTAAATGACCCAAACAAAGCAAATGAAAGAAAAAATTTAAATGATTGCCAAATCTGACCACAACTATTGAAACTGCTTAGCATGAAAAATAGTTCCATGTAAATACCACTTACTGAAATAAAATACATTGGCCATAATTTTGTGCCAAGGAATAAAGCTTGTATACAAGGCTAATATTATGTTAACCTTTTACCTATGTAACAATTTTGTATACTTGTTTAAATCTGCTGGTGTCTGTAACTCTATTAAGTCATATGAAACAAATGTCATTTCTAATTTGGCCAAATAAAATATTTTACTTATTCCTCCAATCCTGAAATAAACTTGGTTCATTATTCTAATATTTAAACTGATTTTTTTCTTATTTCTCTTTGAAATTCTAATACAGTCATTGCAAATTTATGGGAACAATTACTCTTTTATCATTGTAGAAGTCCTTTATTAACTTTTATACCGGAGTCATAAATCACTACAGCCTATATTTTTCACACAATACATTTCCTTAATCTAGCCTCAAAGTCCATTTCCTGCAAACCCTTTATCATTCTACATTAGTAGCTTTTCTCCACACTCTGTCCAATTTCTCTTCACTGTACTATTGCAAAGTGCGTGTAGTACTCTAGTTGATAGAATTAGTCTGGTAGTTCAAATTTGCTTATGATTTTTAATGTAATAACATTCCATTAGAAAATATATGGAAAATGAACACTCTAATGACAAGTAATCCATAGTGGGTTTTTTGAATGAAATATCTATTCTATGTTGTACTGGACTATTAAGAGTTATAGTGGTACATAAAACAGAAAAAGATATGTTGTACAAAATGGTACCACAGTTAAGTGCATAAACTATTTGCCTTAACTAATCTTCTTGCAACAAGAAAGATAGGGTTAAAAAAAAAAAAAGCCAGGAATGTTATGCCCAAGTAGCCTTTTTTGCTTCCTCATATTTCTCAGTTTCTTAAACTTTCTTGCTCTTGTCATTTACCTTTTCATCTCAGACATGGTATATCAAATTCAAGTTCACAGAATGTGCATTAATAAGTACACATTTCTGAGTACCTATTAGTGTAATGCAGGTAATTGCACTGAAAATGTAATTAATTGGGTAGTTCTTGTAGAAACTAAATATAAACAATAAAATTTAAGTGTTGTATCCAGTTGGCTTTTTATTAAGTAATGTTTTTCACAAACAGAACATAAAAAAGCACATAAGAAACAGAAAATTTGCTTTATAATATGGCTTCTGAAAAGTGATTATAAAACTTATTTGCTTGACTGCATATAAACATACCCAGAACAAAAGCTATATAAAGCAAGAATGTTCCTTTGTTAGGTGTACTCACGTTGAGTTGTCTTTGAAGTTCATGAAGTTCTCTAAATCAACGTTCTCCTCCTTGCCTGAGGAGGTTGTGAAGGCTAGGACTATAACAGGGTTTAAAAGAGAACTAGATAAATTCATGGAGGTTAAGTCCATTAATGGCTATTAGCCAGGATGGGTAAGGAATGGTGTCCTTAGCCTCGGTTTGTCAGAGGGTGAGATGGATGGCAGGAGAGAGATCACTTGATGATTACCTGTTAGGTTCACTCCTTCTGGGACACCTGGCATTGGTCACTGTCGGTAAACAGGATACTGGGCTGGATGGACCTTTGGTCTGACCCAGTATGGCCATTCTTATGTTCTATTCTAACGTGCTATACACCGCTACCTCGATATAACGCCACCCGATATAACACGAATTCGGATATAACGCGGTAAAGCAGTGCTCCGGGGGGGGAAGGGGAGCTGTGCACTCCGGTGGGTCAAAGCAAGTTCAATATAACGTGGTTTCACCTATAACGCGGTAAGATTTTTTGGCTCCCGAGGACAGCCTTATATCGAGGTAGAGGTGTATAAAGTAAAAGCAAAATGTGTATGTTCACATCCAAACTGTATTTGAGTTTGTTACTGTGTTGGATTTTTATAAACCAATACTCTGCCTTAAAACACAATGCCTTTACATATTTTTGTTTTGGGAATCTATCTTTTTCAACAAACTACCATTTTCCTTGTGTTTTCTTGGGAAGTTCTTTTAATGTAGACACAACAAAACAGTGCAAAACAGCAAAATTTTACTTTTTTGTAATTTTAGGATGTGCTAATGGAATTGTTAGAGCAATGTGCAGATGGACTCTGGAAGGCTGAACGATATGAACTGATTGCTGACATCTACAAACTTATCATTCCCATTTATGAAAAACGGAGGGATTTTGAGGTATTTGATAGGCGTCTGTTTTAAAATTTGTCTATGAAAACAACCTAGCCTTTTGAATCTATAATAGTATGATGTATCAAATATCTCTGAACAATACAGCATCAGAACAATTTTATTTGAAGTATTTGTTCAAATTTAAAGTGGCATGTTTAATTTAAAACCAAAAAAGTTTGGTCTTTCACTTGCACAGTTCCTGCTTCATGTATACCTTGAAGAACTAAATGGTTTTGTATATGCCTTTCATCATTGGAATTTATACTGTGCAGCCAATTAAAAATCAATATGCAAAAACAGATAGCTTTTCATAAAACAATTTTACATGCATGATCCTGCATGTGTATACATATAATAATAAAAAGTTAACGTAATGAAATTATTTTCAGAATTTTTTTTATCCAACTGAAAACCAATGGCAAATACAATTCCAACTCCAAAGAAGTTCTGAGCATCTTTAACTACCATTTAAGTCAATTAGAGTGGCATGTTTAACACCTCTTAGGATTTAGTATTGTTACTTTTAGGATTGTTTTTCATAAACTTTATTCAGTAGTCATTTGATATTACATTTCTATAATATCAAATAGTATTGAAAATGCAATATGGGTAATACTGAGGGATGTACTGTATTCACTTGATGCATGATCATTGACAAATCAGTTTGGGCCTGATCACGGCTGCAGTTATACACTGACACAGAGATGTAAGGGGGAGTTATTCCTTCCCTACCTTCCCTACCTTCTCCTGTCAGCAGATGGGTAGGGGAATGGGTGATGTTTAAAAAAAGGCTCCAGTGACATGCCTGGCAATTATGGTCTAGTAAGCCTAACTTCAGTACCAGGCAAATTGGTTGAAACTATAGTAAAGGATAAAATTATCAGACACATAGAGAAACATGATATGCTGGGGAAGAGTCAACATGGTATCAGTAAACATGTGGACGAGGTTGATCCCGTGGATATAGTGTACTTGAACTTTCAGAAAGCCTTTGACAAGGTCCCACACCAAAAACTCTTAAGCAAATTAAACAGTCATTGAATAAGAGGGAAGGTCATCTCATGGATCAGAATCTGGTTAAAAGATAGGAAACAGAGTAGGAATAAATGGTGGTTTTCATAATGGAGAGAAGGTAAATAGTGGAGTCCCCTAAGGATCTGTACTGGAACCTATTCATAAATGATTTGGAAAGCATAGTCAACAGTGAGGTGGCAAAATTTGCAGATTATACTAAATTACTCAAGATTGTTAAATCCAAAGCTGACTGCAAAGAATTAAAAGGGATCTCACTAAACCGGGTGACTGGACAACAAAATGGCAGATGAAATTCAATGTTGATAAGTGCAAAGTAATACACATTAGAAAAAATAATCCCAACTATCAGACAAAATGATGGGGTCTAAATTAGCTGTTACCACTCAAGAAAGAGTAATTGTGGATACTTCTCAGAACATCTGCTAAGCGTGCAGCAGCAGTCAAAAAAGCTAGCAATGTTAGGAACCTCTAGGAAAGGGATAAATAATAAGACAGAAAATATCATAATGCAACTGTAAAAGTGGATGATTCTGTGTGCAGTGCAGGTTGTCCCATCTCAAAAAAGATATATTAGAATTGGAAAAGGTTCAGAGAAAGGCAACAAAAACTATTAGGAGTACAGAACAGCTTCCATCTGAGGAGAGATTAAAAACACTTGTTCATTTTAGAAAAGAGATTACTAAGGGGGCATATGATAGAGGTCTATAAAATCATGAATGATGTGGAGAAAGTTAATAGAGAAATGTTATTTACCCATTCACATAACACATGAACCGGGGTCACCCCATGAAATTAATAGGCAACAAGTTTAAAACTAAAATAAGGATGTACTTCTTTACACAACACACAGTCAACCTGTGAAACTCTTGCCAGGGGATGTTGTGAAGGCCAAAAGTATAGCAGGGTTCAAAAAAGAATTAGGTAAGTTCATGGACGATAGGGCGATCAATGACTATTAGCCAAGATGGTCACAGACACAACCCCATGCTCTGAGGGTATATCTACACTGCAGTTAAAAACCTGTGACTGATCCATGCTACCTGACTCAGGCTAAGGGGTGTGGGCAAAGGGGTTATTTAACTGTGGTGTAGACATTCAGGCTTGGGCTGAAGCCCTGACTCTGGGACCCTGCGAAATGGGAGGATCCCAGAGGCCAGACATCTACACCGAAATTAAACAGCCCCTTAGCCCGATTCCACCAGCATGTGCCAGTCATGGGTTTTTAATGCAGTGTAGATATACCCTAGGTGTCCCTAAGCCTCTGATGGCCAGAAGCTGGGACTGAATGACAGGGGTGGATGACTCAATAACTTCCCTGTTCTGTTCATTCCCTTTGAAGCATCTGGCACTGGCCACTGTTGGAGGACAGGATACTGGGCTAGATGGATCATTGGTCTGATCCAGTATGGCCATGTCATCCCCCAGTGCGCCAGCCAAAACAACTGAGCCAGCATATGCTACTACTATGACGGTAGCAGTTTATTCTCTCATGCCCACCCCTCCCCTCTCTCTCTCTCACTCTCTCACTCTCCTCTGAACAAGGAGAACTTAGAAGGAACATAACAATCTAGCCCTTAGTGTCTTAACTCCACTGCTGTGAGTCCTAAGTGGTGGTAGTGTTGTTTTTGTTAATACATTTTCTTTTAGAAGATTGATGTTAGTGACTAAAAGAGCTTTTTCTCCTTAACACGGTGCTTTTTTATGTTTAAAATAAAGAGAAAGTGTTGCTTCTAAGTGCTGCCATTCCAAACTTCTGTGGTGTTTTTTAGAGACTAGCTCATCTATATGACACACTTCATCGGGCATACAGCAAAGTAACAGAAGTTATGCATACAGGCAGGAGACTACTTGGCACTTATTTCAGAGTAGCATTCTTTGGACAGGTAAGCATTATTTAATATCACCTTGTCAACTATAAAATACAGTCAAAAAACTATTAAAAATTTTGCAACATATCCTGATTCAGTCTTCCTTTGATTTCTATATTGACACTGCAAAATAAAAAACATGATAGATTTGTTCTGGTAGTAATGATTGTCTGGTTTAATACATTTGTCATATCCAGTGTGATTCCTCCTTATCTTCCTCAGTAAACTTTCTGCTTTTTCTTTTTCTTTCTTTTTGTTACTATCTTAAGGCAGCGGTAAGTTCTCCATAATAATAATTCTTAGCAATTTTTTGAGCACCATCTTTGGTACTGCAGTGTGGTTTGCAAGTTTGCTTCTCAGATCTGTATGCATTCTAGCTGTTGTAATTCCAAAAATAACATTCAGTGCCATTTACAGAAACAAATCACCTATTTCCTATACATCAGCGCTGCATGCTTCAAAAAACAAAATCAAAAGTTCTGGCTGACTGTGTGCATTTGACAGCTTCACATCCTGTAATATATCTACACTGTATTTGTATCAGTAAAATATGCCACAGTAGCCAATATTGTGTACATTTGTTGTGTGTGTAACCCAGTTTTTAGTTAACTGATTTCATTTGGATAGCTGACAGGCTGTTTAGGGAATGGGGAGATTGTAAACTACGTTGAGAAATATAACCTTCAATTTATTCTGTTGTTGTCTTTTATAACTTTATAGCAATACCAGTTTACAGACAGTGAAAGAGATGTGGAGGTAATTACAGTAGCTGCTTACAAAGCAAGCAATGCAGTAAAAATTACTGCATTTCAGCTTAGTTTGATGTGGGTATTTTTGTCAGTGTAGCCTGTGTTTATACATGGTATGTTCTGTTTCTTTCACTTTTTGTCTGTTCCATCTTATGACAGAAATATTTATTTTCTGATTTAAAACATTAACTCAGACTTGGCTTTTGGCTTTAAAGCAGTCACCTGTTTCACCTTCCATGCACTTCTATATTTGATTCAACCAAGATTTCAAAACAGATGGTTTAACAGTGAAAACACACAAATATTTATGTTCAATATAATGTAAAGATTTTTAAATGAGAAAGTAGGTGTGGTTTTATTTCATTGTACTGTACAATCCAGTATGTAAAACCCCCATAAAACTGTTTTTCAATCTTTTTTTGTAAATTGCTATTGAAGCAGTCAATGGAGAGTCAAATAATCCCTTTTGGCAGGGAAATGGATCTTTTGGCAAGTGAAACAGGGATGAAAACAATTCATTTTGGAAGAATATGAAAAATCAGTTTTGATCCCAAAACTTTTAATGTTAGCACATCAAATAATTACAACAATCCTTTCATCAGTTTGTAATTTTGTGTGCTTCCATTACCTGTGCACTCATTCTATAGTAGTTAATTCACTTTTTTTTCTCATAGGGTACCTTTTTAACTTGGATTTTATTTTGATAGTTTTGATAGATATTTTTACTTTTGCTTGAACCGTGACATTGAACATTTAAGTTTGCCTTGAAAAGCATAAACCACTCTGTATGTTGTAACAATTGGCGGCTGTTCTTTAAGGATTCTAATTATTGTTTGTTTCTTACAGGGATTCTTTGAGGATGAAGATGGAAAGGAGTATATATATAAAGAGCCTAAACTCACATCTCTTTCCGAGATATCCCAGAGACTACATAAGCTCTACTCTGACAAATTTGGATCAGAAAACGTCAGAATGATCCAGGATTCTGGCAAAGTAAAACTGTTTATTTGTAAAGCAGGATATGTTATTTAAAACTAAAACAAGTTTATCCCAAAAATCTCATAATTACATTTCATGAATCTCTAGAAAATCAAGAATCTGAGTTTGAATCATCACTATCCTATCCTCATTATGTGTGCACACATGCTGCGTATCTGAATAAAGTGTTGGCTGTAGGGGGCAAGGGGCATGATGGCTCTCATAAAGTATGCCTTAGTTTTGAATTTCCTGGCTTTTGTCACGCATAGCAATGTAAGGCTTTTCTGTTAAGACAAAACTGAGTAACTTTTAAATGTGCCTTGTTATCTTTATGTCATTTGGCTACTTGCTGCCCACACAGTGTACCATAGATCCTTCTCCTTCCTATGCATGCTCAGTTATCCTCACAGAGGGTTTTTCCCACTTCTGCAGTTTGGGGTAGAGTCCAAATTGATTCAGTTGCAGTGAGAGATACAGACCACCCTTTTGTGAAACCCTTTCACAGGTTCTCAAACACTATGGGGCACAGATGGGTTTTCAGGTTCTCAGACACAGATGGGGCAATAGTAGTACCTAGATAGAAGTCTCTGTGTCCAAAATCTAGTGTACAGTAGAGCTAGAGCTCCCTTTGGTAAGCCTAGCTGAGTATTTATTGGGAAAAAATTGATAATTTGCCCACAAATCTCTTTTATATGATTGGCCTCTCAAATTAGCCCTTTGTCTGCTTTGTCACTCAGTTGGAGATATTCTCCCTCGTGGCTGAGGGTTCCCAAGATGGTGCACACACATAACAGAAGATCAAGCAGAACAGAGCTACAGCAACTCTCAGGTTGAAAAGGACATCTTGTGCATAAGAGGCCATTCTAGGTCCCAACTCGTTCCCCTTAACATCTAGTCCAGAACTCTTGACCAGCAGCTAAGCTTCACCCTCCACCAAACTCCAGAGCCAGCAGCAATTCCCTCCTAAATTACCACTTCTTGCCTGTCCTGCTCTGTCTGTCTGACAAGGTCACAAGATTCATTGGACACTTCTCAGCCTAACAAGGCAGCAGTGAGGGGGAAGCTGCCCCCACTCACACTGGAACCTGAATGGGAATAAAAACTCAGGCTAGGACCAAACTTCACAGACCTATGCTGTACCCTCAGTTCTTCGCAACCTTTCCAATGTGCTTGGATATAAATGCTTTAAACCCAGTGAGGATTTCTCTTACAACTAGTCAAAATTGGTGTGTTTGAGGAGAATAGGCTGTACTCTATCCTTTTTATATCTATGGACTATTCTCAGGTTTTGCCTCCATCATGCAGTCTAGTCAGAGTTTTCGGGGAAGTGTCTGTCTTCCTGTCTTTGTCTCATACTCAGCAAGCAAAGTTACCCATCAGTTCCAGGGAAGGGGTCTGAAAACACCGCAGACTTTGCTTCCAAAAAGAAATCAACAGTGTGTCTGAGTGGGGTAGGGCACTGGACTGGGACCTTAAGAAACTTGAGTTCTAGTCCCAGTTCTGCCATTGTCCTAGTAGGTGACCTTGAGCAGGTCTCTTCACTTTTCTGTGCCTCGTTTTCCATATCTAACATTGAAATACAGCACTTGACAAAGGAGGAAAGTACCATTGAGTTGTGTAGATAAAAAGCACTGTATAAGAGTTGGGAACTATATTTTCTTTAATATGATCTTTCTGCACACGCCTCTTCCTTTCAGGAAAAACAGCCACAATACTATACAAAAATTGACCGTCAGAAGTATCTTGGGTATATGATCCCTATCATCATAGTATTGGAGTGCCTCATAAACAGGAATGAGTTGATCATAATAATTCCCCTGTGAGGTATGGAAGTATAATTATTGCCACTTTACAGATGGCAAGTTGAGGCACAAATAGATAAAATTATATACACCTCTACCTCGATATAACGCTGTCCTCGGGAGCCAAAAAATCGTACTGCGTTATAGGTGAAACCGCGTTATATTGAACTTGCTTTGCTCCACCGGCGTGCGCAGCCCCGCCCCCCCCGGAGCACTGCTTTACCGCGTTATATCCGAATTCGTGTTATATCGGGTAGCGTTATATCGAGGTAGAGGTGTATTCAGAGTCACACAGGCAGTCTGTGGCAGAGGCAGTAATTTAAACCCATGTCTCCCAAGTCCCAACCCAGTGCCTTAATCACAAAGTGAAATCCTGACCCCATTAAAGTCAAAGACAAAACTCCCGTTGTTTTCAACTTCAGGATTTCACCCAATGACTTCGTTTGAATGTTTGTAGTGTGGTTAATACTTTTAGTGGTTTACCGAGTTGATTTGTCATGTTTTGGTGACATTTCTGGGGTATTTTGTTTTAAGTTTAATTTTTCTACGTGATCTTTTGACTTGTTTTTTTGCTTTTGATAATATTTCTCTCTGAGATGGTATGCTATAAAGAACATTTTTAACTGGTAACGATATAACAATAATAATTTTTGACTTCAAGGTTATCCTTGTACCAGCTGTAGAGAGACAGGACACCAGTATTTGTTTCCTCACTCTTGACTGCTCAATTGTGCTTAGTTAATTCTTCTGTTAATGTAGCGTCTTAATGGAATTTAATATAATTTGCTATGTTGACACTGCTCTGTGTATGTGTCTTTTATCTGCAGTCCTGTACTCTAAAAAGGTAGAAAATTGTGTCACTAGACAAATATACTAATGTTATACTATCACTGCCTGTAACTTTTAAGTTAATAAAGGAGGGTACTTCAGTTCTGAAATCAGTGGAGCTCAGGGGTTTCACACCTGGATTTACTTGCAGAACCAGAGCCAAATCTACTTTATAAAAACTATACAATTTCAAATTAAAAAATCAACTTTAAATAGTTGCAATTTACATATTTTTCTATTTTTCTAAAGGTGAATCCCAAGGATTTGGACTCAAAATATGCATATATACAAGTTACACATGTAGTCCCATATTTTGAAGAAAAGGAATTGCAAGAGAGAAAAACAGAGTTTGAAAGAACTCACAATATTCGTCGTTTTATGTTTGAAATGCCCTTTACTCAATCTGGTAAAAGACGAGGCGGAGTGGAAGAACAGTGTAAACGACGAACTATTTTGACAGGTATTGTAGGATGGATTTCTCTCTCTCTTTAAAGAGGACTGCTTTTTTGTATTATGTCTTCATATTTAGCTCTTGGTGTTTGGAATTCTGTAAATGAATAACCTCTTGTGTTTTGTCAGGAGAATCCCAGTTCATTTCAAGGATTTCATGCAAGACTGTTGATGGTAGCTACTAAAGCAAAATAAACCAAAGATTAGGTGTAGGCCAAACAAACTTCTTTTCTTTCAAACTGTACATACACTTCATGATGTATTAAATGTAACAAAGAAATCCTCTTACTTTTCTGTAAGAGAGTATTGATCCTATGGCAGTACATTTTGTCATGTGATCCCTTTGCACTCCGATAACTGCTGATCAGAGAATGTGGAGGAAGATCACATAAGAATAGGATCCCACATAGCTTTTACTTTCAAATTAATATTTTTGTTTTGGATAAAGGGGTTCCTCAATCTTTTTTTTGTGCTTACCTCCCTTACTTATAATGCAATCAATAATAAGAATATGGAAACTAGGGCTAAGAGTTATCACCATATCAGTTAGGGCTGTGATCTTGGATAAGACACCTCCATGGAAAACCTATGTGCTGTAAGAATCAATGATTGTGATTCAGCGAATGTCAATCTTCCTTCTTGGATTGGTACTTAATTAGTGCCTCAAGATGTTGTCAGATACCTATGTTACTGGAAGAGCTGATGATCTGGCTGTGTCATAGTATTGAGTTCAGTTGGTTTGCTCTGTCATGAACTTCCAGTATGATCGTGGGTGAGTCATTCACTAGTTTGTCTTAACTTTCCCATTGTTATCTTTAAAATGAACATCATAAACTTCTCTATCTCTTATGGGTGTAGATGTAAGTGGCTGAATTCACTAATACCTACAGAATACTTTGTGGTCTTTATATGAAAGGCACTATAGAAGTGTGAAGTGTTACATTTTATCCAAAAGATAATATTTAAACCTGGGGTCCTGACCATTTATAGTAATTAAACTTCTCGCTAGGCATTGATCTAAAGTAGGATCATTAACCCAAATGTCCTTGTTGTATTACAGTTTGGGTATTTTCAGTCCACTTGCCTAAAAATCCTATGTTGTTTTTTAAGTATTTTTCATTTCCCATCCAAAAATATTGCATAGGGTTAGACTTGCTACTTGAGCAGTCTGGAGATTTTTCCAATGGAACATTTTTCCAGTGGAAAATTCCAGTTCTCTGAAATCAAAACATTCTGAAGGAACATATTAATTTCTATGAAACTTTTGACAGAAACCAGGTAGGTTCCATCAGAAACTTGCCTGGTTTCCTACCTGCCTCCTTGGCAGCCTGGGTTCCCAGATCTTCAGCTGCCCAGGCTTCCAGGATTTGAAGCTCCATGGGACACCAGGGAGCTTATTTCATTTTGGATTAACAAATTATTGTGGGCTTGCAGTTCTATGAAAAAAATGAAGTTTTTGGATTTTCATCCTGATTCAGGATTTTAAAAAAAAAAAAATCCAAAAATTTCAATTTTTTTTAAGTTATTTTTCCCAGCCAGTTCTAGTAACTACACTTGTGTAGCTTGAGAACTGATTCTCCTTCTAGAGTTGCCTGTGCTCTTGCACAGCCTTTGCTGTTAGCATCCACTGGGTCTGCTTGAACCCTCTTACTGCCGCATCTTAAGCTGGAAGATATAAAGGGGAACTCTTTCCCAACTGCTGTTTTGTTCTAGTTAACTCCCATAGGAGCAGCAAGTGAGAATCTACCAGTATCCTGGATGCTTTCGTCTGTCAGTACCCTTACTCTATCCAATATGGTTTTTTTGCTTTTAGCTTTCTAGTTAGATTGTTTTAGTTCTGCAACATTGTGACCCTACTGGTGTTTGACTCCATTTACATAATCCTTCATTCTCCATTTCTATGTTGATTATACACCATGGTTAGCTCACAGGATTTGGGTCTTAATTCTTCTTTTTTCCGAGTCTCCATCTCCAGTTGGTACCATGGTTTATTGATCCCAATAAAAACACCATCTTTAAGCTTTGCCAATCAAAAAATGCTATAACAACTGTTACTGATGACTATGTATGTTGCCTCGATGAGGGTCACCGTGCAGATTAAATACACAGGCATTGCTATCACCTTGAATTCAAAGGGAGTAGGAAGGCTGCCTCAAACGCCATCTGTTAGAAGAG
The DNA here is from genome assembly GCF_002925995.2 of Terrapene triunguis. Classification (NCBI taxonomy): domain Eukaryota; kingdom Metazoa; phylum Chordata; order Testudines; family Emydidae; genus Terrapene; species Terrapene triunguis. The sequence continues at coordinate 22,785,059 of NW_020664372.1, read as the reverse complement.
GTGATTAATGCCATTTGTCAGAGCTTGAGAAGCATGGAAAGGCCACATCAAAGGGCACCTCAGCATCACTCTTATGGCTAAGGCCAGTGCTGAGTCCTCTGGGTCAACATCAAGGGGCTCCTTGACAACTCTGACATTTGGTAGACCAAAAATGTTGGTGTCGAAGCTAAGAATACCAGGAAGGCTGACTTAAAGGCCTCTGACCTGGAAAACTTACACCGACTCTTTGAAGGTGACCTCCAAAGTATTTTTTAATTGAATTTGTGCCTCTTTTCCTATTCAGTTTTTATCTTAGTAAAGCCAGAAATCACATAGCTGGTCTTCCCTGTTTTAACTGGAGAACTACTTTGGGACTTGTCTGTACTGGAAAATGTATTGTGTTATACCATTTTAACTAACACAGTGGTAAATACAACTTAGTTCACATTCTCCCTGCCCCCTTTGAATTAAGAGGAAAATTACAAGGAGATATTACACAACACTACTAAGACTACCTGGACGGTTATTAGTTAGCAAATATTATAACTTGGTATCATTGCTACAATGTGTACATCTATTGAATACACAATTTTAAAAAATAATACACATATTGGTACACCTCTATCCTGGGGGATTTCATTCTCCAGTGCAGTACCTGAAATAGATTATGGATAGTAGTATTAATTTTCCGCTAGGAAAGTCTATCATTTAAAGGAAAATATAATTAAGTATGGCTAAGAAGTTTAGCGAGTTTAATTTATAATCCTGTTTTGTAAAACATTCTTTGGTAGAAAGTGGCATTTTATTGTATAGTTACCAAATTATTACATTTTTATCATTCTCTAAAGCAATTAAAGTAACTAATTTTAAAAAAATTATAAACTTCCTTTGCAAAAGAAGTTCAATTTAAACACATGATTTCTTTATTGCTTCTGAACTGCAATAAATTAGTTCACTTATATGTCAAGGTCAGGGCCTGATTATTTTACATACTGAGTCATACATACTGTTTCCATTGGGATTATAACAAACGGTACTTTTTAAAAGAAGTTTTGCATATTTATATGTCATTCATAAGTTACTATGTTGTGTACTTTGATCATTTAAGACAGAGTTTCCTGAAGTATGAGGCACATCCCCTGGAATGTGTAAATATTCAGCACCACATGGTGGAGTTGAAGGGGGGGGGGGGGGGGGTGATTGGCTTCATTTTCGTGAAAAGAGGTTTGGGGACAGCTTTGAAAAGTTTGGAAAAGGCTGATTTAAGAAATGTTAGGAATTTGGTAATCCACAAAAGCAAGGAAATTCAGAGTTGGCTAACACTTGATTTCAGTAGTAACAGAATCGCACTTGTGACCATCCAACCCAAAATGTTTTAATAGTTTCATTTGGAATGTATTTCTTTATTAACTAAAATGCCTTAAAAGGAAACTCTGAACTTTTTTTATACTATTGCCAAGCAATACTGAAGGCTAATACTGAAAGATATTGGAGAATAAATGTTTGTGGTGTTTTTCAGTTTGTTTACTTTATGAATTTGGCAGCATTTTGTGTATCATGTAACAAGAGATTGTTTGCTGTATGGTTGTAGCAATAAAAATCATTACTAGCATAATAAACTTCTTTGAAGAATTTTGTAAAGCTCCACCAACATATAAACTGTTTAAAATAGCTTCATGTAATCAGAAATTGATTACTTAATCTGTTTTTTTCCCTAGCTATACATTGTTTTCCCTATGTGAAAAAGCGCATTCCTGTAATGTATCAGCACCATACAGATCTAAACCCAGTTGAAGTAGCCATTGATGAAATGAGTAAGAAGGTTGCAGAGCTCAGGCAGCTTTGTTCTTCAACTGAAGTAGATATGATCAAACTGCAGCTAAAGCTACAGGGAAGTGTCAGTGTTCAGGTAAGATCACATACCTGCCTGTGCGCCAGATCTCATCTATTGCTTTCCCCAACAAAATATGATAAATGAACTTTCAGCATTTTTATCCTTACAAAGTGTCTATTTTTATGTGAAATTATTGAATGTTTCATATAAAAAGTATGTATCATTCATTGTCCTAGATTATTTTTCATAACAAACCGTAACAGCTTTTGACAATTAAACAAAGGACTCAAAGCTATGTGACTGACTTGTATGACCAACTTAGCTCCTTTTGGTTCCAGAGTGAGAGGCTGGAACAGGAATAAAACACTAGCTTCTCAAATAACAGGGATGAATTAATTCATTTTGCTTGATTTCAAACCCACTCATATGTTGGGTTCAAATGCTCTGTTCAAACTTAATCGTTATTGGGTTTGAATTCCAGTCAAACGCTTTTTGAAAAAAGAAGCCCAAAAAGTGTCAGAACAGGAAGGGGAAAAGAATGAAAATTGGAGCAGATAATGAACATAAAGTTAAAAAAAAAAAAAAAAAAAAGAACATTGGTTGAGAGAACATTTATAAGAGAGAAAATTGTATACGTGTGTGAGATGATATTGGGGGAGCTGGTAGCAAGCAGTATATAGGTTGGTTAGCACTTTCCAGGCATACTGTTCTATGACATAGGACCATGGCCTCATTTAGTGAACACAATGGATGCACAGAGGGACAGAATTAAGGTTGCCCCGACAACCATAAATCTAGTGCTTTCTGACTTTTGAGTGCTTGTCTTTACAACCTAAATGAGGTGTTTTTAATATAGCTTTTGTATGCATGAGTTATATACACACACACACGCATTCTCTATCAAAGCCACTCATTTGTACCATCATCGCTTTTGAGGGTGACAGCCCATCTCTAAAATGGGTTTTCCTTTAGCTATTAAACCTTTTATTTCTTTGTTTTATTTATAATTATGTGACAATTTCAAAATTGTGATAGGTTGTAAAATAGTGTTAAAAAAGATACCTACAACCAGCGTGGAACACACACATACACAAGATGCCATTGGAAGTAGCAGTAGGCTGGTGCTTTCAGGCAACCGCTGTGGATTGCAGTGCAGTCACTGCTAGCCTTCCCCTCTGTTGTTGACATAGGAAACTACCTGAGGATGGTATCAGAGATTCTATATGCAAAAAACTAAAGGGAGAAATTATCAGGGGCCTCAAAATGAACTACATTACAAATTTTGATTTAAAGAACGAAGATTGGTGATCTGCTCAGTGTGACCATCTCTTTTTCTAGATGGCGAGCAATGATGATTATGTAGCTTTCAAACACTAACATAGGAAAAGTAGCTATGTCCTCACAGTTTAAAAAAGTTAAGCTTCAGCAAAGATGAGTCCATCAACAATTATATTGTACAGGGACAATACTTATATCCAGTATAGCTCATTTCATGATGCACTCACTATGCTTTACAAAATGAAATCAGCATAGAGATAAATAGAATGAAGAGTTGAAGAACTTGGAGTTATTGGAAGTATTGAATATGAGGCATGACTCTAATCAAAGTAACTAATAACAGTGAACAAAATTGTCATGTGACAGCTGTTTGGCTTGTGTGAAATGAGTTGTCCACATAGCAAGGAACCATTGGGTCCTTCCCCTACAAGAATTGAGAGGTAGTTAGTACACAGGGGCCCCTTCTCAAAAACTTCCCCAATAGCAACCTGGCAACCATTTCAGACTCAAAAGGGCGCACTATCTAGAAAAAGGTTTTGATCCGTAGACAGCAACAAAAGCCCCCACCTTCCCCCTCCCCCCAAAAATAGAAACCTAAACATTTATAAAAGGCCAGAAAATAAGAGAGTTAAGAATCCTGATCTTTCTGAACTTTAGCTCATCCTCTAAAGAAGAGGAACTGTCAGCTTTAGACCATGATAACCTCAAGCCATACGAGCAGGAGATATTCTTTTCTCCCAGATGTGTTTGAGGCCTTGTTGAAGAAAGTGGTGGACACCGTTAGTATTCATCCAAAAAGAGAGGATGAGCAAGCAAAGTCCACAACCAAGACAGAATTTTCAATCTCCCTACACCCCTCTTTGAAGAATTCTTTAGGCAAGAACACGTACTCCTTAAGATTAATGCATCTGTGGTTAAGAATGTGAGAATTCTTGCAGAAGTTTAATTCTTTCCTAAAGCCTCATACCTGAGCCATCCTGAGAAGTAACTTTAAAGCTTTGTTATTAATCATCAGAACTACTCTGGCAACTACTTTTCACAAGGGACATGGTGTCATAAGCCTCACCCCCAAAACCACAATGAGTTTCATTGCTAAAGAAAATAATCCCTGGCTATTGTTTCAGAATGGACATATCCATGGACTGTATGAGGCTGGCAGTGAGGGCCATAGCCACAAACTCTGTAGCTGAACACCAACTTTGGCTCCAACTCTGGATAGAGGTTAATTACTCTTAGCAAATTCTCTGTGCCTCAGAATTCTCTGGCAGACTCTCATTTGAGGGAAAAGCTTGAAGTGGTAATGAACAATAATACAGACAAGCCAAAGAGTTTGCTTCCCCTGTGAGGGCAGAACTTCCTTTCATTCCTACTCACAACAAAGATTAAAGAGAGTGATTCCTGGTAACAGAGCATCATGAGGAAAGCTGGATCAAAAAGTCAATCCAGACCTTCCTTCCAGTCCAAGTCATTAGTGAGACTGCAACTGAGCGTGTCTCTGCCCAGAAATAAATCTACGATTGTGGATATCTCACTTCTTAGACCTACAATTTTGGTCAGCCTTACGCAGGGGTCTGGGAGACCCCAATAACTGATACTCTCTGAAGTTCCATTTCTCCTCCTCATCCAGCCTCGAGGGAGGGTGAGAAATGCCAAGCAATGCAAAAAGATATTGCATCTCTTAGGAGCAACAGAGCCTGTCTCATGAAGGATGGGGTATTCTTTTAGAATGTAAGGCCTCCAGGGTGGGGAATTATCTCTTATCTGTATCTGTACAGTACCCATCCAATGGGGCCTTTATGTGCTATCACAAATATTTACTAATAAATAACAAAGGTTGAGAACCATTCCCAACAAGAAGTGCCCTCATCTGGTAGTGGAAATAGAAGCCCACAAGACAGTAGGATTCAGACACAAAATCCTGAACACAGATGACAGACTTTAGAATAGGAAGCACCCCTGAAGGACTGCAATAAGCAGGGAACGTGGCCAAGGTCAAAGAGTCTCCAAAGCATCAAATTCCTAGGGATAGAAATGATGAGGCTAGCTTCATAGGACTGCTAATTCACCTGCGATAGTAGCATGCGCTGGTTCAACAAGACAATAGACAATGCAATGACCATGGCAGGCACTAGTCATCTGAACCAAACTGTTGGCAGATAAGTTCAAATTTCTGAATCAGGAAGTGTTCAACTGATATCCCAGAAGGTAGGCCATCCCCAGAAAAGTTATTTACATCCAATCTGTTGTAACTAGGTACTTGTGCACTGAAGAAGCAGATCAACAATCTTTGGGAATAGACTATGGCTCATAGATGGCCAAATGGGTTTATGTACAGGCCCCTAACCCTCTTACCACCTACTTTCCTGAACTATTCCTATCTGAACTAGTAGAAGAAACAAATATCACCGCTCCCCAAATTAGCCAAGAAGATTGTGGTACTCAGGCCTAGTGGAGCTATAGCAGAGGTCACCAATCTCTCTCCTATCCCAGGTCTTATTTCTTGACTTCCCAGTCTGCACTACCTGAGCCTGATAGCTTAACTATTGCTCTAGCATTTTTCATATTTTCAGTGAAGCTATGTGACTGGTCTTTGAGAGCCCCTGGTGTCTCTCAGTTCTCATTGACTCAATTCTAGCAGGTGAAGGATCCATTCATTGGTAAAGGACTGTCAAGCATGCTGTCTCTAAGAAAATATATTTATTGTTACTGTATATTTATTTATATTGCATTACTGTCTGGAAGAGCTAGCCAGGTCTTGAACTGTACAGGCCTTCCCCAAAGAGTTTACAATCTTAGGCTTTAAGATGAGCCTCAGCAGGTGGGTAAAATGGAGAGAGTGAATGGGGTAACAGTAATATGAGCATGTTTTTGCATAGGGAAGCTGTGTGCACAATTTTAGATAGTTTAGGGGTTTTTTTAATAATGGAGATAAATAAGCAGATCAGTATGAGCTCACCATCTGCCTAGCATACTAAGGAAGACAAATTTCCTATTTGTTGGCAGTCTTACCAGAGATTGTATTTTGCTGCCACCCTTCCCTCTAGGTCCCCCAGGTCAAGATGCATCACTTTGAGGTGGCAGCATGGGGAAATATATTGATGTGTTGTACCTGTTGAATAAACAGAAGAGTTTTGTTTCCTATTTTATCTATTCAGTACTTTCAACAAACAATAAATTCACTTAAGAAGAACAAACCTACCTAGCCAAACAACTTGTTTCACTATATATGTGTGTAGGTATAAATATATATAAATGCTTTAGCTGGGACAATATGGTAATATAGCAAATCAACTTTATTTTAAATTCTTTTGTCTTGTTTTAGGTTAATGCTGGTCCATTAGCATATGCAAGAGCTTTCTTAGATGACACAAATACCAAAAAGTATCCAGACAATAAAGTGAAATTACTGAAGGAAGTTTTCAGGTAAACTGTCTGAATGTACACTGAATAACTTTTTAAAGACTGATGTTTTAGGCAGGTTTTGTTTTAGTCATTTACTTTAACATTACCAACGTCCTTGCCACACTAACAAGGTATTCTAAAACTAACAATTAGCATTTGACATTTCTCCTCTAGATTTTGCATAAACGTTATGTCTTTTTCTTTTCTGTTTTTTATACAACTTCAGACAATTTGTTGAGGCTTGTGGTCTTGCTTTGGGTATAAATGAACGACTTATAAAGGAAGATCAATTAGAATATCAAGAAGAAATGAAGGCTAACTACAGAGAAATGGCAAAAGAACTTTCTGAAATAATGCATGAACAAGTATGTACTGAATCCTAAATACTATATATAACGCCATCCAGGATATAGTCAACCATGCTATAATATGCACCGTTACCTACAGGGGAAATATTCAATCTTTTTTTTTTTCTTCAGTGTTCTACTCTTGCATCAGAACTCTCCTACTATCCTGTGGTCACAACATGGTTTTCTCTAATTTTGTCAATAATTTGTCATATTTGTAAATGCTCACACATATTTACTGCAAATGCAAATGAAATAATTTAATATTTTTAAATAATCATTAATAATCAACAAGGATACAACAAAAACTCATAAATTTTTTAAAATTGACTGTCAGTGAGTAGTCTACATGGAGCGAAGTACAAAAGTTACTGTAAGTGGTCCTTACCCTACGTAAGGTTTATTGAAATGATCCCATGTTAATTGTCACACGGTAATAATTTAATAGAGAGGAGGTGGCTTAAGACTTCACTTTTTAATGCTGAGAGAGGACATTTTTGTTGACTTCAGCCAAAATTTCTTTAAAATAAAAAATACTTAAATACTAAGATTTTTTCTTTTAAGAAACCTAAGCATACATAGTATAATTATGCATAATACCTACATATAAAATTTTCTTCTGAAATAATATTCGTTCTGTCAATGTTATATGCAGTAAATATTTTGTGTAAGTGTGAACTATGATTTTCTTAGGTATATTAATTATAGAATTTAAATATCTGTCCATAAATCATTTTGTACACATTTCATTTTGTGATTGGCACCTTACAGTCTTGTTCACAATGTCATCTCTCCCTACAAAGGGTTTTCTGTTCTGTAGAGTGAATTCCATTTAATGACATTCATTGAGTTCTTGTTCTTGCAGAGAAGTGAGATTTTAAATGCATAGAACTGTAAGTTACATCGGTGTATCATCTTTCAAATTTTTATTTCTTAATTGTCTTTAGTTAACGTGATGTTCAAAATGTTATGGTGAAGCTTGGAGCGTAGCAAGTACTATATAAGACTATTCTCACACGTACATCTTCTCTATCGTACTTTTTCAAAGAAGAAAATTTCCTACACACATGACTTTTACAGTGTCACACAGCATAATGTGGGCATAGAAAACACATTTATTCTACAAAAACTATAAAAATAGTATTTACATATAGGCATAAATGTATATGACCTTTCAACAGATCTAGAGTGAAATTTTTTCCCTGCTGCAAAGAACTTATAGTTGAAGGCAGAAAAGACTTGGGACAACAGTGCAAATGAGGAAGACTATATAGGAAAGATCATTGTAAGAAGTGGGGTTAGAAGAAATGAGATTGTGCTTGGTGGACAAAAAATGGGACAGTTTGACTAATAATATTTGAACCTGATGTGGTAAAAGGCAGGAATCCAGTGGAGAAGTTCAAAAAGAGGGATAATATGGCTTTAATGACAGGTGTTGACTGAGCAGCAGCATATCTTGGATAAGATAATGGAGGTATGTGTGAGACGTAGGAGGTCATAGAGAAGAGCATTGCAATAATAAGAGGAAAAATGGTAAAGATGTGGACAAATGCTTTAGCAATGGCAATAGGGAGGGAAAGGCTGTATGTTAATATTACATAGGAAGAAATAATAGGACATAATGAGAACTTGAATGTGGTCAAGAGGATGGAGGAGATTGAGGAACCTAAAATAACACTGCAGTTAAAAGTCTAGAAAGATAGTAGCATTTTAGCAACATGAGAGCGAGGAGGGATTATAGAGACGTTAAGCAGAACTAGGAAAAAATTGATTTGAGGTGAGTCCAGGACGTTAGGAGTAGATTTTTGAGGAACAGGCATGGGGCATGAGGATACAATTGATTCCCTTACATAGTTTCCCTTCCTGTGATTGTAAAACGTGATACATGATCTACTGTAAGGCTGCAGTAATGTACACTACTGTCATAATATGCCAGTTTGTTGTTCTTATACAAATATGATACATTAGAAAATGTGCTAATTCAGTTAAATGTTAGATAAAAGTGAAATGAGTCATTCTTTACAAGTTTTAAATTATATTTCAACATTTGAAGGTCCTCATTGAGAAATAAAATTAGTGTAGAAATTTAAATTTTAATTAAAAATTATAATTCACAGGAAACCTTTTATCTGGAATTCATTTTGAATTCTTTAAAAAGTAGATTTTATATGACTGTACCTTATTTCTGTAGTTCAGAAATTCACAGAACATTTCAGCAATTTAATTTTTGTTCTGCAGGCAATGAAAAAGCGAATTAATATCAACTGCCCTAAATAATTAGTGTAGAGATTAAACAGTTGATTGCAAGAAACTTTAAATGTTATATGAAGGGGTTTTTTTATATACAAATGAATCTTAACAGACTTCTCTTTTTTCTCTCCTGTGCTGCTCACAAACATGATCAGATGGGATGGTAATATTTTTTGTTTCTGATTTCAGGGTCTCTTTCTAGTTTTGTATAATTCCTTTTTACCACTGTAGCACAGGATGAACACTTTGCTTCATGGCACAAAACTGACTCAAGTTAGGAATAGACTTTGGGTCGCTTTAATCTTTTTCCCACATCCGAAGTATATTGTGGCGCCAGAGTGGCCATTTCTCACTGTGTAAGATCCCTTTTTTGTCAGTCCATAGGCACCATCCTGGGGAATATGCTGTTCCACACTCCTGGTATGGAAATAGCACAGCCATTAGGGAAGAGGGGAATCTAGTTTCCGAGGGAGAATGGTGGAAGAGCAGTCCTAGTGGCAAAGCACAGCAAGGCTTTTGAATGCTTAACAAAGCTTTTGTATTAGCATTTTTTATATTTATCATTTAAATTGTCCATAATTCTTTCTCTGACAACAGTCAAAAGTAAACTTTTTTTGTGTTTGGCTGAGAAGTAAATGGTCTACAAATGGACTTTCATTTTTATAATGCCCACTGTTCTGTCTGTCTGCATTTTTCCAAACAAGCTGAGATTTGATGATTGCTTCCTCCTTCCATCAGAAGTTATTTCTATTGTTAACTTGTGAAAGGGGAGCTGTCTGAGTCTCAGCCAGCAAGAAAAGTGTAATCATTTAATTAGGAAGGTGTATCATCTGATGTTGTAGCAAGGTTTAGCACCCAATACAATACTAGAATTGGATCCCTGGGAATAATGTTAACCGCCACAAAAGAGAAAATTGTATGCCATTGAAGACCATATGAAAAATAGTCTAGATAAATTGTACAATCTGAAAATACCCCACTGTTTTATTTAGTTTATTTAATTATTTTATACATAATTTTGTGTATCCGTGATCAGTTTTCGGGTGAAGTTATAGCTCTGTTTATTTTCCATTTAAGATTGTTCCTGTTGAAGAAAAAACCAGTGTTATGTCTAATTCACTACACATTTTCAACGCCATAAGTGGAACTCCAACAAGCACAGCGGTTCATGGGATTCCCAGTTCTTCTTCAGTTGCATGAGTGTTTTGTAAGGAAAGTAAAGTATATGCATGGATTTGCTTTATTATTTGCAAACTCAGGATGATTTTAAAGCTAAATATTGGACACGTGCAAGCCATGTAAATTTAGCACACTAAAACACTGAGCACACTAAATCTCGGGACAGGCGGGAATAAACAATAGTGGTGGTAGACTTCTAAAGTAAATAGAAAGGTGAACATATATTTTTAAATTTTGCTGGCAATATTAAAAGTTTTCATGTCTTTGCAGAGGTCTGTCTTGGGAACTTTTATGATAGTTAATTTCTCTTTTTCCTTAGAAAGTATTATTAAAATGAATGGCACATTACAAAAAGGTGGTGTAGAATGTACATTTGCAGATATATAATATTCAGATGTTCTTTTTATGTATGGCACATATAGATTGATTCCAAGTTCAAGAACTATTTTGGGACTAGATAGAGACACTAATTTAATGGAACTGACACTAGTAGTTTTTGTACCATTGACAAATTGTTGTGCTCCATTTTATACCTTGTTGGCATATTGAAAGTATGTGAGCTTAAAGCTGATGGAAAAATTAAGTACAACCAAATGTCTGTATTAATGAACACCAGGCACCAAGTTACACTAGAATATAAGTAGTGGTAAACTGATATGTACATATTGTTTGTTAATACAGTCCATAGATTCTGTACATAAATGTATGACATTTCTAAACAATTTTTAAATAGTCATAGCAGCTCTCAAGCCTTCTGCTTTAAATTTAATTGTGACATATTTGTGCTCATTCCAAGTATATGCTATATACAGTTTGTTTATTCTTGTATATAAATAAGTGCAATATGAAGATGTATACAGTCTTTGCTATGTTAGGTTTATACACTGTTTTGAAAAAAATCATCCCTTTTGCCAAAGCAATGGAATACAAAATAGGTGATCGTATTCTGTTAAATGGTGGTGTAATTTAAAGCTTTTACCATATTATTGTTCTTTTAAGACACTAATTTAGTAATTTTATATTTGGGGAAATAAAGGTTTTAAATTTTATTTAACTGGAAGCACTGTCCTGCTGTAATTAAACATTCTGTACTACATCTGTATTAAAAAAAAGTAGCTAATTTCTCTACAATGTGTTCTGGGTTCTATTATTTTACAGTTTATACATTAAGGAGCAAGAACTCAACTTCACTCATACAAAATCAGATTATTGCAATTAAAATATGACATACAATATGGAAGTTCTATGAATTATTTCTCTACAGTGACGTTATTTCCTGTGATATACTCCTACACATTCATTATTGTTAGTTTATTACCTCCATAGGAATTCTGCTCACTGAAGCAGTCCTTTCATGAATCCATCCAAAAAATACTTGTAGTAATAACTTACGCTGCCCTTAATAACCAGTAAATCAGTGCCATTGACCCACCTCCCCCGCCAAAAAAAAACCATTTTTTTTCCATCAAGCAGTACTTTAGAAATTTTTCTCATCCTTACAGCATGGATGTGCTGACATTTTCATTAGTAGGGGGTGAATATCTATTGTCATTGTTTGCCAATGGTATTTGAAGAGACAGCATTTTTGGTTTATATCACTAATACATAGTAAGTATTGGCTCTCATGGTATTTAGATGAAATTCTGAATAGCACTGCTTCAAATATATTGTTGAAAGATATGTATTTGCTAAAAAAAAAAGGGGGGGGTGCTTTACTTTAAAAAGGGATGTAGCTAGGGAAGTAAAAAGGGTAGTGACTAGTGAACACTTGAGGCTGTAGCAAGACTGACTTCTTTCTTATGAGTCCTCCACCTTTGTATCAATCATCTGTGGACATGGGAACCCCTTATTATAGATATGTGTAGCTACCCTCAAAACTCATTTTACGTGTTGGGAAAATGTCCCTTCAAAAAAAATTGTTTAGGAAGTCTATCAGTGAAAATGTTTCAATGAATTTCATTGAAAAAAAATAATATTACCTGCAGGATTTATAATTCAAACAATGCAGCAACCTCAATATATGAAAACTAAAAAGTTAATTAAAATTTGATTGTAAACAAAAATTAGACAAATTAGTCTCACTGTCCAAGATGGCTATACTATACAAAAGGAAGGAAAGAGCATAAACGGTGACAAGTAAATTAGACCTTTTTACTTTTGTTTTTACAATCTACATTACACAGGGGAAGAAACCATTTAAATTGTTGGTGTAACTTTTTTTTTTTACGGGAGGATCGAGAACTAAACAATAGGGCAAAGATACATTAAAATCCTTTAACCTGGTCTTTTTTTTCAAGCCTCTCACTGTCAAAGAACCTGTGTGTGTCCTTTGTTTAGATGAGCTTTACAAATAAGCTTTCTCTCTCATTCTTTTCTAATACCCAACTGAGGGCATTCTTAAGAATTGACCATCTTACAATTACATGTTATAAAAAATATTGTAAAACTAGAACTTGAATAAGCACGTATTAAAGATTCCCAAAAGTTAAGAAGGAATATAACTTATAATGTACTCTAAAGTCAGAAAGAGAAACAAAATGCAAATTCGTTGCTTGGCAATTATAAAATCCTGAAAAGTGAGAGAGATTCATATTTGAAATAGACATATCTCCCGGTGTTACTTCTACTGGTTCTTTGATTTTTTTTATTAAATCTCTCCTAGATATGATAAAAATCTTTATTAGAATCTACAGGCTACCAGAGTGATTTGGCTTTTCACTTGGTTGACACAAGAGCTGCAGCCTTAGTCAAGCATAACAATATTTTCACAAGATATATTGTTAGAGGCTGAAGTGTCTGAGAGTAGCCACAGTATCCACATTTTTTTCTTTAAAAGACAAATTAATTTCTCTTATGTGCCTACAGAAATGTTCTGAAAATTAGTTACTCCCAATCACCTTTTGAAATTCCCTCTTACAATGTATTAACTTTATTGATGATAAAGCTTTAGGAAGCATCCTTTAAAATGCAGCTTAGAAACCGTCATAAAATTCCTTTTCCAGTATGTTTTAAACACACTGTACTAACTTTTTTTTCATATATAATAATAAAAACAGTGCACTTCATTTACATGGAGCCTCACCACGTGCAACTCACATATACAGCCTAATAGTCAAATCCTGTAACAGGAAAAAATTATACCCTCAAAACCTCCAAATCATTGAGCTGTGCAGTATCCCTTAGGGAATGTCACTGCAAATGAGCTGTGGTGCTTTACTTCTGAGGGAGCAGACTATTCAACAAGTCATGAGCTGCAGAAGCAAACTATTATGGCTGAGTTGTGGTATTTCAGGGCTTTGCTTTGCTTTGGATTTTAATTTATGGAAGTAATCAAGGCTTTGTAAACTCTCATGACTAAAATTGCAGTCAGCCAAGACTGTTTAGTGCCAGTGCTGCCCACATCACAGATTTGGGTTCCTCCTCATAAGGCCATTAAGGCGATCTCCCAACCAAATTTCCATGCATCATCACAAGCAAAGCTAAGAATTGTGTCAAATGTTGGTGCATCCCCAGACCTGGGGTCTCAGCCTTTGAGGTGGCTCATTTTTATGCAATTGGCTAATGCAGGAGGTGCCAAGAGAGGATCATCTGCTCCCTGAAGTGTCTTTCTTGAGACATTTGAATCCAGGCAGTTCCATGTCAAGACCTCTGTTTTTTCCCCATTGAATTCATGTGCTCAATGGAGGATGGGATGGTGATTCTGGATACTAGTGTTAGTGTTGCAGAGCGTATACAAGGTCCGCTCTTCCAGCTTCCAGGCATCCCTTTTGCTCTGTGTCAGCAGTGATAGATTGCAACACAATCTGAGTGCTTTTTGCCTTAAGAATTAATACTTCTTGTTCAGTCTCACTGCCATGCCATGGCTAATGGAAGAAGCAGAGCTTTGGAATGCCTCTTTTCCTCTCTTATGCTTTCTAGACTTTTTAGATTTTTAGGCGTTTTTTGGTCCAATTTGGTGGTTGATTCCTATCACTGTCAGGGGAACAATCACTCTTCCTACATAGTTCTCCCACTTCTGTCTTAGTATTCGAAGAGGGTTTCAAGCTCCTATTTCCCTCACTGTCCAACATGCAATTGTAGAGGAAATGCAGGAAGTCAGCCCTCAGGGAGCTCAGGTCCTCTGAGGAGTTGGGGAGTATACCTGACTCTTAGTCACTAAGGTACCTGAGAAGAGAGTGGAGCTTTCCCCCCTGGAGTTGTTGGGGAATACTTGAATTGATACTGCTGGAATTTTAGAGAAGATTGCCATGCTTGCTGGGTCCCAGGCATTGCGGAAAACTGACCTGCCCTTGTGGAAGTGTTTGGGTGAGTTTTGCCTGGTGGCGAAGAGTGAAAGCTCCACACATGGCGCCCTTTCCATTGGCAGAGCAATGGTGATGGACTGGGAGCAGTGCTTGCAGAGTTACCTTTCTGTGGCTCCTGAGATGGGCTGTTTCACAGATGGAGAACCTTCTCACATTTACTTGCTCTGTTTGACTGGATCTGCCATGCTGGGGGAGGGAGGAGCAAACCAACTTGGTGGGTGTGTCCTGTTCCAGGAAAGATCCTTTGGGTTGTATATTTCTGTTTTTAAAACTCAACATTTTTCCACCAGGAAAGAAGAGTGGTAATGAGAGGACTGCTTGCTGCTGTCCTGAATTGACTTTAAAAGCCTTGAATTGAAAAGGAGGGAGAGTTGCGCTTTCAACCTAGTCAGAGGCCCTAAACAGAATGTTTGGCCATAGACTGTTTGGGGCTGATGAAGTCTCACCACTCATGAGGAAAAGTCTTAGCTTCTTCCAATATCTAATAGCAGAAATGTGCATCCTAGTCCTGTTGGCTTGAGGGAGAAGGCTAGAAAGTGCTATGCTGCAATTCACAGTAATGAAAACCTGTTCTGGCTCTTTATTTCTAAAAATTCTGGCCCTTATTTTCTAAAACTTAAAGATGACAAATCTGAAGGGTTTAACATTCTTGCTCTTTATGCACTGCCCACACTTAGGGTGGCATGTAGATACAGGCACTACACATGGAGCTATGTGCAACAGTAAAAGCAGACTGTGTCCACACATCACTGTGGTGTGTAGCTACAGTCAGCAGCAAAAGGCTCTGGCAGGAGGGAGGCAGCGGGGAAAGGCTTCAGCAACAAGCTCTGCCGGAGCCTTTCACCACTGCCAAAGCCTTTCACTGCAGTGGGGAAAGGCTCTAACAGCAGGGAATCAACAGGATGCTATGCTGCTAAAAACAACAGTGTAAATATGGGAGGCACTTCTTCAGCAGGTGGAGAGCAGTGTAGGATATATATACCCTGGTAGTTTAGGAGTATAGGGCACTCTACTCTACTCTAAGCTGGGCCTCACTGTCTGCACTATTTATACCCATGGTAGCTGGGCATGCAGCATCTGTATTCTACATACCGCCATAAGTACAGACATACCTTTAGACACACAGCTGTAAAAAAATCAGATCTGTGTTCTTGAAGCTGCCAGACTTCAGTCCATACATCTTCCAAACATTATAAACTCTCTATATCAGGCGCAGTAGAAGTAGTATTTACTACCGGTCTTACTCTGTGGTAAATTAAAAACCAAAAAAAAAGTATCACTCAGGTGGAGGGGCTGAAAGCTTTGTTCCTTTTATTTGAGGGGCTTGTTCTTCTAACATCATGTGATAGTTTCTAGGTATTAAGGTAATAGACACTTTAGAAATGCATGTAATCAAATTAAATCATGAGAGCCTTGATATTTTCCTTCCTGTTCATCGTCCTTTACTAACTGACTAGCTATATGCCCTGTGCTTAGGTTTGCCAGATGTACCTTTGAGAGGAAGACTGAAATAGCACTTTGGTCTTTACTTCTAAATTCTTTTCTCTGGGAGAAGGTCAGGATTACCAGAACAACCCTGGAAGCAGCATGTAAAGCCTAGCTTTTGAGAATGAAATGCATATATTTAAGTTGAAAGTATCAAAAGCTGATCATTACCAGAGGAATTAATGTCTGGATTGCTAACTGGATGTTCTAGAATCTATTTTTTTACAGCTATTCACATAAGCTGTTTTAAGAAGCATATGGTCGTGGGTCTGGTGTCACTGGCTGGGAGATGGCTCTAAGTGCCTCCAACTCTCCTGATGGAGAAGAGGACCCACTCACATGTTAAAGGGTGGTCAGACATGCTACTTCAAAGGAAAGTTTATAGGTAAGACCATTTTTAATCCAATTGCCCATTATATATAATTTGTATATTAAAATGAGTAGCCCAGAGAGTTTCAAATAACTTTGGGTTAGTTGCTTTATGATATTAAGAGTGGTCTTAAGCGAATATACCATACTAACAGAAATATAAATTCATCCTTGCTGGAGTAGTGCCTGATGGTGTCTGCAGAGTACAAAGCTGGCATCGCACATCTAGCTCCAATGTATCAGAAAATCATCTGCATTGAGTAAGGTGCTTAAAGATTTGGTTTAGAATTTGAATGGAAACTATATCATGCCACTTCTCTCATTCCAAGAATATACGAGTCAGTTTCCATAGCTTATGCTTAATTTTGAAATACAGGTATTGCTCTGTTATGGCTTTCATGAGAGGAAAACACTATTATGGCTGAGATACAGTTTCTGTTCTAATTCCCTTCTTTCACTCTTCATAGGGGATGATGAGTCAGGTGGTCTGAAGCTGAAGGAGCTTGATTGGAGGATAAGTATATTTGGATTATAGTTTTATTGGGCAATATTTTCAGGTAACATGATTTTGGGTGCCTCATTTTTTGGGCACTTGGGAGTTGAAAATAGTTTGGCTTTTCAGAATGTTCTTCTGTGCATCCACCTTCCAAAAATCAGGGTCCTTTAAGATGTTTTAAGTCAGACATCCAATAAGGCACCCAAAGTCACTTTAGAATATCTTGGCCATGGTCTTGTTTTTAGATCATTATGCAGTTCTATCATTTCAAATTTACATAGCAAATTAAAAAGGATTACTTTCTCAGTATATACTTAAATTTGGCCTTTGTTTATGTGTTTTAAGTATTGCAAAAAATGCTTAGGGAACTGGATAAGTGTCTTTAAAAATTAAATTGGAATAAAATAGAAAAAATAATGTTCTAAAAAGGAAGTTCTTTATAGCTGAAACTTTCCATACTTGGTACTAGCTTTTAGTTTTCTGATGTTGTAATTGAAACTTTGCTTTTGCATAACTCATCAAAGAAAATGGAGAAAATCTTGACGTTAAAAACTTAATATTTAGTTTGTCTTGTGAAATCTGTCCAGTATTCTTAAATTATGAGGTGTGAAATTTATTTTTTGTTGTTGCATCCAGACTTGATCTTAAAAAAACTCAGCTTTGATCCCATCATCTACTCAAACTATTGTCCCATTTCACTTCTTCCATTCATCTCCAAACTGATGAAGTGCACCAGCTACAACTGTTTGGAGTTCTTCATCTCCAGTTCCATCTTCAATCTGACTTCCACACTTCACCAAACCACTCACACTAAAGCCTCTAATGACCTCTTCTTTGCCAAACATCAGGTCCTCTACCCCATCTGGGGAAAGTGGGGCTCGGGCTTCGAGGCCCCCATTCCAGGGCGGCAAGCTCAAGCTTCAGTCCCCACTCCTGGGGTCATGTAGTAATTTTTGTTGTCAGAAGGGGGTCGCAGTACAATGCAGTTTGAGAACTGCTGATCTAGTCTGACCTCCTTTATAACACAACCTGTAGGACTTGCCTGAATGATTTATCCTTGAAGTAGAAGCATATTTTTAGAAAAGCATCCAATCTTGATTTGAAAATGTCCAGTGATGGAGAATTTACCACAACCCCTTGGTAAATTGTTCCAATGGTTAATGATCCTCACTGTTTACAAAAAAAAAATTACCTTACATTTAGTCTGAATTTGTCTAACCTCAACTTCCAACCATTGGATTTTGTTTTGATCCACTCATCCAGTTTTGTTGCTTCTTCCTGGACAATGTCTTCAGAACCTAACCTTTCTTGCCTATCTACCCTACCAAAACTCTTATCCAAGGCCTGGTCATCTTACAACTTGTCTACCATGATCTCCTCCTCCTCCTCTTCAACACCTGAAATCTCTGATCCCCTCAAGTAAAAATGCTACTGGTAAAATCAGCTTCTGGACTTGTCATTCTGTCACTCCCCTCTTTAAGTTCTTTCACTGGCTTAAGTTCCTCCACTGCATCGTACGCAAATTTCTACTTCTTCTTCGAGTGCTTGCTCATATCGATTCCAATAGGTGTGCACGCGCTGCGTGCACGATCGTCGGAAGGTTTTTACCCTAGCAACTCTCGGTGGGTCGGCTGAGGACTTTATGGCACCGAATATATGCCCCTGCCAACCCAGCGCCCCCTCAGTTCCTTCTTACCGCCCGTGACGGTCGTTGGAACTGTGGAGAGCGGCATAGCTGACCTCCACATCCCTAGCTTACTCGTTGTATTATAGTTAGTTCTTTAGTGTAGTTTTAGCAGTTTTAGAGTAGTTCTTAGTGAGTTTGTATATATAGTGTATATAAGTCGAGGAAGCGGGGTTTATCCCGTTCCTCCACCCCGGTACCAGGGCTCATGCCCAAGTCTCCGGGTTTCAAACCTTGCTCGGCCTGTCTCAAGCCAATGCCCATTGGAGACCCCCACAACTCCTGTTTGAAGTGCCTGGGGGAAGCTCATCAACCTGATAAGTGCCGCATTTGCTTTCAAGCCTCGGACAAAAAAGGAGCGGGACTTCCGTCTAAAACAGCTCCTGATGGAAGTGCCACTTAGCCCAGCATCGTGCGCAGACCAGGCACCGTCGGTCCGCAGCGCGCCTCTGGCACCGGAGCAACCCAGCACCAGCAAGGTCCTTCGGCACCGGACGTCTCCAGCACCGGTACAGACATGGCACCATTCGCTGTCTCCATGGCCCAAGAAGCAGCACAAACCACCTGCTGCTCCCCCGCAGTTGCAACACCGCCTGCGGCCTCAGTGGAGCAGCGCTCCGTGCCGGACCACACCATGAAGGCGCCAACTCCGGCGCCGTTGAGTCCGGTGCGGATAAGCTCCCCGGTGCACACCGTGGTTGAGCTGGGCCTGCCGTCCACTCCGGAGACCTTCTCCACTGCTTGCGACCTGATCGCTCTGACTGAGCCTGGACCATCTCACCCTCCGGCACTGCCGGTGCGGACTGTCCCATCCATAGGGAAGCCCGCCTTCATGCGACCTCCATCACAGGGCGAAACAGCTCGGCACCGCTCTCGATCCCGGTCCCGCAGATGGTCCCGGTCTCGGCGCCGCTCGCAGTCCTAGCACCGATCTCCATCTCTGCGCCGGTCGTACTCGCGGCACCGCTCCACCTCCCGAAGGTCCCCTTCCTGGTACAATCGGTACCGATCCAACTCCCAGCACCGTTCATCGCGCAGCCGGTCACGGCACCGCCCGCACCGTCAGTCTTCGTCCAGATCCAGATCGGCTTCCCGGCACCATTATGACCATCAGTCCCGATCACGGTACCGCTCGGGACCCCAGCACCGGTCCCCAGCTCCCAGGCACGCACCGGTATACCGTGACGGTTCAGCACAACAAGTGCGTTTGGCACCGCCTTGGCCTTCTCGCCCGAATTCGGCGGCGTCCCAAGCGGTGAGTGGCTATAATGTCCATGGCCAGGACGTGGATGGCGCTAGCCAGGGGCCAGATGAAGGACAGGACCCCGACCAGGGTCCCCCACAATGGTCATTCTGGACCCCTTGGGCATACCACCAAGCCCAAGGTGGGCCCTCAGGCGCTTCTCGCTCGGCTCATTCGGAGCCTAGGATACCTGAGACAACTGTTAGCCGTCTTCCCCCAATAGCTTCAGAGGTGACCGCCCTACCGCTTGAACAGGCTGATGTCCCTACGGACGTGGACCTAGCGCAACCGGACCCTCCTCAACCTGACCTTCCCCAGGACCCACTAGTCCAGGGATTGTCCTCCTCATCCTCCCCTGACGAAGCCGTGGCAGGCACGTCCTTCTCTGGCCCTCCACCTATAGATCTTCGTGCTCACCAGGACCTACTTCGTAGGGTGGCACAGAATATGAACCTGCAGGTGGAGGGGGTAACGGAAGTTGAGGACCCTGTGGTGGACATTTTGTCGGCCAATGCCCCCACGTGGGTAGCTTTACCCTTCATCAAGACCATTCAGGCTAATGCCAATACTATCTGGCAGTCTCCGGCGTGCGTCCATCCCTCCCACAGCCAGAGGGGTGGAGAGGAAATACATGGTGCCCTCTAAAGATTGAGTACTTGTATGTGCACTCCCAACCTTGCTCCTTCGTTGTACATTCTGTAAACGAGAGGGAGAGGCATGGCCAACAAGCGCCCGCTCCTAAGTCCAAGGACGCTAAGCGCCTGGATCTGTTCGGGTGTAAGACTTATTCAACTGGTGGCCTACAGCTCAGGGTAGCTATCCAGCAGGCCCTCCTGAGTCGTCATAACTATAACACCTGGAACTCGATGGGGAAATTCAAGGAGTTGGTTCCCCAGGAGTCCAGGGAAGAGTTTGGGGGCTTGCTCGAAGAGGGCAAGAAGGTGGCAAGGATGTCCCTGCAGGCGTCTTTAGACTCAGCTGACTCGGCAGCTAGAACTCTAGCATCGGGAGTAGCTATGCGCCGCATTTCATGGCTGCAAGTGTCCGGCCTTCCACCAGAACTGCAGCAGACTATACAGGACCTGCCCTTTGAAGGCCAAGGGCTCTTTTCAGATAAAACTGATCCCAGACTGCAAAGTCTGAAGGATAACTGGGCCACCATGCGCTCATTGGGCATGCATAGCCCGGTGACGCAACGCAGGCCCTTCCGGCCCCAGCCACAGCGCACTTACCCTAACCCTCGACCACGGCAAGACTTCTCTCGAAGGCGTGGTCGTGGCAATAGGAGGCGACAATCTGGTCCGCAAGCAGGCCAGAATCAGGGCCCGCCTAGACCATCAGTGGGGCCCAGAAAAAACTTTTGAAGCTGCGCTCGAGGATGGAGCACCATTCTCCTCCCAGGATCCTTCCCTACCTTTCTCCAACCGCCTCTCCTGTTTCCTCCCTGCGTGGTCCCACATAACGTCAGATCGCTGGGTCCTACGCACGGTAGAAACTGGATACCATCTTCAGTTTATTTCGCCCTCCCCTTCCCACCCACCCTCCCCGTCCCTCTTCAGGGACCCTTCTCACGAGCAACTCCTCTTACAGGAGGTACAAGCGCTCCTGTCTATTGGAGCGGTGGAAGAGGTACCAAGGGACTTGAGGGGCAGGGGTTTTTACTCCTGCTACTTCCTAATTCCCAAGGCAAAGGGGGGACTCCGACCCATCCTAGACCTACGCGGACTCAACAAATTCATGGTAAAGTTGAAGTTCCGCATGGTTACCCTGGGAACCATTATCCCTTCCCTGGATCCTGGAGACTGGTACGCTGCCCTCAACATGAAGGACTTGTACTTCCACATAGCGATTTACCCACTGCACAGGCGGTTCCTTCGCTTTGTGGTCAGACAGCAGCACTTCCAATTTATGGTCCTCCCCTTCGGCCTGTCCACAGCGCCAAGGGTCTTCACAAAATGTATGGTTGTCGTAGCGGCCTGGCTCCGCAGACATCGCATCCAAGTGTTTCCGTACCTCGACGACTGGCTCATTCAGGGTCGGTCCGAGCTACAGGTACGGTCTCATGTTCGGTTTGTCATGACCTGCTTCAGGCAACTGGCCCTGCTTCTCAACGCCGAAAAGTCCACTTTGGAGCCAACCCAAAGAATAGACTTCATTGGGGCAGTCCTGGACTCGAATCTCGCCAGGGCGTGCCTACCGCAGGCCCACTTCCAGTCCATGATGACCATTATCCACGGCCTCCAAAGCTTCCCGACCTCGACAGCTTGCACGTGCCTCGGTCTTCTGGGCCACATGGCCTCATGCACCTTTGTGACCAGACATGCCAGACTACGCCTCTGCCCGCTTCAGACCTGGCTCTCGTCAGTGTACCATCCAGGCCGGGACAGTTTGGACACAGTACTCACGGTACCGACAGATGTCTTGTCCTCTCTGGGTTGGTGGCTAAACCCCAGCCTTGTTTGCGGGGGGATGCCATTCCATGCCCCACAGCCCTCTCTAGTCCTCACCACGGACGCGTCATCTCTGGGCTGGGGCGCTCACTTCGCGGACCTTCGCACACAAGGCCTTTGGTCCGTGCAAGAAATAACCCTGCACATCAACGTCAGGGAACTGAGAGCAGTACGCCTGGCGTGTCAGGTATTCCGCGAACACCTGCAGGGCCGTTGTGTCACGATCTTCACAGACAACACAACGGCCATGTTTTACATCAACAAGCAGGGCAGAGCGCGGTCGTCCCTCCTCTGTCAGGAAGCCATACACCTCTGGGAATTTTGCATAGCCCACTCAATCGACCTGGTGGCATCTTTTCTCCCAGTAGTCCAGAACACCTTGGCAGATCGCCTCAGCAGGTCCTTCCTGGCCCACGAGTGGTCGATACGTCCAGACATTATTCATTCTGTTTTCCGGAGGTGGGGATTTCCCCACATAGACCTTTTCGCCTCTCACAATAATCGGAAGTGCCAGGTGTTCTGCTCTCTCAAGGGACGTTCCCCGAGTTCCCTGTCAGACGCCTTCCTGATGCCGTGGAAAGACCACCTGCTCTATGCCTTCCCTCTGTTTCCATTGGTCCACAAGGTCCTCCTCAAGTTACACAGAGACAAGGCCCACTTAATCTTGATCGGTCCAGCGTGGCCCAGACAACACTGGTACACCACACTCCTCGCTTTGTCAGTGACGAGACCAATCACTCTACCATTGTGGCCAGACCTGATCACTCAAGAACACGGCAAGCTATGTCATCTGGACCTGCAGTCCCTCCACCTGACTGCTTGGATGCTGTATGGCTGACTCAATCCGAGCTGCCTTGCTCCACTTCGGTGCAGCAGGTGCTCTTGGGGAGCAGAAAGCCCTCACTAGGTCCACATACCTGGCCAAATGGAAGCGCTTCTCCTGCTGGCGTGCCCTAAACAACACTGTCCCTATTGGTGTGCCAGTACCTACCATTCTAAACTATCTCTGGTCCTTGAAACAGCAAGGCCTAGCTGTCTCATCTATCAGAGTCCACCTAGCAGCGATCTCTGCCTTCCACCTGGGCAAGAATGGGCGCTCAGTCTTCTCCAGTCCCATGGTCAGCAGGTTCCTCAAGGGTCTAGAATGTCTGTACCCACAAATTCGTCAGCCGGCCCCTACGTGGGATCTCAGTCTAGTCCTGTCTAGATTCATGGGTGCCCCCTTCGAGCCGATGGCCACCTGCTCGCTTCTGTACCTATCCTGGAAAACAGCTTTCCTCATCGCTATCACATCGGCGAGACGAGTCTCAGAACTTAGGGCCCTCACATCGGACCCACCGTATACGGTGTTCCATAAGGACAAGGTACAGCTGCGACCACACCCCGCCTTCCTCCCTAAAGTGGTGTCTGCCTTCCATGTCAACCAAGACATCTTCCTCCCGGTCTTCTTCCTGAAGCCGCACGCTTTGCGTAGGGAACAACAGCTACATTCCCTAGACGTTCTCAGGGCTCTTGCCTTTTACATCGAGCGAACGAAACCATTCAGAAAGATGTCCCAACTGTTCGTGGCGGTGGCAGACCGGATAAAAGGCCTTCCGGTCTCTTCGCAGCGAATCTCGTCTTGGATTACATCATGCATCCGGGCATGTTACGACTTGGCTAGTGTCCCAGCTCCACGACTCACTGCCCATTCCAATCGGGCTCAAGCTTCGTCCTCTGCCTTTCTGGCTCATGTGCCCATACAGGAAATCTGTAGGGCAGTGACTTGGTCATCCGTGCACACTTTCGCTTCCCACTATGCCATAATGCAGCAGTAGTACAGGGATGATGCAGCATTTGGTTCAGCGGTCCTTCACTCCGCGACATCTAACTCCAACCCCACCGCCTAGGTAAGGCTTGTGAGTCACTTATTGGAATCGATATGAGCAAGCACTCGAAGAAGAAAAGACGGTTACTCACCTTTGTAACTGTTGTTCTTCGAGATGTGTTGCTCATATCCATTCCAAACCCGCCCTCCTTCCCCACTGTTGGAGTAGCCAGCAAGAAGGAACTGAGGGGGCGCTGGGTTGGCAGGGACATATATCCGGCGCCATAAGGGCGCCACTCCAGGGGGCGCTTCAGCCGACCCACCGAGAGTTGCTAGGGTAAAAATCTTCCGACAATCGTGCACGCAGCGCGCGCACACATATTGGAATGGATATCAGCAACACATCTCGAAGAACAACAGTTACAAAGGTGAGTAACCGTCTTTTCTTACTTTCAAAGCCCTTCCCGTTTTAACACCATCTTACTTTTAACTCTAGGGCTATGGGAAGGTCTCCTCATGCTTTCATTCTGTGGATGATGCCAGCCTTGAGTGCTCAGTTCTCATCTTTACCAACAACCATGTTCACACTTTCTCCCATACTGCCTGTTATAAGAGGGAAACGTTCCCAGTGTTTCTTATGTAATGTATACAGTAAACTGCAATCTGGTAACAATTAGACAGGTGGTGAGATGTGATTACTGCTCCAAACCAGATTATGCATATCC
This sequence comes from Terrapene triunguis, assembly GCF_002925995.2. Classification (NCBI taxonomy): domain Eukaryota; kingdom Metazoa; phylum Chordata; order Testudines; family Emydidae; genus Terrapene; species Terrapene triunguis. Next base: position 22,760,227 of record NW_020664372.1, on the reverse strand, counting down.
TGGTTTTTAGTTTGCTTTTTTACCCATTTTCCCCCAGCTTGCTTATTTGTCTCATCTACTGTAATACCTTATCTTTTATATTGTAAGTTCTTTGGGGTAAGGACTGTCATTTACCTATATGTTATCTATATGCCTAGCAGAATGGGATCCCTGATGGGCTAGTTTAATTACACATAAGACACTACATTAGAAGAATGTTACTAAGGTTGCAAAGTCAAGCACTCCGAGGTTAGAAAATGCCAGAAATAATCTTGCCTGTGTAACCTTAATTCAGCGCCCTTGTACATATGCATTATGATACAGTTTTTAATTTCATGATCACATGCTGCTGTTTCCACAAGATTCCTGCCTCATTCAGTTCACAGAATTGACAGTGCTCATTTAATGAGAAACTATTCCAGTGGTTCTCAAATTTTTGTACTGGTGACCCCTTTCACGTAGCAATCCTCTGTGTGCAACCCCCCCTCCCCCTTATAAATTAAAAACACTTTTTTATATATTTAACACCATTATAAGTGCTGGAGGCAAAACGGGGTTTGGGGTGGAGGCTGACAGCTTGCAACCCCCCATGTAATAACTTTGTGACCCCCTGAGGGGTCCCGACCCCCAGTTTGAGAACCCCTGAACTATTCGATATTTTTTCGCCATACTGTTCAATCTGTGTATCTGAGTGCTTCACAAACATTAATGAATTTATTTTCACAACACTCCTGTGGAAGGAGAGGGTGGTATTCTTTCTATTTCACAGATGGAGCACTGAGGCACAGAGAGAATAAGGTCAAATTGTCTGTATTGTCTAATTTTGGAAGCCCAATTTGAGACACCGAGGACCTAATTTTTCAGAGTACTTAGCACTGTATAGTACTTAATGTAGTCAAACACCGCTCCCATTGAGTTCCTAACTTTTGAGTGTTCAACTTTATAACCTTAATGTTCTTTTAACATAGGTTTTTTGTGTGTAATCTCCTAGGTTTTTAAAAAATCAAACAGAAAAAACAGAAATTCCATCATGTGGCATCATATTGACATGGTTCATCAGCAGGGTTGGAAGCTTTAGATCCACCACACAGTCTTCTGTCACTGAGTTAATAGAGTAACTGATAGCAGTAATAGGTGGCTATCCTCTGTGAAGATCAGCACTGAAGGAGGATGGGACACTTACCAGTATGTTTCACAGATATTTGCTGACAGAAGAAGAATGGTGGGAGTGTTCCGTAGTGGGCACAGACTCTTCTGCCCAATCTCCCCAAGCCTGACCCCTTGTGCCCCATCCCCTCCAACCTGTGCCTGTCCCAGTCTTTTCCCTACCCCACCACTGGCTGCTCATCTCAATCCCATTCTCATCCAGTTAGTCCAGTCTCCGCTCCTCAGGCGCTAGTCCCATTCTTCTTAACCAGTACATCCCACCCTCACTGCTCCTCACTCCCAGTCCCACTCTTCTCTACTCCCAGCCAGTCTCAGTCTTCCCCACACCCCATCCCCTGACTCTTTGTCCCCAGTCTCCTTGCCCAGACAGTCCCAGTTCCCACCTTCACTCTTCAATCTGTCACCACCCCCCCACCATGTTCCCCAGCCCACTGGCTCCCAATCCCAGTCTCCCTCCCCAGGCTTCTCATCCAGTCTCAATGTCCTGGACTCCCCATTTCCTTGTCACAATCTCCTTGCCTACCTAGTCCCAGTTCAACCCCCACACCTCCACTCCTTGTCAGAACTGTCTCCCCTCCCTCGACCTCTTCCCCACCCACCCCATTCATTCCTGGTCCCCCCACCTGATTCCTCAGTCTCAGTTCCTCACACACACACACACACACACCTGCTGTCTCCCCGTCTTCCCCTCCATTTCCCTCCCCAGCACCCAGACCTAGTCTCCTGGCCTAGCCAGTCCCAGTCTTTGCTCCCCAGGCTCCTTGTCCCAATCTACTCCCCTGGGCCTCCTCTGCAATGTCCTAGGTCCAGCTTGAGTCCCCTTTGCATTTGAATCTGGTGGTTTCCTTCTCCAGGCTGTTTGAGTGCCAGCAGAGAGGTTATTCACAGCCCTGGGGGGGACAAGGCTCCCACTCTTAGTTCTGGTGGTGGGATCCACCCCAGCCTGGAGCAGCCAGGGGTAGCCATGACAGGGGAAGTCCCCTGTAGCCCTGGGCTGGAGTATGCCTAGTCACTCTGTGGGGATGGCGCTTGTGCTGTCTGGTTACATGTCGGAGCTGTGAGGGGATGGTGCATACAGAGTCTGGTCACACATAGGAGTTGCAAGAGGCTTGAGCATGGTCATTGAGGACATAAAACTTCAAAGATTTTAGCAGTTACTCTACTGAGCCTGTGCAAACTGTGATTTTTTTTTCAAAGGTTTATAACGTGGTCAAATTTGGGCACATTATCATGGGGACAGCAAAAGCTACATCCTTGACCCAAAAGGCCACACCTTACCAAATTTGAAGTCCCTCCTCCAAAGCTTGGGGGGGCACTAGAGGTTTCTAAAGACAAGTTCACCAGCGTTTTTTTTAACACTGAAAAGCATTGTTTTCCCTAGTCTCAATCTCAGAAATGGCTGGATTGTTGTGGCTGACATTTAAAAAAATAATAATCAGCCTGAGGCAGACACCCAGCATGGAAAATTTCAGCCTCAATGGTTAAAGTTTGGCAAAGTTTATAAACACGTAAAAACAGAGTCTTATAATGGGAAGTGTCAGCAACCTTAATAATAGGCGGTGCTACCAGCCCTGCCTGTAATAATAATCATAGCAACAACTGGACAGCACACCCCTTACACCCCTTCGAGTTTTGCATATGACCTGGAACCAAAATTGTAGAAGTGGGTTGGGTTCCAAGGATTTAAATCCAGACACCCTCCCACCCATCCCCCCAGCCCCGAAATTCAAAAGTATTTTCAGAAAAGGCTCTAATAGAAATTTAAACTTCTGGAATTTCCTGAATTTTGTGGGCTTGATTTCCCAATCTTAATGCTGCAGTAACATGATTTTGTTTCATGTGTAACTAAGACATCGTCTAAGAAAATGTGATGTCAGAGAAAAAGAACTATGGGTAAGTAAATTATTTCATTTTATCATGTCTACCAGATTTGCTTAACTTATGAAAGTAGGTATGTGAGAAATAGTGAAGCACACAATTTAAGCAGGCTTCTTTAGCAGCAGTCATGATTGGAATATGTGTTCATCTCTTAACTATGTCTCCAGATCTCTCTTTGTTGACAGTTTCATTGACACACTTAGGAAAGGAACACACCCTTTTGTGTTTGTTTCATATTTAGACATGCTTAGACTATATTGGTATTGGGTGTTACCTCTTGATTACATTCTGACATCTTCAGTTTCTCTGCCCTTGGTTGGATGCTTATTTTATACATGATAGAGTGTAGGTTTCTTCATTCAATACAGTAAGGCACTGAAAAAGAATATATTAGTTGCCAGTTTCTCAGTATCCTCTACCCACACTGAAGCTCTCTCCCAACAAAAATGGGCTCCTCCCCATCCTTATCCTTCTTTCAGGTCACTTCCTTCTCTCCCAAGCCCCATCCATTGAGTGCTGCTGGTTCTCCATACTTAAACCTGCCCCAATTTTCATCTGCCTTTCAGACATTTCTGCCAATCCATTTCTTCACCGCTAGAGCTGAAAACCATTAGCAGGTCCTTTGAGGAGCGTAGGTTGCCAGACAGCGGGGTTTGCATAAACTGGCATAAGGGCAATTTTTCATGCAGCCAAGAGTCCCAACCTCTGCCCTATATTTCTATTTCAGGAAATCATAAGGAATATCCTACACTAATACCGCCAACCCGCCCTTGCAAAACAGCTATTTCCCTGGTGTTATCCACCTAGGAATTCGCCAGTTTTCAAACAGTTATGTGTAATGTTCTCTCACACAACACAGGTTTATTTTATAGAGTCTTGATTAATATCTAAAAAAATTACCACATTTTTGGAAACACAAACAAAAAACATGCTTATTTTCAGAAACCTTAAAAAATAACACCAAGGAATACAAGTTTTTCTGTGACGTGCTAGAGTCACTTCACTTCTAACTTTGAAATGAAGTTTTACGGTTGCAGGTACTAGTAACAGACAGACCCCACTGTACTGAAAATAGCTGTCCACTTAATTTTTCTCACAAGTCACAGTTTTTTTAATCTGTCTATTCATCACTTTTGCTTGAATGGGTCCTAGACTTGGTACCATTTTGTTATGATTTACTATCAGTTAATCTCAACATCTTCATAGGCCAATAATTACCATAAGGCAAACAGTTTTTCTAACCTGGTCACACTTGTCTGATCCAGAGGTAGCACAGATATCTCTAGGCTGATCCAGTTCTATTCCCGTTACAAGAGAACAGCTTGCAAGAAGTATGTTTATTACAGCACCTTTTGTCCCAGAAGTCTCAACAGGAACTATACATGAACACTCCTACGCTGTAAGGTCTATAGGGCGGGGACAGTGCTTTGTGTTGATAGCACATGGTACTCTGTGGGTGCTCTCAGTACAAATAAATGATAATTATTACAGTATGTATCTTTTCCAGGTAATGAACTCCATGAATTGAATAGATCTTCAGATAGATCTTCAGATAAGATATAGCACCTCTGAGGAGGAAAAACAAAAAACAACCCCACCCCCCAAAAAAACCCCAGAAGCAAAATTTTAGGGTACAAGAAAAGAGAACTTCTTGGCAGATATCCTAAAAAATGCACATAATCAACTCATAATCATAGAGAACACACCAATGGAAACCAATCACATGCCTCCGCTATACCTTGATAATCATGCTAGATAAGTATGTGGGAAAAGTGGGGCTACTGGACGATTGAGATACTAAAGGAGCACTCAAGGAAGATACGGCCACTTTGGAGAAACTAAATGAATTATTTGCATCGGTCGTCATGGCTGAGGATGTGAGGGAGATTCCCAAACCTGAGCCATTCTTTTTAGGTCACAAATCTGAGCAACTATCCCAGACTGAGGTATCATTACAGGAGATTTTGGAATAAACTGATAAACTAAACAGTAATAAGTCACCAGGACCAGATGGCATTCACTCAAGAGTTCTGAAGGAACTCATATGTGAAATTGCAGAACTACTAACTGTGATATGTAACCTATCATTTAAATCAGCTTCTGTACCAAATGACAGGAGGATAGCTAATGTGATGCCAATTTTTAAAAAGGCTCCAGAGGCTATCATGGTAATTATGAGCCAGTAAGCCTAACTTCAGTACCAGGCAAATTGGTTAAAACTATATTAAAGAACAGAATTATCAGACACATAGATGAACACAATTTGTTGGGGAAGAGTCAACATGCTTTTTATAAAGGGAAATCATGCCTCATCAATCTACTAGATTGCTTTAAGGGGGTCAACAAGCAGATGGACAAAGATGATCCAATTGATAAAATGTATTTAGATTTTCAGAAAGCTTTTAACAAGGTCCCTCAGCAAAGGCTCTTAAGCAAAGTAAGCTGTCATGGGATAAGAGGGAAGGTCCTTTCATGGATCAGTAACGGATTAAAACATAGGAAACAAAGGGTGGGAAATAAATTATCAGTTTTCCGAATGGAGAGAGGTAAATAGTAATGTCCCCCAGGAGTCTGTACTGGGAGTGCAGTTCAACATATTCATAAATTATCTGGAAAAGGGGTGAACAGTGAGGTGGCAAAATCTGCAGAGGATACAAAACTACTCAAGTTAGTTAAGTCCAAAACAGACTGCGAAGAGTTACAAAGGTATCTCACAAAAGGGGGTGACTTGGCAACAAAATGGCAGATGAAATTCCCAACTGTACATATAAAATAATGGGGTCTAAATTAGCTGTTACCATTCAAGAAAGAGATCTTGGAGTCACTGTAGATAGTTCTCAATGTGCAGTGACAGTCAAAAAATAGAACAGAATTCTGGGAATCATTAGGAAAGAGATAGATAAGACAGAAAATATCATATTGCCTACATATAAATCCATGGTACGCCCACATCTAGAATACTTCATGCAAATGTGGTTGCCACATCTCAAAAAAGATGTATTGGAATTGGAAAAGGTACAGAAAAGGGCAACAAAAATGATTAGGGGTAAGGAACAGCTTCCATATGAAGAGAGATTAATAAGACTGGGACTTCTCAGCTTGGAAAATAGAAGACTAAGGGGGCATATAATAGAGGTCTATAAAATCATGACTGGTGTGGAGAAAGTAAATGAATATTATTTACCCCTTCTCATAACACAAGAACTAGGGCTCACCAAATTAAATTAATAGGTAGCAGGTTTAAAACAAACAAAAGGAAGTATTTCTTCACACAATGGTCAGTCAACCTGTAGAACTCTTTGCCAGAGAATGTTGTGAAGGCCAAGACTATAACAGGGTTCAGAAAAGAACTAGATAAGTTCATGGAGGATAGGTCCATCAATGGCTATTAGCCAGGATGGGCCGGAATCAAAACCATGCTTTGAAGTGTCCCTAGTCTCTGTTTGCCAGAAGCTGGGAATGTGAGACAGGGGATGGATCAGTTGGTGATTACCTGTTCTGTTCATTCCCTCTGAAGAACCTGACATTGGCCAGTGTTGAGAGACAGGATACTGGTCTGGATGGACCATTGATCTGATCCAGTATGGCCTTTCTTGTGTTCTTATTCAAATGGTATTTTTAAGGAAGAGTAATAGCAGAGAAAATCATCACAACACTGATGCATAAGGAGAAAAATCAAGCAATGACTATACAATATGGCCAAATAAAATACAAGAAACACAGAACTTAGAACGGATCACAATTCAGGTGAGGTAGACAGGCAGATGTCTGACTCATCTAGACTAGTTGTTATTTTGTTGGAAAAGCCTGAAGCAAAGTATAGGAAATCAGAAATGTTTATTTGATGAAACAGTAGTTTTGATGTCCATTTTCTTTTTCTGTCTGTGTTTCCAAATAGGTGAGATTTGTCCTGTATATTAGTCTGGATTTATATTCTATTGTGTGTGGTATTTATAGAGTATTTATTTCAGTTGTGTTGTTGAAGGGCAGCTTAAATGTGTTTTGTGGATAGTATTCATGTTTAAACTACTAAGTAGGGCTGTAGGACATCTGGTGAAGTTTGGGAGGGCTAGTCCCCCTGCGTCTTTCATATACTGCAGAACCTTGATTCTGCTCTTTTTTCTTCTTCAAATGAACTGAAGAAGTTAATATATTAATTTAATTAAGTTAATATGCTGGGTTTATCTTAGATATGGAATAGAAAAGGAACAGGAATCTTGGTATGGTATTGATTTTAATGGTTTTTACTCTACCTGCTCAGACTAGTTATAGAACTAACCATTTTTAAAAAATTGTTAAAATAATTGAGGTGTCTGGTTTTTTTTTTCATCCAGGGACATTATATTGTGTATACTATTGTTCAGCAATCAGAAGTCCTTCCTACTCATGATCTACATTCCTGAGGATGAGTGTCATCTTATCATTGGTTTCTGTCTTGGATTTTTTTTACTTTTTAGCCAGTAATCGCACTGAATTCCTATGTTAGGGTAAAAGTAAGCATGTTTTTAGTTTTGTGATGTTTAATACAATGTCCTCTTTAGGAAGAGTTTTATTTATTTTTCCCCTCTGTTGTTGTGACTTCTAAATATTAATTACTTTTTATCATAAGAACTAGAGTTTTGATTGTGTCTGTAAAGTGTATTTTAAGGATAAGGGACACCCTTTCTCATGTTCTCTGTGGTCCTGAAAAGTTGTTTAATTGAAACCACTTCCCTGAACATAAAGGAAAGAGACTAATGGAGGACTTTAATACATTTGATGAATTAATCTTTTCATCCCACATATTAAAGCACTGCAAACAGATGTGTCCATTTCACCTTGAAAGTCTTTATTAGCGATAGGGCAAGAGGGACATCTACAGAGTTTGTGGTGCAGGTGAATATATTCAGAACACTTCCTAGGTTATGTGAATCTTGTTTTACAGGTGTAGTATAGTTGGAAGATTTGCAATTACCTTCATGAGTCTTCTACAATCTGACTTAAAGGAAAGAGATCTTTGTGTGTGTGACGGGGTGTATCAACCCTGCACTGGCGAAGCAAGGGTTAAAAACTAGTTCTTGACCCAAGAGGCCTCGCCCCTCCGGGGCACGCTCCAAGTGGAGGGAGCATTCAAAAGGGAGCAGATCAGCTCAGTCTGGGCTGACTAAGGAGAATGGTTGTGTGCAGGATCCTCCTGCCAGGAAGCCATTGGAACTCCAAGCCACCATAGTTGAGCCTCCTAGCTTGTCCAACTCCAGAGACGATGCCAGAGGGACTGGGGCAAGGATAGGAAGCAACCAAGGGAACGCACTTAGAGGTATTGGGATTTAAACCCCTGTTAAGGTACCCTATGTTGAAGGGCCCTGGGTCAGAACCCAGTGGAGTAGGGCAGCCCCAGATTCCCCTCCCCTCCCCACACTCATCGCTATGTGACACTACCCCTGATATTGTTGCTAGGCAAAGTGGACCCGTGGACTCTCACTGCTAGGCAACACTACCTATGCTATAGCTGCTTGGTGAGGCGGTCTTTGAACTCTCGCCAGTAGGCATTACACCCCAGAGTATTGCCATTAGGCAATACTGCCAGCCCGGGGCACCTAGCCGACTCCCGACAATGAAACACAATTTTTAAGTCCCTGCCATCTCCTGATTATATCATAATAATTGGTGTTGGTCAGCCTAGGAGAGAATCATAGACTCTAATGCCAGAAGAGACTGTCATGATCATCTGACCTTCTGCACATCACAGGCCACAGAAACTCCCCCACCCACTCTGTAATAGACCCATCACCTCTGGCTGAGTTACTGAAGTCCTCAAGTTTTGATTTAAAGACTTTAAATTACAGAGAATCCACCATTTACTGTATTTCAAACTAGGAATTGACCTGTGACCCACGTTGCAGAGGAAGGCAAAAATAAATAAATGTCAGGGTCGCTTCCCCACATAGTGACTCATCTCCAACCATTGGAAATATTTGCTAATAGCAGTCGCAGATGGGGCGTATGCTACTGTAAGCAGTCATATCAGACCATCCCCTCCATAAACTTATCAAGCTCAGTCATGAAACAGGTTTGTTTTTTTGCCCTCACTGCTGCTCCCCTTGGAAGGCTGTTCCAGAGTTGTCCTGAAATTAGTATTTGTATTGTATAAATCTGCCCTATACCCATCAGGTCTAAGGGTTTTGTGTGTTCTAACAAATTTTATGACCTCTCTGTTTCCAGTATTTTATAAAAGCTATTGCTTGATGTTAGTAAGATCAGTCAATTTGGCTGTTGCAGGAAATTTCAGACAGTTCCTCCTGCTTACTGGAAAAGTTTTGATAGTAGTGAAGAGAGAGTTATTTATTCTGCTTTTGCTGATTATTTTATTCTATTTTGGATAGAAAAATCTGGGGGTTGTTTTGAAGGACTGTACTTAGCCTCAGGACTCAGCCTCAGTGCTTAGCAGTCTACTTGCTTTATTCCAATGTTCATAATAGTTTGTGTTTGTATATCTGTTCTACTGTCAGTATAATTTTTTGTTTAATTCATTGTTAAATACTTTTCAGTTCTAAAGATTTGAGTTCTCCTCCTGAGTGAGTCTTTTGTATTGTCTTTAAGTGTGCAATTGTGGCATTGAGGGGTTGCACTTTCTTTTTTTTTTTTTCTTTCTTTTTTTGATGGGAACATATAAGAAACTTTGGAAATATTAACCTCTTATCCACTTTTCTTCCTCCTCCTAATACGTAACTACTCTATTTTGGTCACTTTTCTCAACTTTTCAAAAATAACATGAAAACATTGGGCTTTTTTTTTTTTAATTACTTTCTCTAATGATCATTCTTGCTTTCTCTCTTATTTGTCATATTTATTATGGTAGTACCTACCTAGTGGCCCACTGAAAGCAGGGCCCCATTGGGCGAGGCACTGTGCAAATATGAAATAAGAAACAACCCCTGCCCCAAAGAGCTAACACTCTAAACAGACAAGATAGACAAACAGGTGGGAAAGGGGTAGACATACAAGCAGAGTGAACAATGTGATGGTGGCAAATGTCATGTTAATTATGTGACTTTGTTTTGTCATTTAAATCTTTTCAGTGGGGTTATGCTAGGAGGGGATTAGCAAGCTGGAAAGACAAAGGAAGGGAGGAGGCAGAGAGTTGAAGTAAACACCCTGGAAGAGAGAATATTCAGAGTGAAAACTGCAGAAAACAGTCTGACATCATCAGTGTCCTTCAACGTTCTTGAACTGCTTCTGCAGCTGCTGTGCCAACTTCAGTCTCTCGCTGGCTCCTCCTTGCAGTTTATTTCCCAAAGGTCACATGGGTATGGGGAGGGTAAAGACCGGATAGGTCTTCTGCAGCCCTGCTAAGTTTAGGCCTACATGAATAGCGCAGACAGGAGCGTTTCTGTCGCCTCTCTTTCCTCCTCTGGTTCCTTGAAAAGTCATTATACATTTAACCAACATTTCTTACATTTAAAAGACACTTCTGTCCAACCCGTCTTCTCCTTCCATGCTGAACGGAGTCTGATACATGCCCCACAGCACTTCATCTTCCACAATGACAGAAAGCCCTCATATGTGGTAGTGCTGACTCGGTGCATCACCGCAGCTGAATAAGTACTAGTGTATGATTTTTTTTAACACTATTCGGTTCCTGTGAAGCTTTTCTCACGCATACGCTCATGTTTCATTGCCTTCCACTCCCATTGAAATTAGACACCTAAATCTATATTTAGGAACCCAAATAAAAGAGGAAAGGATGCATTCAAAAATATTCTCCTTGTATCTGCTATAAAATTATGTAGGCATTTCTCCTTGCTCATCACTGTGGTATCTGAGTTCGTAAAAAGCTATATATCTGCAATCACAAATCTAAAGACTGAACAAATTAGAATTATGAATAAGATTAGTTACATTATTGGAAGGCTTGTTAGGCCTTAAAGAGATATTCATTTATTACCTCTTTAATACCGACTTAAGTCCTGAATTTGCTATCCCTTCCAATTACTGAAACATCTCATTGCACGGTATTAAGTGGTGTTGAGGGTTAATAAACTAGTTTTTCACATCGAGATAGCTGATTTCAAATGAAAGTTGAAAACTATTTTTGTAATCTCACTGTAGCCCTTGGTGGACACCTGTTCTTTCCACACGCTCTAAAACATCGGTCAGTCTTCAAACAAGAGGGGTGGCTGGTAATTGACAAGTAGGTGACTTTATAAATCAGGATTTAAACTCATTGGCAAACTTGGAGGTTGAGATAGGGAAAAGAATTGCCCAGAACCTGCCTGCAATATCTGGCTCAGCTCAATTTTAAAAGCATCATAGTTACCAGATCACTAATTGCTTGAATTATAAAGGAAACATGGACAAGAAATGCTAAAGAACACACACACAAGGGTAACAAAGGTAGCGCATAAAATAAAGCTTTGTTTAGGAAAACTGCTCAACTGATTACCCATGCCACCTTTCTTAGAGTTTTTTGGATATTGAATTGCTTAAGAAAAGGACTTGAGTTATATTTATTTCATTTTATAGAGTTTTATTAGCCACCGTTAACAACAGAAATCAATACGCAGTTACCTTTAGCAACCAAACCTGTATCAAAGAATGAAATCAGGTTTGTTTGATGAGCTGTTTCCCATAAAACCATGTTGACTAGCATTAATTATATTCCTACCCTTAAATTCTCTATCAGTTGAATCCCATATCAGCTTTCCATTATTTTGCCCAGGATTGACGTCAGGGTAACCAGCCGATAGTCGCCTGGATCATCCCGTTTGCCCTTTTTGAATACTGGTACAACATTAGCACTTTTCTGGTCTTCTGAATTTCCCCAGTAGTCTAAAATAAATTAGAAGTTAACATCAATGGGCCAGAGATCATTTTCAACCAACTCTTTTATGACTTCTGGGTGCAAGGTATTCAGCTTGCTGATTTGAAAATGTGTATCCCTACTAGATGGCGATGTTTAACACCCTTCAGAGTTACTAATGGATTGGAAAGTAGTTCATCATCGTCACGTGATACACGTACTTCATCCTTCTTTCTAAATACAGAAGAGAAATATTTGTTGAACACTTGTCTTTTCTGTATCATTATTAAACATTTTGCCATCTCCATCTAGCAATGGGCCTATATCACAGCTAGGATTTTTTTTTGTTCCCAAAAAGCTCCTTCTTATTGTCTTTAGCCGTGCTGGCCATGGATTTTTTTCTTCCTAGCAGAGAAAGGCATAACAAGAACCAATGCTGGTAGCTGAAGCCAGACTAATTCAAATTAGAAAGTAGGCACAATTTTTTTAACAGCAAAGGTGATTAACCATTAGAACAAACAACAAAAGGAAGGTGGTAGATTCTCCATCTCTTGATGTCCTCATATCAATGCCTGGATGCCTTTATGGAAGATATGATTTACTCAAATACAAGTTATTGGGTTCAATACAGGGGTAGCTAGGTGACTTTTAATGACCAGTGATATATAGGAGGTCAAACTAGATGATTGGCTGATTTGTTCTGGCCTTAAATCCTAAGAATCAATGAATCTAGAACTTGCAAGGCAGTATGAACTCATTGCCTAGGGTAGACACATGTACAATGTTTCACAATCTGAATTAATAATAGTAACTTGTTCAGCTTCAAAACTTACTTTACAACAATCTTGATAGGAACCTGTTACAAAAACAAGGGCATAAACTGTAATGCTGATAATCTTCAAAATACGTACATACGCATGTACCCTTCCTTACTAATTAGGTACCCCTTTTCAAGAAATAGTCAATTGATTGATTTGGGTTATCACGCGAGACAGTCTCTATTACTTATCACCATATCTTTGCTCAGCCATCAGCTTTCAGCACAGTTACTGTTCACATCAGTAGCTGACATTGCAAACACAGATGAAGCAGATGACTGTCATGACTGTATAGGTGTGCTAGTGAGCAACCTCAACAGCTGGAAAAGAAAAATGTTCAGTTAAAGGTACCTAGCCAAGATAGGTACTTGATATCACCAGGTAGCTGGCTGAGGGTCTCCGTCATCTCCCCTCCAGATATCAGATATTTTGAAGGAGTCCGGCCATTTTATCCCATTTCTTGTGGGTATTACAAGTTGGTTCCTCTATTCACAGAAGCGGACATGCACCAATCAAATGGTGACCCATATTTCTGACACAGATTTGAAATGTTCAACCAAAATGACAGTTGTCACCTCTCATCATCCTGTCAGAAAATGAAACATCACTTCTGGATTCTTGCAACTGGGTCTGGAGAATTCCAGTCTCTTTGTACAAAACATCTTGTGCCTAGTCAGTTTATGTAACAAAAGTTAGGCCATAGCCATTTGTACAGCCATCTTGGGTCATACATTGAATACCTGCTGCTGACTTAGCTCCAGTCAGCAACCTACTTCCACAAGTTTCTTTCCCCAGCAAACTTCACATGGCTATGCTTGCCTGAGTTCCAGTTTTTCCATTAGCACTTTGCTGACTGCTGAAATATCCAGTTTAAGTTTACAAAGTTTATACAAAGTCTATCCACATTCTGTGATGCTCTTTATACTTGTTTTAATAGTCCACTATGCAGTAACACAGTCACTGTTGTTCTCCAGCAGGCAAGAACAGCTCTATAAATCTTTCAATTCTGTTCTCCTTATTTTAAAAATAATTGTAGGACCACTGTATGTATAGTTGATCAAACCATTACATTTCTGATTATTTTACTGTGTGATCAAGTGTCCTTATAACACATTATTTGGTTTCAATCACTTTCATTATTGCCTCTTCCAGCATAGCTGTATTTCACTAACTTGTGGTAACAAACATGCTTGATTGCAAATACTATCCTTACTTCTTAACGTCATCCTAATTTAAAAGAAATCAATATGAACACAACCCCTTCTTTCCTAACAGAAGTCCCCCAAAGGCAAACACTGTCATTAATATTTACATCTCGCATAAAGCTGTATCAATGTTTAGTAACTTTCCTTAAAACTTTTTTGCCAAAATAGTGTATTCAGTTTAGTTCCCTGTATTTAGCACTAACTACTTGTGATGGGTGTCCACCCCCAAACAGGACTGAAAAGGGTGAAGGTGGACAGGTAGGTCTATTAACTCCACAGGCTGCACCTGCAAGCAGCTTCAGCTGGACAGGAACAGGCGGGGCCTATATAACCAGAAAGTTGGCAATAGACAGGGGCTGTTGCTGGGAAAGGGCAGTCACTCCCTTGAAAGAGGGAGGAGGGTTTGGAGCTGGTGCACCCGGAGCAAGGAGGGGAACCAAGAGTGGTAGGAAGCAGTCCAGGGAAGGAGCAGTGAGGGCTGGGAGAGGAGAGCCCAGAACTTCCGGGTGGAGGGTCCCTGGACTGGGAACCTGGAGTAGTGGGTGGACTGGCGTGGGCAGTGAAAGGGAAGACTGCCTGGGTCACTATGGGAGTGACAGAGACTTTGGAAGACTGTACCCCGGAAGTCGGGGAACACTGTGAGACCTAGCGGGAGGGCTGAGTCACAAAGAGGACGCTCCCGGAGCAAGAGAGGGGCTGCAGACCAGAGAGAGAGAGGGAGTGACAGCAAATGCAGACAGGGATGTTGCCCTGTAGAGCTAATCCCCAGAGTGACAAGGAGGAGGCACCAGTTAAGCAGTGAGTGGTGCACCCGTTGACACTACTATATCTGGCAAAATCATATAGTATCTTAATATTTAGTATCTATATTTCAATTCATTCATTCAAAGTAGATTAGAGAAAAGGAAAAAGATTAGTTTCTCTTCAGCTAACAGTGTGGTTAACAGGTTTCCTGACTTGCCGGTGCTCTTTATATGTTCTTGTGAAAGGCTGAAGAAATTCTACCATTGGGATTTAAGTTTCTGTTTTCTCAGGTCTTTGTCTTTTCTCTTCTGAAAAGTCTTGATTCCTGGGTAATTCTTAATTAACTATCAGGATCCTCGGTGAAGGTAGGCAGGACTCGTGGCAGAAGCGTGGGAGCCAGGAACCAAAGCCAGGGGTCAGAGCTGGTGGCAGAGTCAAGAGTCAAACCAAAGGTCAGAGTCAGAGATGGAGTCAGGAATTGGGCCGAGGGTCAATACCAGGTATCAGGGTCAGTACTGGGATTCCAGGGGTTGATCAGGACTCAATATCCAAGCTGGAGCCAAGGTCAATACCAGGATTTTAGAGGCATAGAAGTGGGGTGAGTATGGCAGCTAGCTAGGAATCCGTATTGTTGTCTGGACACTTCCTCATACTCCCCAGGGGCTGATGTAGGCTCAAGGAGCCAATCGGGGATCGCTAAGTCCACTGTCAGTCAGATCATTGATGGTGGAACGTCCCATGATGTGTAACCTCTGCAAATTGTTGGGTGGCAGGAAGCAGCTAGGTTAAAGATGCAGTTGGATGGCAGCATAAGGCGGTTGCTTGCCTGGTAGATCTCTAGTTCCTGGGTTCAAGTCCACTGGTACTTCTAATTAGCAATAAGTCATAATTTTGGGAGTTTAGTCACTACACAAGACACTGATATACAAAATGTTTTCAGTCATGTTTACAATTAATTTACTATCCCTCCCTTTTTCTGTTACAGTTGAAAAGTTTTCTGCAGTAATTTATCTAACTACAAAGGACGATCCAATCACTACCCAGAAAATTAAAAGAATAGAGACATAGTATCATAATTGAAATGTATATAGCACCTTCCATCTCAAATCACTTTGAAAACAATGTATAACATATACAAAACTCACTTCACCCTGATGAAAAATGGAGCAATAGTGTGGCAATAGTTTAACAATGTACAGCAACATTGCACAACAGTTAAGGGAGGAAGTGAACAGGATAGCTAATTGAAACTGCTGTTGGACTGTAGGAATGAAGACTGTAATTATTGAAGTTGGAAGTTAGCCGTGCCACTGGAGCTAACTCTTATCTCTTTCACCTTGCCTCACTTTTATGCTGAAGATACTCGTGTGGTGTATCTTTCAACAACAACATAATTGATTCCTCCCTGTCCTTTCTTACACAGATAAACATATGGCTTTGCCACAACTTCTTTTAGATAATCTCAGAAGGACTTTACTGGGGTAAGACAAGGAGCATCCTTAAACACAACTCCATATCTTCCACATTTATCTGTAGTTTATCTATAGTGCACTAATCACAGTACACATCACCTCAGAAATCCTATTTGCCTTCATTCATTCTCTATAACTCCAGTGTCATCTTTGACTCTGGATCATCATTCTCCTTTCGTATCTCCTATTTCTACAAATCTATCACCAGTTCTGCAACTCTGTTTAAGACTATGTGTTAAACGCTGAAATATTTATCCATACATTCATCTCCTCTCCCCTGGACTATTTCCAACACTCTTCTCTGGGATTTCCTCAGCTTTTCAGACTCCAGTGTGCAGAGTGTTGCTGCCCACCTTCTCACACATGGACAGTACAGTCACTCTACCTCACAATCTCATCTAAAATAGAGCATTTCCAACAGCACAAATGCCCCTAGTACTGCAGTAGGACGTTGGTTCTTAACTGATACTGAAATGTGAGTGCAGCTTACTGAATCACCAGCTCCACTTTCTGCAACAGTTCCTAGGTTTTCATGGTGGTTTTCCCATGGAAGTATTGTCTGGGCTCAAATCCGGTTTAGCTGACAAGATTAGGCAAGATCAGAGACTGAGGTGGAATTAGCTGTAGATCAAAACTGAAGTTCAGTACGTGGCTTTATATTTCATTCTATTTCCATGTTTGGAAAAATTCCTAGAGATTAATATCTAGATTCATCAACCACTCCCATTTCAGCACCCCGTGGGAATCATAGCAGTGAGAGATGGGAAAGACCCACTTTATCACCGATTCTCAAATTGTGGTCTGTGTACTACTTGCTTGTGTCCTGTGAAGAGCTGGCTTGTCATATGGAGCTGTAAAAGCAGCTAGACACAAGAAGGAGCCATCCTAACTGTCTTCATTATGTAGACAGGGAAGAAAGGAAGCAGCAGCCATAGCAGGACCACATCCCACCAGCTGAACTGGAGCTGCCAATCACACCCTGGAGTCACGAGAGGGCTAACACCCCCAGCAGAAGAGGAATGCCAAAGGGAGGTTGGAACCAGGGAGAGTGGTAACATTTTCTAACACTTGTTTGGACCCTCATATAGATTTTATTATAAAAAAGTAAATAAGGTTAAACTCTTTGAACATGAGCAGGAATAATTTACAATATAAATATGGGTAGTTTCCTCTTACAGAGAGAGAGAGACCCTAAAATAGCTATGTGTGAATTAGAACATGCCAAACAAGCTGAAGAACTTCTGCAGTAAAGCCCCTATTTTCTGAACTAATTTGGGATTGAGAAGTTCATAAAATTGAACATCTCAAAATTTACAGTAAGTATGGTACATAAGTTAATTTATTAATTGTTCAGTGGTAGTGTAGGTAACAAATGTATACAATGTGCCTATTACAGTCTTGCTCTGAGTGCGCATAACCTCTGCTCGCTGCTCAAATACTTACATGGATACCTTGTTGTTCAAGGGATAAAAATAGGTTCTATATCCATTCATAAGATCTGTGGTCATAAAACAAATGTTCTACTGTACTTGGAAAAAAGCAATCAATATATAACCTAATTTATCAAATGAGAGGCCACAAAGTACAGCCCCGCTATAAAACTATTATGATGAAACCAGCATTCCTGTATTGCACAAAGAAAGAATGCAGATAGGAGTTTGCTGCCTGGATGGAGTTAGTTGTCACACACTAGCAGAAGAAGAAAACTGGTATTGCTGTAGAAACAAGACTTTGCTAAAAATGAAATCCTGACAAATACGAAATGTTCAAAGGGACTGTGAACACTTATCAAAATGGTAGAAATACTGAACTGTTTGGCAATCAAAGCGTATCTCAGTTTAATACTGTTACTAAAACAGACAGTTCTGAATTTAAGTCTTGAATCATAATAATGTATAAGAGTGATTTCCCTTGGAACTCATGTAGATTGGAGGGACAGACCTGATCTACTTCTAGTTATGCAAATTGTCCTCCTTTCCAGTTTCTTCAATGGGTTGAGTAGCATAGTGAGAACTTTTTTCCTCTTAGAGATGCACTTATAAGCACATGTTACTAAAAATCTGGAATAAATTATGCTGTTTGGCTCTTGAAATGCTTTGAAAGAAGCCATTATTCAAACACGTTTAATTCCATTCCAATCTACTAAAAGCGACATAGGATTTTTTTGTAAGCAATGAAAAAGAAATAATTTAGCATACGTAGATTGCATGAAACCCATTTTCTGAAAACTAACCGTACAGAATTTTGCTCTTGCCAGGTATATTCTCTCACCCATGTAAAACAGCAACACACGTTTGGGTAACTTTGGCACATATGTCATTGTGTTACAAACCAAATTAAACATGTATTAGGAAGAAATAACCTGGGCAATTATGCTGTGCCTACATAAATTCCTGTGCACCCATGGAGCATTTGGAGATCTCGTGGGATGAAAAACTGTATATAAACATAAACTGATCAATGTAAGACCATTACACTGTGACCAAAAAAATAAAATGAACAGGATGTTCTAAATCAAATATGTAGATATTGTACGACGCAAGGTAGTGACATTGTACAGTATCTTGCAAACATCATAAAGAAATATTAAATTCTTTACAGCCTTATAATCTCAAGGCACTTTATAAATATAATTTAATAAAGTATAAACACATCTCTCCAAGGTAGGTGTTAATCATATTTTACAAATAGGGAAACTTAGGCATTGGGAGTGTTGGCTTGAGGGGGAGGGAGGGTTGTTCATGATGAGGGAGCCAGAGGGCCAAACCAGAGTGACCCCCCCATGCACCAGGCTGCAACACCACTCACTCAATTTTGGCCCTGCCACTGGTTCACACTGTACATAACATACTTAAGTCTGCATGCGCCACTGGTTTATGCAATGCTGCATGTATGGAAGGTACTGCACAATGAGTAAAATGTTTCAATGTCCATATTTTATGGAAAATGCATACGTCCACCTTCAAACACACACTGGACTGTTGACATAAACATTTATAATTAAAACGTAAATACAAGGTATTCAGAAACAAAGTCCCAGTTTAGACAAACTGGAAACCTTTAATAGCCTTAAGAACAAGAATTAAGTACAAAATACTCCATGTGTGCTCTGGATTTATTCGGTATCTAAACTCATTTTCTAGTCATCACTTCAATTCCCTATGGGCTGTTTTTTGCCATGCTACAGAAGGAGCAAGATATTGCTCCATGTAAATGGGGGTGGCAGAATGTTATCCTATATAATCAGACTGCTTGGTTACTAGTATTCCAGTATCCCTACTTACATAATATTTCTGCAAACTATTGGATTTTACACAGAGGCCTTAGGTTCATGATTGGCCAATGTTGAAAAAGGTGTCATTAGGTACTCCCGAAGAAACATGAAAAAGCAGGAGGTCTTCAGACTCTTATCATATTCCTTAACAAGGCTTCCCTTGACCCAGTCACACTCTCTTCTTTCCTTCTCAACAATATAGTGGGTAGAAGGGCTTTCGTTGCTTGAGATTATGCCAATTTGGAAAATAAACCCTGGCCAAAGCTCTGAAAGACAAGGCAAACCAGAAGGCATAAGAGAGGCAATAAACCCCTTTCATAGGGGACCATGGGTGTCATCCACAAAACAATTTAGGTGCCTAAACACCAGAGTTAGGCACCTAAGACCCCAGCCACTGCACCACTGCAATCCACAACACCCCTGCCTGGCTGCTGCCCCTTGTAGGCACCTAAATTCACTCAGTACCTAACTTTCTGCTGTAGAAGTTCCGTAGGCACCTACGTTTTAGACCCTGGGGCATGTGCACTGCTGCCCCACTCTAGGTTTCCAGCTGCCTATCTCCCACCTAAGCCCTGGAAAAATTCAGGTAGCCAGGGGAAGACAGGCAAGGCCTGATCTGAGAGGCAGCCTCTGAACATGCTTAACAGATTGGGTCCCAGTCATGGTGGTGGTGACACCCAGCTTTTTTTAACCCAGAGGTTGAAGCACTTGCATGGGATGTGGGAGACCCAGGTTCAGTTCCCCCTCTGGGTGAGTGCCCTAACTACTGGGCTAAAAGCTATAAGGTGGGAGGTACCTGCACTTCCTCCCATTTTGTATGAAGTAAAGCAGGTTGCCACAAGAAGCAGCTTAGGTGCCTAAGATGCCTAATTCCAGGCGGCTGGTTCCTGTTTGTGGATCACTAAGCAGAGATCGATACCTCCCTGTAGCCTAGACATAGGTGTCTAACTGCATGAGACAGATGGGGCTTAGCACAACCCCCTGTCATCAGCATCTCCCATTGGCGAGCTTAGGCAGCTCCCCCACCAGTGTGATGGCTTTTGTGGCTCTCATTCTTAGGCGCCTCTCTCTCCCCATTCATTGTATAGACAGCCTAACCTTTTAACTCAGCTTTGTGGATTACAGTGTTGTTTCTTTGATTTTTCTAGGTTCCTAAAAGTTAGGCACTGTGATACCCAGCACTGCAACGTCTAAGTCCTTTCATGGATCCTACTTGCCACCCAATGCATCCCATCATTAATCCTATCCAAAATTCAAGTTCAGATCTAGATATCAAAGACCCTTCTGATCCAGAGCTGCTAGAGACTGAGGGTATGTCTATACCACAAGCATTTGAGAGGCACTGCAACTACACAGCTCAAGCACTGTAGCGTAAACCCTTGCTATAATGATGGAAGGGTTTTTTGGCCGCTGTAGTTAATCCACTCCACTCAAGAGGCAGTAGCCAGTCAACAGAAGAATTCTTCCATCAACCTAGGGGCTTAGGTCAGCTTAACTACATCACTCAGGGATGTGAAAAATTGTAGTTAGGTCAACCTAAGTTTTAGGTGTAGAACAGGCCTTGAGCATACTGTCAGTCTTCCACGGGAGCAAGGGAAAGTCTTCAAAACCAAAAGACAAGGCAGCCGTCCCCTCTTCCACTAAAGGGCAGAAATAAAGAGTGTGTACCACTAACTCTAGTTCGTAGCCACATTTTTGGGATGCCCCTGTGGCTTCTGCATCAAATCACTACACTCTAGAAAGCGTTGACTTTTGGGGCTGCACATATGCCCTGCCCTGGAGAGGAAGGCTCAGAACTGAGGATTTATAAGGAACCATGGCCTCAGCCTGCCTTCAATATCTTCATCTTAATCAGTAAAGATTAAGATCTAGTAAAGATGCTGAAGAAAAGGGCACATGGTGGAGACTTCCCTCTAATTACTCAAAGATCCATTTTATTGGTAAGTAACCTTTCTCTGAGAACTAGTGAAGATTATCTAGCTAGCAGTAACTAGAGTAATTCTCAAAGGAGGTGTGTCTGAAGGCAGGTCTACACTACAGCAGGGATCAACGCTCTGAGATCAATCCACCAGCGGTTGATTTAGCGGGTCTAGTAAAGACCGCCAAATCGACTGCAGATCGCTCTCCAGTCGACCCCTGTACTGTACCCCGATGAGAAGAGTAAGGTAATTCGACTGGAGATTTTCTCCCATCGATCACCCACGGTGTAGAGCCCGCAATAACTAGACCTAATGTACGTTGACTCCAGCTACGTTATTCACATAGCTGGAGTTGCGTAGCGTAAGTCAACTTACTGTGGTAGTGTAGACATAGCCTGAGGAGCAACAAGTTAAAGACTAAAGAGATTGTTCTCTCTCACTCTGTGTCCACCATGTATAGATAAAGGAACAATAATTTATGGAAGGAAGAAAGCACCTTATTGTAACTGCTCTCACAACATGCAATTAAAAGACCGCTGAAGGGCATCCCATTATACAAATGACTTAAGGGTAAGGTTGGAGGTAGTATAATAGATCCTATTTTCCCTGTAAATAAGCTATCATTTTTTCATTCTGGGCTTTAGGTCTGCAGGAGCTTGGCCTGAAGACAGAATGTATTTTTAAGATGTATGGAAAATACCCTTTTAAACTATAACTTGTGAGAGGAGATATGTTGGAAGACCCCAGTCATGAAGAAATAATGTTTCCAGTTATTAATTGAAGAGCATTGTTATTAGTTTACAGCCTTGTTTTTGCTAAACATAATTTGCTTTGGCAAATCACTCCAAGCCTGACCACCATATAATAGCTTAGAGGAGATAAGGTTTGTATCATGTACTTTAGAATCCTTATATTTTATCTTAGATGTTTTTTTCAGATTCATACTTCAGAACATCCACCAACTCTTCTATTAAAAAACAAATTAATGAGACTGTAATTATGAATGTTGTAATAAAGACCATGAGTAATGGTCTTTAAAAATCTACCATACTTCAATACATATACTGTGTAAGGGACACACAGCTGGGTCCCATCACATCAATGAAAATAGGAAATTTGAACTTGTCTATGTACTTAAGTGGCTCCTCTCTCCATAATATCTGAGCTCTTCCCAATCATAAATGAATTTATCCTCACAACAGCCCGGTGGGATAGGCAGTAGTATTGCTCCCATTTTATAGATGGTGAATAGAAGCATAGAGAGATTAAGTGATTGTGCCCAAAGTCGTATAAGAAACCTGTGGCATGGCCAGGAATGGAACCCACGTCTCCTGAATCCCACCCTAGTCCCTTAACCCTAACACCATCCTTCCCACTCATTTTTGGAATGCATTTTAATAGCCCTCCACTGGTTTCATCACCATTAAATTCTATAGTTCTCTTTCATAATCTGAGTGACACTTTTACCATTGCTGGTTGACTAACAGACCATCCCATCTTGGCAGATGATCTGATCTCAGATATACATCCCCTCCTATCTGAACCACACCAGTGTGATGCATCTCTGCGTGAAGCCTTCACACCTTAGGAAATTCCAGCTATATTGGATTTTGCAGTGCCCCTCAATAACACACCCATCATGAACACCTCAATCCACTCTCTACACTGGCTTCCCATAAAATAGCCAATCAAGTTCAAGGCCTCAGGCCTTAGTATCAAGGCACACAATTGCCTGGGCCAAGTACATCTAAAAGTCCACCTACAGGTCCAGGATGAGGTCTGTGATCAATCCACAAAGCCACTCTAGCACAATGGAATGTTCTACCAGAAGGGTAAAGCTTATCTGTGCAGGAAACAGCTTTCTTGGGGGCTGGGCTGAGCAAATGCCCCTGGGACTCATCACAAACCTCACCACTTTCTACTCCGAGGGCAAGGCCCATTTCTTTGACCTGCCTTTGCTAATATAAACACACAACAGCACAGGTGCATTTATATCTTAAAAATAAAATCACTAAAACAAAACATTACACTTATCACGCACATCTTCCCTGGGGAGCTATGATCGCAGGCTATAAATCATGAATGGTATGGAGACCATGAACAGAGAAGTGTTGTCTACCCCTTAACATAACCAGCGGTCACCCAATGAAATTAATAGGCAACAGGTTTAAAATGAACATAAAGTACTTCTTCACACAAGGCACAGCCAACTTGTGGAACTCATTGCTAGGGGTTGCTGTGAAGGCCAGAAGTATAACTGGGTTCAAAAAAGAATTAGACAAGTTCATGGAAGATTAGTCCATCAGTGGCTATTAGTCAAGATGGTCAGGATCCAAACGCATGCTCTGGGTGTCCCTAAACCTCTGACTGCCAGAAGTTGGAACTGAATGACAGGGGATGGATCACTCAATAATTGCCCTGTTCTGTTCATCTGGCCACTGTCAGAAGCCAGGCTATTGGGCTAGATGGAGCAATGAGTTGACCTAGTATGGCCATTCTTATGTTAAGAAGAAAGAGAGAATGAATCACAGATGTTAGTCACATCCCTTAGTACCCTACCACAAGGTGCTCAGATACTTCAGTAACGAGGGTGGTATAAGGACCTATAGAATAGAATAATTAGGCTGGTAAGGCACCTTCATGTGATAAAATTTTCTAGTACCCCTTTAGTTATATATGTAAATGCTGAATTAAGGGGAAATATTTTTTCCTTTTTGGTGTCTTACTGGAAAGTATTTTCCAAAAGTGTAACTTCCTCATCCACTGGCCAAAGGTCTTTACTAATCCTATTATTATAGTTTCATAATATTCATTACAGCGGAATCTGACACAGATTGAGTGTCCTCCGAACACTTTGCCATACCGGTCAATGTCAGGCTAGCTACAGCTCATTTTTATATGTAGCTTGAAGACTGTTTTTTGTTGTTGTTGTTTTTTGTGACTGCCACGATGTCTCTGTACCAGTCATTAATCATTAGCACTGACTTTTTTTCCATTTTCTTAACAAAAGTTGCTTTGCACTGGATAGATGTACTAATAATAACCATGGTATGTCCACTCCAGAAGGCTTAGCATCTAGAACCGTTGACTGTGCCTTTATATTTTTCTGTCTTGTTCCAGTACTAATTCCAATATTACTAAGAGTATGTTTCCCCTTTTACACCATTTCTCTGAGCCCCTAACTTCTGGCTTTAAGACAGATGCTGGGTTAATGACGCAACTGTGAGCCATGACAAATATTTTTTTATCTAGATAAGGCACTGGTATTATTTAGCCACGTTTTATTATACTAGCACTGAAATTTCTATAATCTTTGTTTTAATTTAAGATAACATGAACTGGAGGTAAAGACTGTTAAGGAGGGCCAAATCAGGCATGCATTTAACATGCTGCTTCTTTAATTAAAAGCAAGAGAATTGCAGGTCCTATCCCCAAAACGTCCTGCAAAGGGAATGGTATGGGAATGCAGTGCACTAAACCAGCTGAGCGTTTATTTAAACAACCAAAAGACCTATCTAAATAAATCATGACGTTTTCTTTCCAGCAATTTCATAAGAGGGGCCTAGAGCTCATTCCTTCACATTGTATGGTGATTTCATTTCTCTACAACTAATTTCTTTAAGTTATTGCTGCTAAAAATCTTCATTTACAGTCTACGGAAAAGGTTCTAGGAAACAGAAAAAAGTCTTTTTTTTTTAATTTTATCGTAAGAACACAACCCTTTGAGTGAATGGTGATATTATGTATAATCCATATCAGAAGGGAACACCTGTCCCCAAACTTCCAACCCTGGCCAATATCGACTTCTAGAAGTCATAGGTTCTTGGATATCTAATGGAAGGTTTTCCAAACTAAGGAATACATCTCTGGACACTGAAATAGTCTCAGCGTCCAAATCAGATGACCTAAAGTCAAGCTACAAGATTCCCTCTATTATTTCTGTTTTGTCTTCCTGATGTTATGTTAGATTGTGAATAGTGTTTTGCATAGCAATTTCCCCATCTCCTCCTCCATCAAAGCATCCAAACTCGTATTTTCCCTTCTATAAATGTGCTCAAACATCTTATAACATGATAATTATTTTTGCATCATGTGCATTCATTATTTTAAATGGGAAATATATAATCCAGTTACACAACACAGCACTACCTGCCATGGCACAAAATAATTATGTGGATACAAATCAAAATATCTCAATATTTCTGCTTAAAATTGACTCAATTTGAGACAATTCTTTAAGGTGATCACGTTTAGAGAGTTACATTGATCAAAATACAAAAAGCAGGTCCAAAAGCTACACTTGAATGTGTGCTGTCCTGCTAATAACAACATGATTCATCTTGCAACACAGATTACATAAGTTAAGAAAATACTTACTTAAGGAGTTTGGTGCAGTGCCCAGTAAACCAGTTTCAATGTATTGCACTGAGGAAATAGTTGGACTAATATAATAGCACCTTGTTTAAAGAGAACTGAGCGTGACCCTCAAAAGGTAGGAGACACACAAAAGTTCAAATGTTTACCTGACATCAGCAGGTCTGTCAACTAAGTGTCTCATGAGGGAAAAGTTGGGATGACAATATTGAAGAGAATAGCCATTGAGATGGTGATTTGGTGCATCTTGTACCAACCAGATGCCCAAATTCTGCAAGGTAGTGAGTGCCCCCAACTCTCATTAATGTCAGTGGCAGTTAAGGCTGCTCAGCGCCAGGCAGCTTTCAGGTCCAGAATGAGAGAGAGGCAAGTGAACATGAAAATAAAAACTAAGCTAAAAGAATATGGTCAAAACTCAAAAAGAGATTTGAATTGAGGTATAAGCAAAAATACAAGCCGTAGGGGGGGTCTCCATTTTTTTTTGTTTTGTTTTAATCTGAACTGGGTTGTTTGTTTTTGTTTTTGTTTTCATCCCCACTAACAAAGAAGAGAAAATAGATCACTAATGATCACTAGTGTCACTAGAGTGCAAAAAATAGCACAGACTGAAGAATCTGGAGGGCATTCGCTCTCTGCATTACCACTTCACCATTGGTATTGTTGGACAGTTTAAGCAAAGTCATATAATTACTGGAACTTATTTCTTTTGAACTTTTCAGTAACCTATAGGCATTCAAAGTAATTTAATTTTTATATGTATAAAAATGTCATTTAGAATAAGATACTGGAGCCCTCATGTTCTAAAATGACAAGTACAAGGCTATGAGCCGGGAATTCTTTAGTTCTGTCCCACTCTGTCAGTGACTGGTCTTAATACTTGAGTTCAGATTCATAACAGTCCTCTGAGGTAGACAAATGTAATTGTCCTTATTTTACATATTGGGAAACTCATAGCCTAACAGCTTGATTTACACAAGGTTAGATAGCAAACCAATATCAGAATGAAGATTACTACACAGGTGTCTAGAATCCCAGTTCATACCCAGTCTATTAAAATAATAAGACAAAAGAATGCTTTTCTTAGAGTATCAGTGCATTTCTTGAATACAATGTGTGGTATGAGGCCAAAGACTGAGTGCCTGCAACCCCCAGAGAAGTGCACCAATAGCCTACTTAATACAACCTACCGTGGTTCATTGGTATTAGAACATAACTAATTAATTTACATTTCATTTAAAAACATTTGGGAGATTTCTGTAATGCTTCCTTCTATTAGGAAACGTATTTCCTATTAAAAATAATAAAATCATAGGGAAAAGTATTATAAGTACTCTCTGACCTTTACTATGTTGTATATATTAGTATTTTACTGTTTCTAACTCTCTCTCTCTCTCTCTCTCTTTTTTTTAATGTACCTTGGACTGTTTGCATCCCTTCTATCCTCACTATTCCCAGGAGCCCAGCTGTCTTTTTCAACACCAGTTACTAGCCAATTTGATTGACTGTATTTTATGAAATCTATATTTGGCACATTGAACCAGCACTCACTAGCTTTTCACTTGTACTTTGAGGGGAGGAAACAGTGTAAAATTGTCATTTTCTCCTTTCTCTGTCTCCTCCTCAAAGTGCCTGTCTTAACCCCATACCCATAGTGCCTTTTTATCTTTGTCCTCCCTTTTTTCTCCACACACCTTCATTTAACATAATAAATAGATGAAGGCATTATTTTAGTGTTTCACTGATGAGGGCACACCTATTTAGTGTTTCACTGTTTGGACACAGCTATGACATCAGCAGAAAGGCCCAACCATCCAATTAGCATTCCCAACCAGATACCAAGGCTGGTCTATGCTACAAAGCTAGGTCGACATAAGTCACCTTGTGTCAACCTATCTGTGCATGTGTCTACACCCAAATTTGTCTCTAGCTGATGCCGTTAAATGCCCTGTTAAGGTGATGCAATAAGACTACCTCCCCAAACAGCACTGAGTTCTGGTTGCCCTACTGAGGTCGATGCCTTGCGTGAGTAGACACTACATGACCTACGTCAACCCTAACAACCCTCTAGCAGCTGTCCCACAATGCTCAACAGTGACTGCTCTGGTCACAGTTGTCAACAAAACTGCCCAGGGGTCATGGATCCTGGAAGCCACCTCCCCCTAAAACTAATCCCTGCATATTTTTGAAATGCCTTTTTCAGATTGCTCCCTTGGCAAGCACACCTAGCAGCTCTCCCTTGTTGTATGTAACTGGCCAGCTAACCTTACTGGTCTCACGCACTGAACATGCTCCTGACTGGAGGTATTGGATCTCCTGGGCCTGTGGGGAGAAGAGGCTGTGCAGGCACAGCTACAGACCAGGCATAGAAATGTGGACGTCTATGAAAAGATTGCACAGGGAATGCAGGCAAAGGGGCATGACAGGGGTCAGCAGCAGTGCTGCTTGAAAGTGAAGGAACTGCAGCCGGCATATGAGAAGGCCATGGAAGGCAACAATTGATCTGATGCTGAGCCACAGACCTGCTGCTTTTACAAGGCGCTGCTGCATGTTGGAGATCCCACCAGCACCCCACAGACCACCATAGACACCTCAGAGGAGCCTGAGACAGAGACCCCTGCTGTAAACAGCCAGGATGAAGAGGAGGAGAAGGGGAAAGATGCAGCAGGGGAGGTCCAGCTATGCTGTTTGAGACACTGCTGCAGTCTAGCCAGCCCTGTCAGCTGAGCACAGATGAGCCCGATGAAGGGAAAGGAACCTCAGGTTAAGTGTGTATGCATTTTTCCTTACAATGTTTAAATGTAAAGATGGCACCCAGCCCATCCTCAACTTAATAAAACACAGGTATTGACTTTTCATTGTTTTACTGTTATCTACTGCTGACCCTCAACACACTGAGGGAGCTGTTGTGTTTTCTGTTCCTCATCTGACTGCTGTAGAGGGGAAGAGAGGTTAACCCAAATGCAGGTCCCAGTTCAGGGATCCAGACCCCAGATCTTTTTAAAGTTGATTGTGTCCTATTAATTTAGCCTATTGCTGCTTGTTTATAAACTATAAACAGTGGTTTATCTTGCTTTATGTTGTTCCTTTTTATGGGATCCCTGAGAAACAAATGTCACTTCATATTTCTATGTAATATTACAGCTGCAGTCTTCGTTGTTTACCATTGTGGGTGTGTAAAGAATTGTGCAGAATGCATTATATATATACATGACTAAAGAAGTGAATAATTTAAGAGTTTTTAGATTTTTCATTTTATATTGCACTTGTGACAATGTTTTAAATAATCTTAATCCACAGAAACCGCCACCACGCTTACTAAATCAAGAATCTACAGCAAAGTGTCTTACAATTTTGCATTTTTGTCAAGAAGAAGTATGCTAGTAGGATCCTGTATAAAGGATGACAATTTCTGAGGCAGTGACAGAATAACCATATGAACCACATGAAAAATCAAATATGTGAAATTCATTCATGCAATACCTTTTTTGGAAACCTCCAATGTACCTCCAGTGAACTGGCATGTGCTTACATACCAGAGAGGTTTGGGATATATTCTCCCTAATCTCCATACCAAGGTTCAGGGCTGGTACCGTATCAGTCTAAGTTGTTTGCAATAACACCATGATGAAAATTCTGAGAGAAAACTTCATGACTCATTTGCAAATACATTTCCATTTCTTTTTCAGATTCAATGCTGTTGAAATTGAAGTGTTCTGCTTTGTGCCCGGTGTCTCTTCTTAAAGAAGAACTCCAAGAAGATACTTGTGGTGAGATTCGCAGCTGTGCGAAGTAATGTAGCTCCGCTGAAGGCAAAAGAGCTATGCTGCCTCACACAAGTTAAAGTTCTAGTGCTTGGTGGCATTATACGTGCACACCACAACTATTTCCCTAATTTATTTGCCAGTGCCTCACATTCCTTAATAATTCATCTGTTTATTGGAGTACATAAACCATCAATTTCCATTATAAGCATGCTAGTCAGACTTGACGGGTGGCACACATCTCATGTGATAGTCACACATTCCTGCACAATCAGAGAGGTCTGGGAGAAGGGAGGAAAACAGACTTGTTCACACAATACCCTGTAATCTAGGGAAAGGTGTGATGAGCTATGAAACAAGAGCCCATGACTTCTAATTCCAGCTCTTCTCCTGACAACTCTTAATGTTTTGGTGTACCTCACAATTATTAAGAATCCCTTAGGGGAGATATAATTATGATTCACCCATTTTAGAGCCAGAAATCCCAGGTTCAGCCTGTAGATGACCCAGACACGACTGTCATTACACTTGGCAATTTTGTCTCTAGTCACTGCCATATTCTGTTCCCAGGGTTATGGAGAGAACACGGGAATCCTGGTACCCAACATTTTAGTGCTAATTCACAAATAGTTGTGTAATTCAGTGGTAGTGTGTGTGTTTTCTCCATTTATGCAATCATCCTCATAGAGCAGGGGTGGGCAAACTTTTTGGGCTGAGGGCCACATCTGGGTGGGGAAATTTTATGCAGGGCCGGGGCAGGGGGTTGGGGTGCGGGAGGGAGTGCGGTGTGTGGGAGGGGGTGCGGTGTGCAGGAAGGGGCTCAGGGCAAGGGATTGGGGAAGAGGAGGGGTGCGGGGTGCATGAGGGGGCTCAGGGAAGGGGGTTGGGGTGCAGGAGGGGTGCAGGGTGTACAAGGGGGCTCAGGGCAGGGACTTGGGGTGCAGGAGGGGTGCGAGGTGCAGGCAGGGGGCTTAGGGCAGGGACTTGGGGGGCGGAGTGCAGGCGGGGTTCGGGCTCCGGCCCGGGACCGCTTACCTAAAGCGGCTCCAGGGTGGCAGTGGCGCGCACTGGGGCCAGGGCAGGCTCCCTGCATGCCTGCCCTGTCCCCAGTCCCGCGCCGCTCCAAGAAGCGCTGCGGCCCCTGCGGGGAGCCGGGGGGGGGGGCAGAGGGCTCCACGTGCGCTGCCATTGCCGCACCTCTACGTACCTCCCCCGAAGCTCCCATTGGCCGTGGTTTCCCGTTCCTGGCCAATGGGAGCTGCGGGGGGCAGTGCCTGGCAGCAAGGGCAACAGACGGAGCCCTCTGCCCCCGCTTCTGATCCCATGGACCGTAGTTTGCCCACCCCTGTCATAGAGGCTAAAAACATATCTTCCCCCCTCTTCACTTTAATAGCTGCAGTGGAAGAGGTTTGTGCTGTGAATATGAAAGTTGTGAATTCAAACCCATATATGTTAATATGAGGTCCCTGGAATAATTATTAGGCCTGCCGATTAATCGCAGTTAACTCACGTGATTAACTCAAAAAAATTAATCACAATTTTAAAAAATTAATCATGATTAATCACAGTTTTAATCGCACTGTTAAAAAATAAAATACCAATTGAAATGTATTAAATATTTTTGAATGTTCTTCTACATTTTCAGATATATTGATTTCAATTACAACACAGAATACAAAGTGTACAGTTCTCACTTTATTATTTTTATTACAAATATTTGCACTGTAAAAATAATAAACAAAAGAAATAGTATTTTTCAATTCACCTTATAGAAGTACTGTATTTCAATCTCTTTATCGTAAAAGTGCAGTTTACAAATGTAGATTTTTTTGTTACATAACTGCACTCAAAAACAAAACAATGTAAAACTTTAGAGCCTACAAGTCCACTCAGTCCTACTTCTTGTTCAGCCAATTGCTAAGACAAACAAGTTTGTTTAATTTTACGGGAAATAATGCTGCTCACTTCTTATTTACAATGTCACCTGAAAGTGAGAACAGGCACTCACCTGGAACTTTTGTAGCCGGCATTGCAAGATTTTTACATGCCAGATATGCAGGACCGGCGCCAGGGTTTTTGGCGCCCTAGGCGGGGGTCCTTCCGTGCTACCGGTCGTCGTCGGCAATTCTGCGGCGGGGGGGTCCTTCCGCGCTACCGGTCTTCGGGGCACTTCGGCGGCGGGTCCCGGAGCGAGTGAAGGACCCGCCGCAGAATTGCCGCTGAAAACCCGGAGCGCGGAAGGACCCCCCACTGCCGAATTGCTGCCGAGGGTGCCAAAATGCCGCCCTCCCAAATCCTGGCGCCCTAGGCAACCACCTAGGTCGCCTAAATGGAAGTGCCGGCCCTGCAGATATGCTAAACATTTGTATGCCCCTTCATGCTTTGGCCACCTTGCCAGAGGACATGCTTCCATGCTGAAGACACTTGTTAAAAAAATAATGAGTTAATTATATTTGTAACTGAACTCCTTGGGGCAGAATTGTATGTCTCCTACTCTGTGTTTTACCCTCATTCTGCCATATATTTCATGTTATTGCAGGCTCGGATGATGACGCAGCATGTTGTTCATTTTAAGAACACTTTCATATGGGTGACCTACAGCTGACAGGCTCTGTAGAACATTAGCAGTGCAACACTACAATGCAGAAACTACAGAACCCGAACCACCAAAAAAGAAAAGCAACCTTCTGCTGGTGGCATCTGACTCAGATGATGAAAATGAACGTACATCGGTCTGCACTGCTTTGGATCGTTATTGAGCAGAACACATCATCAGCATGGACATATGTCCTCTGAATGGTGGTTGAAGCACAAAGGGATATATGAATCTTTAGCACATCTGACATGTAAATATCTTGCAACACTGGCTAAAACAGTGCCATGCAAACGCCTGTTCTCACTTTCAGGTGACATTATAAACAAGAAGCGGGCAACATTGTCTCCTGCACATGTAAACAAACTTGTTTATCTGAGCGACTGGCTGAACAAGAAGTAGGCCAGAGTGGACTTGTAAGCTCTAAAGTTTGACATTGTTTTCTTTTTGAATGCAGGGGGTTTTTTGTGCATAATTCTACATTTGTAAGTTCAACTTTCATGCTAAAGAAATTGCACTACAGTACTTGTATTATGTGAACTGAAAAATACTTTCTTTTATTTTTACAGTGCCAATATTTATAATAAAAAATAAATATAAAGTGAGCACTGTACACTTTGTATTCTGTGTTGAAATTGAAATAAATATATTTGAAAATGTGGAAAACACCCAACAATATTTAAATAAATGGTATTCTTTTATTATTTGTGAGATTAATTTTTTTTATCGTGCGATTAATCATGATTAATTTTGTTAATTGCATAACCGTTAAAATGACTTTATTTTGCAAAACGTATTTTAAATGTTTTATTGTTATATTTTTAGTATTTTCATTTTGGTTACTGATAACTGTCCTTTTTAAGAATTGGCTATGATATCTATTATAGGGTTTGTTAAGGAGATTGAGCAGTATGAGGGAGATTTTGCTCATTACGCCAGAGACAGGAGGACTCTACCTGTGCAAGGTCAAAAAAGGTCAGAATTTGATTAATAAAAGTGACTTTCCAGAAAGTGAGTCTCATTCTCCAGGATGTAACATTGATACTTATTAGGGGTCCGGTTTCCTTAGGACAACACTGCTAATGTTCTACAGAGCCTGTCAGCTGTAGGTCACCCATTTGAATCCAGCTCAACTCAGCAGGAATTAAAAATCCCAACCAATGGATGTTAGGTGATCTCTATATGACATGAGTGGGTCTTAGCTCTAGCTCCCACAAATGCACCACCACACTTTGTGCTAATTGGAAGACTTTACCAGAGAGGCCAGGAACGTCATGGGCCTTAGAAACCAAATGGCCCGTTACTCCTAGAAGAAATTACCTCCAAATCAAGACTGAAGAACACTGGCATGAAAGTATGTATGGGAAGCTTGCCCTGTTGCTGCCCTGTGGATAAAAGCAATGGTTTCCTTCATCAGGCCTGCACAAACACTATATCCACGCAATATTTTTTAAAGCCGGAGTGTATGTGTAGTGGGGACACATTCGCCTGGCTCCCTCTTGCGGCCAGAGGGGTTTCCATGTCGCTATCTCGTCAGGGACCTACAGAAGTGGCATATCATTTTTCTCAGGGTACTCATCAGCCCTCCCCTGAAACTGGATCAGTAGCCCAAAGTAATTCAAAGTAGTCCTCAGTGTCCTAAACACAACATCCATCATTGCAACCCCACAGTTCATACCCAACTCCAATGCTCCTGTGGACCATCGAGCCTTGGCTTAAAGAGCCAGTACACCTTGTTACCATATGGTTATATGTAACTTAGTCGAAGCTATGCAAATGAGCTTGTTAAACAATTTACATAAAGTGTCACACATGGGGCTGCACAAAACTTGGCTGCTATGGCTAGTCTATATTGCATTAAATAAACCTCAAGGCAGATTCCACTTTGCTATTTTATGCTATTTGCTGCAATAGTGACCTTTGTAATAACTATGCAAGCTAACTACCAGTGGCTCTGGTAACCTTGTGCATGTCTTGCAAAGAACAAAATGCAAACTATTTTACTACAGCTAGAAAAGAATGTACAATGGACTCTTCTGTGGTCATCCACTATCATAAAATTAATGTTCCCACTCTTTGCTGAATGCATCAGTTGTACTAGAAAGGGTGTCTATTATGTGTAAGGCTTCCTTGGACAAATCACTTAATTTTTCTCTTCCGCAGTTTCCTATCTGTAAAATGGGGACAATAACACTTGTGAGGATAAATCCATAAATGCTTGGGGGGTGGAGGGTGTTCAGTTATTGCAGTGATGGGGGCCTTAGAAATACTTGTATAGATATCCATCATCACTGTCTATAATGGGATTATCTCACTGTCCAAATCATCTATCACTGTCCATTTAAACAAATATCCTTTCACTTACAGCACAACAATAGTGATTTGTCAAACCAGCTATTGCTTACAAAAATATAAAATAGAAAAGAATCCAGGAAACCACAAGCATTCCCCTACCTCTGTTTGTTCTCAGAACTTACATCATGCCTTACAAGTGCACCTTACCAATTTACCCCCCTCCTTGCCTTGACATCTACAGACCGGGTGTTTTCTCTCTGTTTATTATTGTCAGTTTTTAAATCTAAAATGCTAAATCATAAAACAATTACAGAATCTTTAAAAAACATATGGAACATATTCTAAAATTATAAGTAAAAACATTACTAACATTATTATCCTCATTTCCTTTAATACTCTTGGATTTATACTGGGACTGACTTGGTCCACCTTAAGATGAGTCAATCCTTGAACAATAATTAGCACATTTAACCCCCCCCCAAGATTAGCCCCCTCCCCTCTGAAATGTTAAAGTTCCTTCCTGTGATGAGACATGAAAACAGAGAACAATCTTACCGACTTTAATAAATGTTAAAACTCAGTGATATTTTTGACACCTAATTTAATGACAAACTAAAGTAACCCATCAGTGAAAATTCCCACCCCTGCAGCTGAACATGCTGTTTGTACCAGCATATCATTTTAGAGAGGGCTAACTTGTAACTGAAACCTACACAGTCTTTTACAAAAATCACACACTGTACCTTCTAACAGTTTGTAATCACAAAGAGTAATTCATACTTCAATCTTGAAACCTAATGTTGTCCAAAGCAATTACATCAAATCTTCCCAATCTCATGTTGGTTCTGAGTTTCACAGGGTTCTCCTGCTCTTCAGTGCTAGCATTCAAAAGTCCTCTCCCAACCTGGGGAGTCATTTCAGAAAAATTTTGGGGGGGGGGGGGCAAAGTTGTGACAGCATCACTGCTTCCACCTTCCCACTGAGGCCTTGGCTGCTTGAGAGT
The DNA here is from genome assembly GCF_002925995.2 of Terrapene triunguis. Taxonomy (NCBI): domain Eukaryota; kingdom Metazoa; phylum Chordata; order Testudines; family Emydidae; genus Terrapene; species Terrapene triunguis. Next base: position 22,724,966 of record NW_020664372.1, on the reverse strand, counting down.
GGGGGAGGGAGGGGTTAAGAGGTTGGTCCCATTCTGGAGGGCGGCAGGGAGTTGGCATGCCAGTTAGGGGTAGGAGGAAGTGATGGGCCAGGAGTGGGGGTGTCTAACCGATGGTCGGCCCCTGGTAGGGATTGGGGCCTGGTTCAGTTTACTCCAGCCCAGGCCACCACTGCTGCTTTCATGTCTGGCTTGTGGGACCAAGGGAGAGACACTAGTGACCACACAGGGAGTAGGAGTCCTGGTCCGGCCCAGGCCGCCCCCCAGGCCCAGGGAGGACACCGTAGTGACAGCAGGCAAGCAGCCATGAAAAGTCGGGGGTAGGGAGAGCAGCTTCCTCCTACGACACACACCGCATAGCAAATGACACCCTACTCACAACCTTGAAAATGCACTGCTTTTCTTGGTGTCAGGGTCAAGGCAGGACAAAGTAAAGTTGTTTCCACAATTTTTTTCATTGAAAACTACTTTTAACAGTATTGACACACAGTACACCTTTTATACTGTCAGGGCCGGCTCCAGGGTTTTGGCCGCCCCAGGCAGCCAAAAAAAAAAAAAAGCTGCGATCGCGATCTGCGGCGGCAATTCGGCGGGAGGTCCTTCGCTCCGAGCGGGAGTGAGGGACTGTCCGCTGAATTGCCGCC
>NW_020664372.1:22696925-22724225 GCF_002925995.2 Terrapene triunguis | reverse complement strand
GCGGCGGCAATTCGGCGGGAGGTCCTTCGCTCCGAGCGGGAGTGAGGGACTGTCCGCTGAATTGCTGCCGAATAGCTGGACCTGCCGCTCCTCTCCGGAGCGGCCGCCCCAAGCACCTGCTTGCCAGGCTGGTGCCTGGAGCCGGCCCTGTAGACTGTGTTAAAGAGGCCAAGTTGGGAAATGTAAATCCTTTTAGACCATATTCTGCTCTCTCTGAAACTGACATAAGTACAAATTAGCTTAGCTCCACGGATGTCAATAGAATTACTCCACAGCTACACCAGTGTAACTGAGAACACAATTTGACCCATTGTCTGTATAAATTCCTACAGCTGTCAGGATCTCATGAAAAAGGGAGTTCTCAGTGTTCAAAGATACCATGATCAGCAGCCCAATGCTCTTAAATTATTAACAAAAAATTGATTTCCCTCAACTCCCACTTTCATTTTCCATAGTTGCCTGGCACTTTGCGAAAGAAATATCTGAGGAGCTATTGGTTTCTTTGCTTTTCCATAAATTGTATCTAGGCAGATGAACCTGGGGTTCCGTACTTCCTATTTTAGTGTGCTTAGAGCCTGATAGAAAATAGCAACAATTATTCCTCACCCTTGTTCACATGGAAGAGTAAGTGGCCATATCTAATGGCTGGAGATAAATTGCATTCCTGATTGCATGCTATTTTTTCTTTAGTTGCTCAGAAATGGTACATGGTAAATTATTTCTATATGTGGGTGAGCCTTTAGAGGCTTGGGCATCACACTTAGTTGGTTGCTTGTTTTGCTGGCTTAGTCAACAAGGCCATGTTAGAAAGAAGTCCTATATATTTTGTTTTCGGTCCACATGTTGCATGAAGCTGTGTCACTTGAAGTGCTCATGCGTTCTGGCTGCTTTAGATGTAGAAGGAGCCATGTACTGTATATTAAATTAGTTTGGGTTTTTATTTTTGAATGCTTTTTTCCAGGAGTGCATGATATAAACATCCCTATCACTATGCATTCATTCTTTAAGTCTTAATCTGCAAGGTTTTATAAAATGACCATGTGGGTAATTAACATTATGACAGAGTTCAGAGTATCCTTTCAAGTAGGTTACCTCCACACAAACACATGGAGCAATCCATCAGAACCAGTTGAATTAAATCAAGGGTGGACCTGTACATTGTAGCTCTACTCTGTAGCTCACAGTAGCACTCATCTGTAATACCGAGGTGCGTTCTGTAGTTACTGCAGCTTGCAACATACAATACTCTGTTGATCCAAGTGGCTTGGGACATGTACTCATCACAGGCTGAATCACCATATTAAAAATGACTGCAGTCTGCTCTATTTTATGCTAATTGGGAGTAGCCTTTAGGCTCCTGGCAAGTTTCTTTTGATTGAATAGCCTGGAAGAAATGAACAACTTATTCAAAAGTCAGATAAGAATTATTAAATCCATTCTGCATGAGGGGAAGGTGTGTGTTATGCAGAGTTCAGAAACCCCACTAGGGTGCAGCCCCACTCCTGCAGGCCTTCCTAGCCTCAAATGGCAGTTGCCTCCTCCTTCATGAAAATCTAGCAGGACATAATCTCCCAATGGCTCTGTGTCTGTAATCCTCCCAAATACCTTCAGAGTTTAAGGGCCAGGGTAGTCAAACTCACAGCCATAGGTACTGCTCAGATTCAATGGCCACAGCACACTACCACAAGCCACACAGTTACTCAAAAGGGCACATCCCTGCATTGACCGGGAACCAAACCCAGGTCAACTGCTTGGAAGGCAGCTATGCTCACCACTATACCACCAAAGCAATAACTTTTTAAAAGATAAGAATAGCAAAAAGAATATTTGGAAGTGAACCTGTCTCTGTTGTCAAACTAAAGCATAATCTACTCAAATACACATTTGATATTTTCTAGTTCCAATTTCAAAACTGGCCAGGTTGTTGGCACAGGAACTGTTTGCATTTTCTAACCAGGACTGAGCCCCAATGTAGTCAGTCCCAGTGATCAGCCAACAAGCATAATACAAAGAAAGACGTGTGTGTGTGTGTACATATGTATATTCGATAGCAAACTTTCCATAAATTGAAAAGAATGACTACTTACAAGCTCCCATTTTGTCTGCCAACTCTCCCCTTTTTTCTTATTTTCTTGCCAAATTTTTTCAGTGTCTGTGTTTTCACTCGGACAAATTTTTGGTTTGTACCATAAAAAAGGTTGAGAATATTTTTATCTGCCACCCTAAAATTGTTCCTCTCTCGTGTTTCTTCAAGACAGATTTTAGGTAATATCTTTTGGGCGAGGGAATATATTTTATTGGACCAACCTCTGTTGGTGGAAGAGACAAGCTTTCAAGCTATACAGAGCCATTCTTTAGGTATAGAAATAGGTCTGACTTTTTCCAGACCTGAAGAGCTCTGTGTAGCTAGAAAGTTTGTCTCTTCCACCAACAGAAGTTGGTCCAATATAAGATATTACCTCACCCGCTTTGTCTCGCTCAAATGATGTTTTGTAATTCTGCTTCCTCCCTCCTTCTCTCTCTCCCTCTCACATGATTATTTTTTCACATTTGAATCCCTCACTTCACTGTTAGTCCCTCTTCCTTTATCTGTCTCCCCATCTCTATCCTGTTCCCTTTCCACATATACCCTCCTTGTCTCTCTTCCTGTCTTCTTGTTCTGTGGCAATATTTCTCCAACCCCTCAACTGCGCCAACAGTTCAACCTTTCCACTGCTGTATCCATTTCCCCCTCCTATCCATTATTTCTCTCCATTTCCCCCACCCAGCTTTCTATCCCCTTCATTCACTCTCTATAGTCTCTCACATTGCTCCTGGATTTGTGTATCCATGTCCCCCCATCTCTCTCATTACTGCTAGGGCTTCTTTTCATTCCTCCTCTTCCTCTAGGGGTCTTTCCCCCACTCCCAGCGTGGGGGTCATTCCCTACCCTTAAAAATATTCACTTAACCTAATCTTAGGAAGGCCCTAATGTCTGCTCCAGACCTCTGTGCTTCCCATTTCCCTGCAGCTGCCTCCCGCCCCAAGGAACTGTCCCTGAAGGGGTAGAACAAGGGACACTCTCAAAGCTTTACTCTTCCCTCAGCGTTTCCACACTGGTCGGGTGCAGCGTCCTGCCCCCTCTCCCCCAGGCTCTGAGTGACTCCTCCCGCCCGGCTCGCTGCTGTGGAGAGATACGCTTCTGCCTCTGCCGCTCCTGCCCAGGGCATTGGGTAGGGCTTGGCGCCAGGCCAAGGGGAGCACTTTTAAAGAAGAGCCCTGGCTATCATCTCCTTCCCACACCACACAGGACTTTCCCAGTCAGGAGAGCAGCCGCAGCAGCGCGGGAGCCCCCATGGGTACGTGGTGGGGGCTGAAGCCTCAGGGCGGGAGCTCCACAGAACTGAGAGATGGGGAAGGTTGTTGGGGCAGGTGGCTGGAGGCTCTGCGGGGAATTAGGGTGGAGGGTTATGGGGGAGAAAGAGCCAAAGGCATCCTTGGTGTAGCCCCACGGACTGGAGTGGGAGTTGGGAGGCATTCTGCAGGTTTATTGGCCGCTGCAGGTCTCTGCTCTTGGGGGGGGGGAGGTGCGGGGGCTCTAGAGCTCTGCTCTTGGGGGATCAGGTTTCTGCTTGGGGATTTGTAGTGTCTAGTTGCTCTTCCTCCTCCCCGCTGGGCTTGTTCTCCGCCAGCAGCGTCCGACTGCTCAAGCAGTTTATTCTTGTGTGACCCCACTTTGGGACTCCAGTGCCCCCCACCAGCGCGTGGCGGGGTGCCCCTGGCAGCAGCACGTGCGCTGCTGTAAGCCAGCGGTGGCCGGGCTGCTCAGGGAACCGGAGCGCGCCCCGGCAAGGTACCGCCCCAGCCTCTGCTTCACCTGCTGCTTTCAGGCAGCCAGCGGAGAGGCGGGGCGGTGCTCGGACACCCGCTGAGGAAAGCGGGCGAGCGCCTAGGCCAGGCGCTAGTTATTCCAGCCGGGTGGGGAAGGAGCAGCCTCCCTCGCTGCTCTCGGTCCTGCCCACGCCAGGTCTTTCGGGTCACAGGGCCACCAATGATGCAGCTGCGAGGTGCTCGCCTTCGGATTCCTGCGGGCGATCCGCGAGGACCGAGCGCTTTACAGAAGCGCAAGGCTGGGTAGAATCATAGGACTGGAAGGGACCTCAAGAGGTCATCTAGTCCAGTCCCCTGCCCTCATGGCAGTGAGTAATAGGGCGCGTGTGTGCCTGGCTGCAGCCCGGGAAGGGCAGACTGAGGAACTCCCTTGGGGCCGCTGTTCACTCCCTGCAGGGCTGCCCAGAGGATTCAGGGGGCCCGGGGCAAAGCAATTTCGGGGGCCCCTTCTATAAAAAAAAGTTGCAATACTATAGAATACTATATTCTCGTGGGGGCCCCTGTGGGGCCTGGGGCAAATTGCCCCACTTGCCCCCACCCCCCGGCAGCCCTGGCTTGTGGAGGGACTTGGGCAGAGTCAGGTTTTGCAAGAGGGCTCCTTGCTTCATGGCTCTCCCCCACTTTGTTTGGTCCGCTGGACGCTCCTGAGGCTGGGCGTGCGGAAAGCTGTGGGGGAAACCCAGCCAACGCTGCTTGTTACTCTCGGGCACCAGGCTCCCACTGAAGGGCCGAGAGGAAGCTCTGTAGGGTGGTGGGGGTGGAGTGGAACTCGCCGAAACTGGGGACCTTGTCTCAATGCAAGGGTAGCCAGGGGCGGCAGGTTTGTAGAAATTTTGGTGGTGCCCAGAACGCCCAGAGTCCGCCCCCCCATACTCCGCCCCACACCTGCCTAAGGCTCTGGGAGGGAGTTTGGGTGGGGGAGGAGGTCTGGGGTGCAGGCCCTGGGCTGGGGCAGGGGATTGGGGTGCAGAACGGGTGAGAGGTTGGGTTCTGGGAGGGAGTTTGGGTGGGGGAGAGGTCTGGGGTGCAGGCTCTGGGATGGAGTTTGGGTGCTGGGTACAGGCTCGGGGCAGGGGGTGGGAGTGCAGGAGGGGGTTAGGAGTGTAGGCTCTGGGATGGAGTTTGGGTGTAGGCTCTGGGCTGGGGCAAGGGGTGGGGGTGCAGAAGGGGGTGAGGGGTGCAGGCTCTGGGAGGGAGTTTGGGGGTGGGAGGGGGCGTGTGGGAAAGGGGGGTTGCAGGCTCTGGGAGGGGATTGGGGGGTGCGGCATTTACCTGGGACTCCTAGGCAGGGCAGGCCGGGGTGCCTCCATGTGCTGCTACCCCCAGGCACTGCCCCCGCAGCTTCCTATTGGCTTCAGGGGTGCTTGGGGCAGGACAAGGGCTTCAGGGGCTGCAGGGAGAGGCCGGCAACCACGTGGAGTGAGCAGGCAGGAAGCCGCTCAGCTCTGCTGCACTGCCATGGTGAGTGGGGGCCCCGGGCTGTTTTAAATGGCCCGGGGGACGCAGGGGGGCACCCGGGGGCAGAAGTGGGGCTGAGAGAGAGACCAGTGCTGGAGCCGGGCCCATTGTGCCTGGGCACCAGGAATATTCCCATAGAACTCACTGCCCGTGAGGGCAGCTGCTCCTCTTGATGTAGTGGCTAAGCTTTCATACCTTACCAGTCCCTTTCAGCACTAATACAACACAATCAGCAGGGGGGAAATAATAGAAAAATAAAATAAGTTGCAAAGAAATTGTATTAAACATTAATAAAGAAGTTAATTAAAAATCTCAGCCAACCTGTACTGTGCAAATCAGAGAGAGAAATTTTCTGGGGAAACATATTGATTGTTTCTTTTTGCTTTTACTACCTAACCCAGAGCATCCCGGGTGCATCAGCTACACTTGGGTGTGTTGTTACCTAAATACAAAACTATTAAAATAATCCAGAATCTGACCAATCCTTCCCCTCCCCAAGATTTATGTGTTAGGGCTGTGGCTCTTTAATGCAACTGATTGTGTTTAGATAGTGTAATATGGTAGTAATTTCAGAATGGTTGATGATTTTGCATATTAATATATTGCAAAGTTTGGAGCCAATAGGGAAAATTAAAGGACACGGTTTTATTACCTTTTAGATAATTTTTACATAATTTAGATAATTCCTTACTCTTCATAAAAAGTTATTTATTTGCTATCTCTTAACCTGAAAGCTTCTGCCCCCCCTCTTGGCGGCCCTGTTGCAACTCAAAATGCATTTAGGCCTCCAGACTCCAGGAAATTTAAATAAAAGATTGGGGTACAGTTCTCAGGAAGCAAGTCATTAATCTGACCCCCTCACCTTTCTGACCCTGGTAGAGAAAGGAGTAGTCATTATGCCTTTTGGTTCCCAGCCCTGCTAAGTGGGAGCATCAAGTCTACCTTGCACATGTATTATTGGAATAATTAAAGGTGTGCACTTTTGTCTATAATATGAAAATTACCCATAACTGGCACTGGTGTTGCTAAACCAGTAACATAGTTTAGCTGCAAGTGAGCAAAAGACAAACCATGTTCATCTCTTTTTCAGAAACCAATTGAACACAAACTGAGCACAGTTTCTCCTTGGTTACAAAACTAGGAAATTTAAATGAAAAAAATGAGATTACATTAAGGTTTTATAGTTAAAATTTCAAAAAGGTTCACACAGCACTGCTAACTCACTCACCTTATGTTTATGTGGATACTGTTTCTGTTTTTCTTGCTAAATTGGTGTGCTGTACCACAAAACATTTACTGTGGGATGTGCCATGTGGCTGAGATAATGGTTGTTTAAAAACCTTAACTTTCCTTGACTTTTATGTAATCAGTGCAATCTTAATGTTGTACTAGCAGTTTTTTATTTAATTATAGTAAAAAAAATTCACATCAGGGTGCTCTGCCCCAGCAATTGTTTATCCAATCGGTATTTCATAGTCAACAAAAAACCTACTTTTCCCTATCGAAATTGATTACTATTTTAGGGGGGAAATTATTGTCACCTCATCTGAATAAAATAAAATTAAATTTTCAGGAACTTCAAAGATTTTCTTCTGAGAAGAGCTGCCTGTTTCAAATTTGGGAGCATGTGATCACTGTGCTCCAAATACCTTCCTTTGATATATTTTCACTAAGAATTTGTCTCGGCCCTAGATATGTTTAAGAGTTACTGTAAGAGTGTAGGGACATGACAGCTGTTTCTGATTTGAGTTTTGAATAGTTGGCCCAGAGATTCTAGAAAGTTTGCACATTTCTAAAGCAGGACCAAACTTTTTCTCAGGATTGGTCTCATTTAGCCAGAGTACAGCGTTCACATTAATGCTAATGGGAGTTGGAATTTTCATGCTTTTGGATGAGAATACACGCATAACACTTTCCACCAGCCTGGTATTGAATGTTAAATGGATAATCCAATCAGATGCTTGGATGGTGTGTTTTTCTCAAAGGATTAACCCATCTGTAAATAACCAATTCAGATAGTTTTAGTGCAGGGATTGGCAACCTTTGGCACGTGGCTCGCCAGGGTAAGCACTCTGGCGGGCCGGGCCAGTTTGTTTACCTGCTGCATCCGCAGGTTTGGCCAATCGCGGCTCCCACTGGCCAGATTCGTCGTCCCAGGCCAATGGGTGCTGCGGGAAGCAGCGCGGGCCGAGGGATGTGCTGGCCGCCGCTTCCCGCAGCACCCATTGGCCTGGAGCGACAAACCACAGCCAGTGGGAGCCACGATTGGCCGAACCTGTGGACGTGGCAGGTAAACAAACCGACCCGGCCCACCAGGGTGCTTACGCTGGCGGGCCGCATGCCAAAGGTTGCTGATCCCTGATTTAGTGCTTAACTAGAGGATTATAGGTATCTCATGTCTTTTTGCTTTAAACAGGTATTATTTGTCTAATGTTAAAAATATTTTGGCAATGACGAGGTAAGAGTGGTATAGATTGCTCTTTGGGAAATATTCTTTTGCAGTGAAAATATGTTAGTCATGCAGTTCATTTTTCCATAAAATATGTGAAAAAATTATAGCCACATTGCCATTAAAATAATATATTCCTTTAGCATATTTTACAAGGCAGAATCAAGGATGATGATACAAACTGGAAATACTTTCTGGCCTCTTTGGGTCTTACCTTACTGAAAAAATATCCAAAGAGGGGAAAATTTTAAATTATTAATGAACTTCTTCACACCAAAATCCAGAGAATCCCACACCCAGAAAGTAATACTCTGTGCCAGGTGAACTGTCACTCATGTCCCCAACAGACAGTCCTGGAAAAGATGGAGACACAGTAAGTTTAATGGAAGTTAGTCTTAAAAACAAGTTAAAGTAACCATTTTTAAAGTCAAGGACAGTGAGGGCTGCATACAACAAAAACTGATGCCACCAACACATAAAGTGATTTTTTAAAGTGCTGATCTGCAGTTGAAGTCAATGGGAACTGCTGCGTGCTGCTCAACACTTTTGAAAATCAGGCCAATTATTTAGGTGTCTAAATATGGACTTAGTAGCACAACGTTAGGCTCTCATTTTGAAAATCTTGGCTCTGGTGCATTCAAGAACTTGATCAGCTTCCCTGGTGAAGGAGAGTGAATCCCTGAGACTTAGTTTAGAAATGGTCAAGAAGCAAGTCAGAGCCATAAACATTAATGTTGACTGATTTCCAGAAACATAGAAGCCCACAATGTAACATCTAGTATTTGAAAAATGGCTCTGAAATGTACTCAGCCTGGATGCATGTGATAGAGCTTTCTGGTAGGGATGTTGCTTCCAAATGCACAGCAAGAAAAATGGATTGAATTCAAGTCAGAAAAGAACAGTTGCCTTCCAAGGATTAGAGGGTAGACAGGAATAAGATCCTCAGAGCTGTCAGGAGGAAAAGATTTTATTATGCTCAGAGAGTCCATCAGCTCCCAGATATAAGTCCCCATAATATACGCTAAAAAGTATGAACATTTCTCCCTCATTTAAAGAAATGAATGTTGAGGATTTGCTTCTTTATCTGGCAATGACCAAGGCCTTGTAAAAATGGGAAAAATACATGCTTGAGGATTCAGTACTCCCTGCAAGATTCTTAGATAGAATAATACAGAGGAGTAGTTGACCCAGTAATTAACCATGCAGAAGGATGTGTTAAAAAGTGCTTAGTGGGATTGACATTACCTGTTTGTTTGTTGACTGAGCGCTGGCAAGGCCACCAATATTGCATATTGAAATGAAGCCTAATCATTTTCACCCATGGAGGTACCACTGTGGCCCAGGAAATTCTGCCAGTTTATCTCATGGAGTTTTCCTCAGAGCCGCCCCTCAAATGAGAAGGCTTAGGGACTCCACAGGGGATGCAAGGATGGTAGCCTCTCAGTTGCAGCTCCCTGGGATCCATAAAGAAGGGAATCCCTGTATGGTTGCATAGCTGTAGTCACAGAGAAGACTGGTCCTGTGCTCCATCCCCCCCTTGCACCCACTGGTTATATACTGCAATTATTTTACCTATTAAACTTTTGAATTTGAAAGCTAAGGCCTCCTTTCAGTGCCTGTAGAATTCAGAGAGCTACACTTCTTTTATTGTTCTTTTTTCTTCCAATTTAGGTCAAAATATCACAAACATAAATACATATGTTTAAAAGAATAATAATTGCTGGAGATATGGTATAGCAAATAACACAGTGCTGCAGGTGCTCTGAAAACATCAACATGTAAAAATATTCAGGGATAATATTATGGACAGATGTAATCTTTAGCATGGATACCTTGATATCCACTTAGTTTCTCTTTGTTTGAATTGCATAAGTGACATTTTTGTTAATTTCAGAAATGGCATGTAAGGGTTTGTATCCTGAAAGTATCATTAAAACAGCTTTTGGTATATTTTATACTTATTAATTTTTATAAAGAAAAAATATATCCATGATTTTCATGTGTTGATTTTCCTTACTTTCCATATTCATTTTATCTGTGTAGCATAATTATTCTATTTATCAAAATAAGAGATTAAATCTTTAAAAAAAACCCTTGAAAATATACTTGTTAGTATATTGTGCAATCAGTGCTAAAATTTAAAGAGTATCCATAGGGCCCTTTGTTTTCAGGTTTTATTTTATTTAATTTTTCCCAGGAATGTATCAGTGTTTATGACCATAACAACAAAAACAGGTGAAAGTCAGTGCAAAAAACTATTAATAATTTTTCTGGGTAAATATCAGGGTTTATTCTGGTGGACAGAAAGACGGGGGGGGGGGGAGTATTCAGTAGATTAATGCTTTGAATTCTGTTCACCAATGTGGTTTGCTGCAGAACTAAAACAGAATTCAAAACACAATGCCACCTCTGAGTTTAAGAATACAGTATGTCTCTAATCCCCAAATAAAACTTTTCATTTGAATAAACAGTTTACTGTTGTAGACTTAAAACTATTAGCCTACAAATATTTACATTTAATAATTGGGACACACCATTTGCAGCGCATACACTCAACTTCATCCTTTTCTCCTGTTTTTGTTTTTTTAAAACTTTCAAATACTTCCTTGTGTTCTGAAATGTATTCTGATACAGATTTTCGTTTTCTTCCCATTTTAGTGGGCCAAATCTTTAAACTGTTATTTGCTAACAGCTTGAAATGTGTACGTAGTGGGCATGAGATTCCTCAGTACATTCAGATGCACATGCACTTCAGAGCTTGTGTGCCTGTATTTTTATTGTGTGTATCTTCTAGACCAGGGGTTCTCAAACTTCATTGCACTGCAACCCCCTTCTGACAACAAAAATTACTTCACGACCACAGGATGGGGGACCAAAGCCTGAACCCACCCAAGCCCCACTGCCCCGGGCAGGGAGGCCAAAGCCCATGCCCTGACGCTCTGGGCGGGGGGGGCCAAAGCTGAAGCTCAAGGACTTCAGCCCCAGATAGGGGGCCTGCAACCTGAGCCCTGCCGCCCAGGGCCGAAGCCCTCAGGCTTTGGCTTCGGCCCTGGGCAGTGGGGCTCGGGCTTTGGCCCTGGGCCCCAGCAAGTCTAAGCCAGCCCTGGCGACCCCATTCAAAGGGGGTCCTGACCCACAGTTTGAGAACCCGCTGTTCTAGACCAGTGGTTCTCAACCTGCGGCTCACGGGCCACTTGCGGCCCAATCAGCACACAGCTGCGGCCCATGTGATATCCTCAGGGCCATGTAGGAAATATATATATTGTGTGGATGAGGCCTACATAACACATAGAGAGCTGCATATGTGGCCCACAATGGTAAATAGGTTGAGAACCACTGTTCTAGACTAATATATAGCCTTACTTCTATAGGCAGCTTTGCATATACACACAGACTAATGTATTATCATAATACATATATCTCATGCAGTGTATTGTATTTTCCTAATAAAACAAGTTATTTTTATATATTTGAATGATATAAAAGTAGAGTGAAAATAAACAAAAACTGAATATTTTTGTAAAACCCGGGAATTTTTCAGTAAAAATTGGTTTAAGCTGAAAAAGAAGGGGCTTAAGTATCCAGCACTGTTGTTGTCAGTACACTGTGTACACGTGTATGTGCACACGGTGAACTATGGACTACATGCTACTCAAGTAAGCAGAAATAGCATTTCCTTTCATAATGACAATCGGGTATAGTTTTGTTTAGTTTGCAAACCAGGATTTCAAAGTACACATCCCTGCTGTACTTGAACTTTATCTTCAAGATACTGAACTTTTAACATAAGAAGTGCTGACGTCCATTACATTTTCACACGAACATTTCTTTATCAGAGATGGCATGAACCCCCGTGTCTGTCAGCAAAACTCACTTTGGAAAAACATGCTTCAGAGGCCTGCAGAAACCACTCTGGCCCTGAGCATCAAGATGTCCAGTCGAGCAAAGAATTTAAACATTTCCCACTGATTTCAGTGAGACTACTCACATGTTTAAAGTTAGTAACATGCTTAAGTGCTTTGCTGAATCAGGCCGTAGTGCTCAGTATCTTGCAGGATCTACAGGATCAAGCTGAATGGCATTTGTCTTTATCTTGTCTCTACTCCTTACTTTTGCCCTGTCTGTAAAGCAAGCTGTAAAGGTAGCGCACCCAGAGCTTAATCTGAAGCAGATCACTGCTTTGGGGCTGTTTGATAGTTTTGTGCCACCTGGATTAGTGATGATTTTATGGTCTGAACAAGCTTTACAGTATGTGTGATGCTGCTTTGCATTGTTCATGATTGTTTTTCATTTGAGCTATGTATGAATCTTGGGACTCCTACATTTTTGTGTATTTCCTAGCTCCCCTCATCTTACTAGTAAAATGAAATATTAGTACTTGTTCCCTGCTGGCTGAAAGCATATTTTAAAGATTTTTTTTCAGTCTGTACAAAATATCATAATTTTTTTCTTTAGAACTTGTTTTCAATTTCATATTCCTTTGCAATGGACTAAGTATCCAAACAATGATGCCAAATGTGAATCTGTGCCAATTACAGAAGTATTTCACTTCTCTCTATTAAACAGATAAGTAAAAGGCAACCAAACTTCAAACACTAGGATGATCTGAAGTAAATTCAAATATTATGCAGTTTCCTATGTAAATACATTAAAACACCTAAGCATACAGACTGCAGCATGGCAAATATTATTCAGAGCTGGTTTTTACAATGAGACTTTCTACAAATATTAAACAATAAATGTGTATTTCTATAGTTTCTATTTAATAGAGAGGTAGCTTTAGTATGTACTCAAACTTTGCTTAATTTTTTTTGTTTTCTATTTTTTTTTTTAATTTCTTATTCAGTTTACTGCCTGCAATTATATTTTCAAAACCCTTCCTTGTTCAAGTTTTTGTATATAGCTAATGCCTCTTAATTGATACATAACCTAAATATCTTAGAGTTTACTAATTATTATATGGGCCTGAAAATAAATATAACTTCCAAGCTGCAATTGCTCTACTATAGATACACAATACAAAAACAATTTCATTTAATTTTGAAACAATTGTTTCAGAGTATAAAAAGCCACACATAGAAGTCTGAAAGTTTACTTACCCTGTACATACCGTACATTTTATCTGTAAAAATGCTTATGGCTAATGAATACTGCCAAGTTTATACTGAATTATTTAGTTTAAATTAATTAAGAATATTTGTCTTATTAAAAGTATTGTGTTTATTATTAAGCTAAGATTATTGTGTTTTCCATTGTCTTGGTAAGAAATCCTAGTTTTACATAAATTTGTTTCTCTCTCTTTTTTCCTAACAGAGAAAAATAAGAAGGAAAGAAAATATGGGGTTAGTATTTATTTTTTTAACTCTGTAAAGTGTTTGATTGTTGTATTCAAGTAATGTTCCCATTGTTCCTAACATGGTACATAGACATGCTGAGCCAAAATCTCTGCTGATGTGAATGGACATAACCCCAGCTGAAGTCAATTGAGTTGTGCCCATTTACATCAGCAGAGAATTTGATTCATTGCCTTAGAGCCTGATCTGATGTCCATTGAGGTCAATGGGAGTCTTTTGACTTACTTCGGTGGGCATTAGATCAGGCCTTTAGAAAGACTCCCAGCCATTGCAGTATATATGTATTTATATACTTCATGCAGTTTGTAACCAAGTCTAACACACCTTAGGGATTTGGCTTTTCTCATGTTCAAACTGACCTAAATCCGCTTCCTTGCAGCACTGCTTGAAAAAGAGTATCCCAAACTCCTCTGGCCAGACAGAGTGTGCAGACCATTATCACTATCCTGATTCCATTCTTCTGAGATCAGAGCTCACTTTTTTTCTTTCTGAAGCTCCCAACAATATCAAATTGCAATTTACTTTAAAAACTCAATATCTAATTCAGTTATCAAAAAAGTAAAGTTTTTTGGCCTAGAGTAAAAAATAAAGAGAAAATCCTGAAATAAAAATGAAGCAGAATGTAAACACAGCAAATACCTTCACTAAAAAAAGTGTAGCTACCAACACATAGTTATGTGATGTAGTTAAGCAGGATGAGAGCTTTACATATTAGGAATACCTTTGTTCATCTGACTGCTCTGGTATGTCAGTAGAAGGGGTGGTGCCCCGTCTCATTTTTCTCTTATAGAAACCCTAATAAGCAAATATATTTTTACGCTTATTTGTTGAAGATTTTACCCAATGTAATACACCAAAGTTTGTCAAGAAACTGTAAAAACAAAAAACAAATTGAGCCTAGAGTAAGTTTGAATGTAATCTAGGCAGGCCCATCCTTGTGTTTTATCTTTATTTTATTATTTCTCTCAGTTGTAATATTTACAAGAATACTTCTTTACATGCAGCACAAGATTTCTCACCCACAGCCCATGGACTGCCATTAGTGTATCTTCCATCAATGCAGTCTCTTGGAAGAATGTCTCATTACCATGCAAGTGTAACTAGCTCTGAACTCAAGATCAGTGTTACAAAATGTCTCAGAACATACCCATCACTGCAGCAGATGTAATTCATTACAGTTGACAAGATACTGACCATCATACTGAGTTGTGTTTTTGTGAATGTTGTGGATTCAAATGTAGTATCACTTTAATATGATAGATAAGACACTAGTTTATACTTCCAATGTGGTGGACTCAATAAGTCTTTCCATATCTAGCTTCTTAATAATTGAGCAAATTGGTGGGAATTTCATTTGAACTATGTTTAGAGGTTCCACTATTGACCAAAGCTTCTCAATTCACTAACTGCAGGCAGGATTTCCATTGTACAGCTTCTTTCAGTTGGACCTGTTGGGCTGTTTTTCTTTGCATTGAATTAGATCTGAATTATTAACATTACTGCAATAGTCTAAATAAAAAAATTACAGAAATCTCATAACATGATATCAAACAGTATCAAATGCCACTTTTCAGCAGCAAATTGTTCTTTAATTCCAGAAAAACTTGACCTCTGGAACAATTGATTTTTTTAAACCTCAAACTAAATTATCTCTTAGATTTAGCCTGCATATTAATATTGATTGCTTTTTAAAGCACTATTTGATAATCTTTTTCACTTTAACTAACTGTAGCTGACATATACAATTATGTTTAATCTGTGTTCAAAGATCCTTCTGTACCTGATCTTTTGCCACAAGGGTTATATGGCTTAGTATCAAGATTTCCTGTGATCCCTTTACTAGCTAGTCTCACAAGACTGTATTGTCCCCAGTTTAAGAAGTCTGAACTATGAGCTATCCAAAACAAGTCTGAACTATGAGATATCAAACACAATTTCAGTATGAAATTCTTCTCAGAAGTTAGGTAATTTCTTATAGTACATACTAAAGCTTTCCAAGTTTTTTAAAAAGCAAGGTATTAATCACAGAACTGACTTAAGTCTAAGGACCAGATCCTCAGTAGGTGTAAATTGATATAGCTCCATCGAAATCAAATGAAGATTTTCTTAAGATTTGATTCTGCAAGCTGCAGATCTAATAGCACCCTGCATCTTGCAGGATCAGGCCCATAAACAGTAAGCTATGAATAGTCATGGCATAAATATGAAAGGCAGAGCATTCTCCTGTTCCCTTTCTTGTTTTTCCACAGAAAACTAATTTTAAAATGTAATTTGTGACACTGTTTTAGCTTTTCTGTTTTCAAGATACTGTAGGTCTCATGTAGTGTTCAGTAACAAAAGCTGTACTGCTCTGATAAATTATGATTTATAGCTGAGATACCCACATTTTAAGACACAGAGGACTGTACTGAAAACTGGTTGGTACCTGACCATCATTCATGCATGTAAATTATGTTATCCAAATTAAACAGTCATGATATCCGCATCTACATTAAAACTCCTAGATAGATTAAGAGAAATTGCATGTTCATTGTCACCTGCAATAAAAACCTGTCGCTGATCAGTTTTATCCTTGCCCTGTAGTTATGGCAAGAGGACAGGATGCATTCTATTGAGACATTTTGAAAGTGCCCATCACAATAGCCTTCAGGTTCCACATGGGATGCTTTAGGTTGTGTTTTGGCCTTGCATGGAATTTACTGTCTCCTGTTCCTATAGGTTTGAATTCAAACACCTTTTGTTATCCATCTATTTTCCATTCCCCATTGGAATCCTTTTCTCTTAATTTGGTAGATAGAAAGATTCCTATATTTATAGCTAAAAATCCAGATCTTGTGTATTTTTTGCAGTTAGCCCATATTTTAGATCTGTACTATATTTGTGGAACTGTACTGACACTGAGAAGGCCAGAGTTAAGACATGGCCCTGTAGTTCGTGAAGCTAGTGTGCTGTTGCTGCTGAGATATAGAGGTATCTGTTGTGATTCATAATATTCTGTTATCTTGTAAAGGTACAAAACAACATTTAAGGTGATGGCACAGAGGTACTTGTCAAAGTCACAGTGAAAATATACTAACTGGCATTTCAGTTTGTGTATCAAAGAGCGTAGATTCCAGTTTCAGGGCAGATAAAACAATAATGATTATTGGCTCAAAAACATTAACCATTATGCAGAGCATTTTAGCTAACAAAAGGTTTTTAAAGATCTGTGCACATATATTGGTTGTATTTGCCTAATTTTGTACTCTGTTGTTCTCACCTCAGTACTCAGCATGGCTATGCAACTCAATAATTCATGAATCATCAACTCTTACAGCCGAAAAGATCCAGCATGCAAATACTCACAGTAATATACTCATGTATTTGCATGCCTAAACTTTACCTTCACTGGGTGGAAATACTGGGTTCTACAGGGCTCTTTAATCTAGTGGGAAAAGGAACACAAGAACCAATATCTGGAAGTTTAAGCCAGACAAATTCAAATTGGCAATCAGGCACAAATGTTAACAGTGAGGGTGTTTAACCAGTGGAACAAACTACCAAAGGAAGTGGATGATTCGCTTTCTCTTCTTGATGGTTTCATTTCAAGACTGGTTGTCTTTCTGGAAGTTTTGCTTTAGTCCAACACTAAAGGTTCATCATTTGCACCTGACAAGAGAGCTCTAAAAATGTCACTAGATTTTAATATAAAAATGTAATTGAATAATAACAATGTTTTGCGTATTTTGGGATACTAGTCAGAACTACTCTATACATTAGAAGCCTAGCATCCCAAATATGCAATACATGATGTTTTTATTCAATTACAGTTTTGCCTAGCTCCACTGCAGTCAATAGATATAAATACACTGATATGTAATAACTGACCTGTAGCTCGTAAAATTTGTACTGACTCGGGTTAGAATTATGAATTGCGGCCAGATAATGATCTTCTTTATACATTTCATGGCTTTGTTGGAATTCACATTGTTCCATTGTTCCCCTTCAGCCAAGTTGCTTTGGTTATCCACTCAGCATCTTCTTCATTGTCATCAATGAGTTCTGTGAAAGATTCTCCTACTATGGAATGCGAGGTAACTTCCTTTTCAATCTTCACCTGCTTTTGGTTTCAGTTACTGATTATCACCTCCCTAACAGATTGTTTTGTTCCCCCTTGTAGCTGTGCTTGTTCTGTACTTCAAATTTTTTCTCCACTGGGATGATAACCTATCTACAGCCATCTACCACACATTTGTTGCTCTGTGCTATTTGACTCCAATCCTTGGAGCAATCATTGCTGACTCCTGGCTGGGAAAGTTCAAGTGAGTGCTTATTTAAAAAGCAAAACAATCAAATGAAGGCATGACTGAAAAAAGCAATGAAATTCCAACTGTTACTTTAGGGAAAGAGTGTTTCAAACCACCCTCGGGACTCAAGAATACTCTGTCAGAAGCTGGTGTTCGTGAATTCAGATTTGTAGAGAGGCTTCAAGTTTTTCACTCAGAACTGGAAGTGAGGAAAAGCTTGAGTCACTGACAGAAATATTCATTGGGACAGAGAGAGTGTGAGAATGACTCGGGTAGGGCACTCACCAGGGAGGTGAGAGATCCAAGTTCTAATTCTCTTGCTGAATATTTAATTATTTATACACAGTAGAACCGCTTCAGCAGGAGAGATCTGCCCCAGACTACTACATAGCCCAGTGGTTAGGGCACTCACCTTAGAAGTGGGAAACCCACATTCAAATTCTCTCTCTGCCTCAGGCAGAGAGTAGATTTGAACCTGGATCTCCCAGGTCCTGGGTGAGTGTGCTAACCACTAAACTAAAGGTTATAAGGGGGGAGGGGCATCTCTGTTGTCATTGTCTTTTGTGGGGGTTTAGGTATGCTTTGAGCATGCCTATCTCATCAGGCCCTGAAGGCAAGATAGTCCAGGAATACATAGTTTCTGGTCCCACTGAAGCTTAGGAATTAGTTAGGCACCAATCTACTGGTTGGTGTCAAGATTTAGTCAGCTATGTGCATGCCCAGCCACCGAAATTTAGGCTCTTTGAAGACTTTAATGCGGGAAACATAGGCATCTATAGCAGGGGTGGGCAAACTTTTGGCCCGAGGGCCACATCTGGGTATGGAAATTGTATGGCGGGCATGAATGCTCAGAAAATTGGGGGTTGGGGTGTGAGAGGAGGTGAGGGTTCTGGCTGGGGGTGCAGACTCTTGGGTAGGGCCAAAACTCAGGAGTTCAGGGTACGGGAGGGGGCTCCGGGATGGGGTAGAGGTTTGGGGTGCAGGAGGGGGGTCTGGCTGGGGGTGCGGGCTCTGGGGTGGGGCTGGAGATGAGGGGTTGGGTATGCAGGAGGGTGCTCCGGGCTGGGACCAAGGGGTTCGGAGGGCGGGAGGGGGATCGGGGCTGGGTCAGGGGGTTGGGGCACAGAAGGGGGTCAGGGGTGCAGGCTACAGGTGGCACTTCCCTCAAGCAGCTCCCGGAAGCAGCGGCATGTCCCCCTCCAGCTCCTACGCAGAGGGGCAGCCAGGAGGTTCTGCACGCCGCCCCGTCCGCAGGCATCACCTCTGCAGTTCCCATTGGCCGTGGTTCCAGGCCAATGAGAGCTGTATGGGTGACACTTGGGGCAGCGGCAGCATGTGGAGCCCCCTGGCTGCCCCTACATGTAGGAGCCGGGGGGGACATGCCGCTGCTTCCTGGAGCCGTGTGGCGCCATGGCACGTGCAGAGCGGGGCAAGCCCCTGACCCTGCTCCCCGGCTGGAGCGCCAGAGCAGGGCAAGCCCTGGACCCTGCTCCCCAGCAGGAGCTTGAGGGCCGGATTAAAACGTCTGAAGGGCTGGATGCGGCCCCCAGGCCGTAGTTTGCCCATCCCTGATCTATAGGGTTATGTGGCAGCCAAGCAGGAGGTTGTGATTGCCTGTTGCACCTAAATGTTGGACTTAGAGGTCTAAAGTAGCATCTGTGTCCCCTTTGTGAATTCCACCCTTCAACTTTTAACTCATTTATCAAGACCATGTTTTAGGATTCTGTGTTTTTATTACAATAATTGATTTATATCAGATTGCTAACGCTGTTTAAATCCCTGATCTTGCAAAAGCTTAACTATGAGATCAATGGGACTACTCTGTTGGAACCTAGAACTTGAGACTTGGCAAGTGGGAATAATATAAAACTTTTGATTTACTTCTAAAATATGCTTTTGAGTAATTTTTAAAGCAAAAAAACTTCTACTGTAAAGTTCATGAGGAAGGTTAACAGACAGGATGGTGTGGAGGTTAGCCAAAGTACTAATAATTATAGCATTAATATCATGGAGGCTCAATCCTCAAGTAACCCATCTACTGTACACTATCAGTTTGTGGGAGTACCCTCAGAGACTTTCTCCATACTTTGTTGGACAGGGAGCTCTAGTCTGTGGAAGAGGATACATAGCATTTTTGCAATGTGCTGTACATACATGTACATCATACAGAACCAATTGCATAAATCAGGGATGGCCAAACCGTGGCTTGTGAGCTGCGTGCGGCTCTTTTACAGTTAAAGTGCGGCTCGTGGAGCCCCCCAGGTACCCTCCTATTCTCCACCTACCAGATTCGGGTGGGGGGGAAGAGCGTGGGACCTCTACCTTGAAGTGGGGTGGTGGGGTAGGGGCTTCTGCCCAACAGGAAAGGGGATCTCAGGGCTTCAGCCCCGTGGGGTATGCCTGCTGGGGCTCAAGCTTCAGCAGGAGTGGGGCTGATGCCCTGAGCCCCAGCAGGTGTGCCCCGGCTCTCGAACTTCTGAAGATTGTCGTGTGCAGCTCAGAAGGTCAGTAAGTTTGGCCACCCCTGACATAAATTGTCTCTCTGTTACTTACATGGTCCTTATCACTGTAGTATCTGCAGGGCCGGCTCCAGGGTTTTGGCCGCCCCAAGCAGCCAAAACCAAAAAAAAAAAAAAAAAAGACGCGATCGCGATCTAAAAAAAGATGCGATCGCGATCTGCGGCGGCAATTCGGCGGGAGGTCCTTCACTCCCAGGCGGAATGAGGGACCGTCCGCCGAATTGCCGCCGAATACCTGGAACTGCCGCCCCTGTCCGGAACGGCCGCCCCAAGCACCTGCTTGAGAAGCTGGTGCCTGGAGCCGGCCCTGAGTATCTGAGACTCCCAAATAAAGAACAGCAACAAGATTTTCTCACTGTCAGCTCAGACAAAATCACACTCCTATCTGAAATGTTTTTCCTATTGCTGTTAAGACTAATGCCTAAAATTATTATAACTGACAGAGATTAGAGAAAAATGTATATGTTTGTGGATTTGTACTAAGAACACATTCAGCAAAACATTTAATCACATGTTTAAGTCCCATTGAAGTTAAAGTAAAGAACATGTTTAAGGGCTTTGTGAAACAAGAATGGACACAAGTTTAAAGTTATGAGTTTTTTGATCACACTACAATATGCACACTCAGTTGCCCAATGCAATGGCAACAGAGAAAGTCACGTTTGATGCTACCAGTCGGCACTACTATCCTGATGCTAGTCTTGAATTTTAGTCTTTCATAGATGAATACACTTTAATCTGAGTGAACCAGCTAATGGGCTGTTCTCATTATTTCTGAAGATACTTTTGTGTAGTTTTCATTATTTCCCCCCTGAAGTTTCAATGAAGAAAAATAGAGAACTATAAATGGTTATGTACCCAGAGCATAGGTTGCATATTGTTGGTATAATGCATATACAATTTAAATTTCACAATATATTAAATAGGACAAAAGGACTTTCACAATCTTACTTTTTTCCCTCACTTGGTTATTAAAGAGGCAATCACTGAAGCACTGACAGATGGTGCAATCACAATATGTAGATGTTAAATAAAATGCCTGAATAAACGCCTTTTTTCTAATATCTTTTGTCTCATTACCTTACTTTAATTTAATTAAGTAATATAATTAAATTATTTATTTTGTTTAAGCAGAGACTACTTTTAAAATAAAGTATCAAAAGTATAACTGGTATGGGATAAATTGTTTATTATTCAGGAAATGTTTTGATATATTTACAGTATCTCGTGATAAGATTCTCATAGCTATTTCATGATGGAGTTATTCATCCTGTTTATTCTAACCAATTATCTTTCTGCCTGAAACATTCTTGTGAACTAGAAAGAAATCTGAGTTAGCTGTGCAGTTAAGAAAACATATTTTCTGTCTTCTTCCTTTACAACAGGACCATTATCTCCCTGTCCATTGTTTATACCATTGGACAGGCGATCATGGCAGTAAGTTCCATAAATGACTTGACAGACTATAACAGGGATGGAATTCCTGATAACATTCCATTGCACATGTAAGTTGCATTACACATTTCTGTCTTCCAGATTAATGCATGATGGAATAATTTAGTTCTTTAATGTACTGTATTTGTTGCTTCAATTGTCTAATGATCAGCCTCTCCTTATTTACTGCTACTTTTATAAGGAAGCTGTCATATCCATGTTATATGACCCCTATAATCAGGGCCGGTGCTACCATTAAGGCGAACTAGGCGGTTGCCTAGGGTGCCAAGATTTGGGGGCGCCAAAAAGCGGTGCCCCCAATTTTCCCCCGCGGTAGCTCCCCACCCCCCAGCCCGGGGAGCCGTGTGGCAGCTCCCCACCCCAGCTCACCTCTGCTCCGTTCCCTCCCCGAGCACGCCATTGCTGCTCCACTTCTCCCGCCTCCCAGGCTTGCGGCGCCAATCAGCTGTTTGGCGCCGCAAGCCTGGGAGGGGAGGAGAATTAGAGCAGGGGCGGTGTGCTGGGGAGCAGGCGGAGCAGAGGTGAGCTGGGGTGGGAGTTGCCGCACGGCTCCCCGGGGGGCCGGGGGGGGGGAGCTGCCGGGGGAGCTCAGGGCAGGGGGGGGAGCTGCCATGGGGGGGCACATCAGGGCGGAGGGGGGGCAGGGAGCTGCCGCAGGGCTGGGGGGGGCGCATAAGGTGGAAGTTTTGCCTCAGGCGCGAAACTTCCTTGCACCGGCCCTGCCTATAATGTGGCAAAGACCACTGAAACCTATATTGATCTGCTGCTTAAAAACCTGTCCTAGAGCAGCTTGTATTTACACAATCAATTTTCCCAAGATTGAATAGTTTTAGAGAAGAGAACCTGTGTAGTTAACTACTTAAACAGTTCTCCCTTTTATTTTTATGCACCTGAAAAGTTTCACAGGATGTGTGCAAAATTCAAACCATACTGATTTCACTTAATTTAAGTGAGGCAGTCATTTACCTCAAGGCAGATCTCTTTCATTCAAATTTTATTTTAAATCTGAGCTCTGTAAGAGAATGATTACAAAGGCAGACTAACTCTATATTGAGTATGAACTATACATTTTATGAGTTTTGCTAGTCAGACTACAGATTTTCATCACTGCACAAGGTCTGTGCAAAAGAGGTTCTCTGAAACTTTGTAGTTAATAAAATATCCTATTTTACTTTCATCTGATTTTGGAGCTGGAATTTTAACATCCAGAAATATATTATGCAACATATGACACCATTCACATTGCTTCATAAAACAACACCTTGATTTCCAAGGAAAGTATATCATACTCCTGGATAAAATAGAGTATTTCTCCCAGATAAACGAGCCAAGAAAGAATATCTTAAGAATAAGCTAAAGTTCATTACTTTATCTTTGCTTTCTGGCACAGCAGAATATCATGTGCTAGAGACTGTCCTGCACTTCCAGCACAGAAAGCACAGGCCAGGATGAGCAGGGACAAAGATGGTTTTATGTCACCTTTCTACTGCCTGCATTCTGGGCTGCTGCAGGGCCTGAAATGACCCTGGTATAAGGTAGCTCAGCCCCAGGAGCTGCTTTAAGTTACGGCAGCTTTGCCTGAGCTGCCTATAGGCTCTCTGAAGTTCAGAATCCCCATAGTGCTTAGTGCTACAATTGCACCTCCATCCCTAATGCACCACCTTGTGTCCCTGGCCCCAGCATGCCCTCCAAGCTGGTGCATCTAATCAGGGCAGTGTAGGGCTGCTTAACTCAGCCCGATGCTGGTCCTGCACCGGGATAATTCTTCTCCAGCCCATTGCATTTCCTTCAAGCCACCCCAGTGGTATATATAGACCAGAAACCGGTCAATGACATTTTTGAATATTAGGAGACAGTTAAGAATTCCTTTGTTTAATGCTGTTGCTATTAGCAAGCCTGGGCATTTCTCCTTGTGTGACGTTCCTTTACCTACACTAAAGTAAACTGCGTGACATTTTCTCCCTTCCCTAGTGGTCTGTCTATGATTGGCCTGATCTTAATTGCTTTTGGTACTGGTGGAATCAAGCCCTGTGTAGCAGCATTTGGTGGAGATCAGTTTGAAGAGGAACAGGTAACAATATTTTTCAAACATGGTTGGACTCATATTTCATTTTTTAATAATAATAGATATACATCTTCAGATGGTGCCCATTGCTCTGGTACTTGGGTGTCCAAAAGAAGAGCTAGATCCTACCTCAGTGTTCTCTACAAATACATACACTGTGTCATCAGTACTAAATATTGGGCGGACTCCAATCTTACATTGTAATTTAGGCAAGCAGAGTCTGATCAACATAATACTGACTAACCATGTTCTAAATAGTTCTTTTAAAATTTATTTTCTTACTCTCACTGCAGGAAAAACAAAGAAATAGATTCTTCTCTCTATTTTATTTGTCTGTTAATGCCGGAAGTCTCCTCTCTACTATAATCACTCCAATTCTCAGAGGTAAACTTGCACTGTTGTTGTCTACAAACTGGTTAAACAGCATAGCAAAAAAGAATAAGGCAGCGGGGCTGGATCACTTATTGGATTAGTACTGGATAAGAGTATTTTAGTTTTAGGCAACTACTTTGAGTGAGTCCACCCAGAAGTCATTACCATCTGATGGCTTATGAGACATGTTTATAGTTTCAGCTTATTTCTAATATAGAAATGTCAATATCACAAAACCTCACTGTCATAGTTGATGCTAATGGGCATCTTTCTTGGCAGTCTCAGAGATGCTAAACATTGAATGACCATGGAGACTGCACTACTTTCACACCTGATAGGAAGGTGGAGAAGCCAGCACTGCTGCTGTGACTCTTGTAGCTCAAAGAAGGCTTTGTTCTACAGTGATATTTAACACAGCATCTTTTAAATCACCACTAAAATGATCAAAAAAAGGAGAGGAAAATAATATCATTAGATTTCTCTATTTTGTGGGGGGAAGAGGGAAAGAAGAAAGGGAGCTTTTTATTCAGAAGCTTAAGGGTATTACAAAAGATGCACATATACATAATATATAGACACATAGACACTTAAAATATACAACAAATTAAGTCAAAAATTTATTACTATCAAAATGGACGTTTTTATGTGTTCTAATTATAAAGGTCTCACTGATTTTTCTTTAATGGAAGTGACGTCCTGATAAATGTAAAACAAATTCTAAACCACCAGTATCTGGGTTCATTCCTTAATAAACTGTACATGATTAAATATACTTGTTTTTCTGTCCTTCCTTTCTATGTTTAACTCTGATTATATAGTGTAGTGACTATACACACACGTACACACATACATCTGTAAGTGGAGTATGTGTTGTGCTGTACGATGGATTATAGATTTTATTGGCATGACTTTGGAATGGCTGCTTTCTCAAGAATGGCAAAGCCACAAGAGAATTATACAAATGATCCCAAATAAGTGTAGCTCAGACTTGGACCTTTCCATTTCTGGCATTCTATTCCAGTTCGTTGCTGTCATTTTATTATTAGTTAACACAATTTGCTATCCTTCCTAGGATAGATGGCAGATGAGCATATGAAAAAATATGAGAGACCCTTCTTTGCTGGTATATCATTGAAAATGCCTTCTGTGGTTTGAACAGAAAGAGTCAACCAAAGGAAGAAAGATAGGACTTTATTTAATGGTTTGACTAGAAGGCTGACTAACCTGTCAGAGCAAGACAGATTAGTTGCTAGCACGCTAGTATACTCCTAGGTACATTTTATAGCTTCAATGCTAGCTGACACTAGTATACAAAACTCTTGTCTAACGCTGTTTTATTTCCTTCAGGCGAAGAATGTGGAATTCACACCAAGCAACAGTGTTACCCACTGGCCTTTGGAGTGCCTGCTGCACTCATGGCTGTTTCATTGAGTATGTTGCATGTTTTCCAGTTTATTTACTGCATACATTCTCTTTATTATATTGGTGACTTTTTATACGAGAAGGGGAAATAAGACTATTTGCTTAGAAATGTGGAGTTAAAGGGGGAGGCTACCTTGTTTTTTATAATCCAGGATTCCTGATGTAGCATTGGCATAACTGCCAATTAACACCATACATATAAATATATTTGCATGGTAGAGAGCTCCATATGTTGTAATTGCTTGGGTGTGCTGCTGCAGTCTAGAAAGGGAAAATATAAATATACATTTATGTATCACTGATCAGGGGTTACATAGCATTATGGACAAGGTTCAAACTATAGCAGAAATATTAAAGTAGAAAATTGATGGACTACATCTCCTCAGCTTACTAGTCCTGACTCCTTCACAACATCCCAAAACCTGATCAGGGGGTAAGAGAGTTCTCATATTAGAGGTACAAATGAAGGGTTAGGCTTGATACCTTTGCTTTGGAAATAGCAGTCAAATCAAAATCTGATAATTAAGTAGAAATTGTCTAATAAAAATAGTTTTACTATTAAGGGTCAAATTGTAGCCTGGCCTGCATGGCAGTACCAGGGTTTAAGGGAGTGCAAGATGCGTTCCCGTATGCCCCTGCACCAGCTACCCACATCATGAGTGATTGCACCAGAGGAGAAGCAAGATCCACAGAGCTATTACATCCCTCTTCATGCACGTGGATGGGAGTGGGTAGAGCCTTGTTTCCACCCCCCACAATGTACATTGCTGTGCCAGCATGTCAGGGAGCCTGCTCTGTGCCTGCTATAGACCTGGTGCAGTTTTTTCCCTTCCTGGAGCAGCGAGGGAGCTCCCATGAGAGCTGCTCTAGAGGCAGCTCAAGAACATACTGCCCCTTATCTGTGTTCATGACCAAACCTCAAATAAACCCTAAATGTTCTGCATTACATAGTTTGCTTTAGCTTATGTGGTACTATTTGGAGCATTCATGGGCAGTAAATAAATGTGAAAGCTTTAAATAAGGGAGGTTTTTCAAAGCTTTCATCAAATATCCAAGATTAAGATGAGCACAGAATAGAAATATATTAATACAGTAATTGCAGATGCATTGGTGAAATATTGCATTGTCCTTCTGTATGTAACCATTTACTTGCTTATGAAAAACCACTGCATTTTACCAGCTGCACTGCTCAATGAGCATTGCAGTACAAAGACCAAGGAATTATTTTGTTATAAGAAGCCTTTCAGAGTTCCATAGAGGATAAAATAGCTGCAATATCCAATACACTTGCTCTTCCAAAATTACATCTTTAATTATAGGTTGTATTAGGGAAATACAGCAGGCCCAGACCTAAGGCCCCCATCTGTTTTGTTTTGTTTTTGTCCTTACTCAGGCAAACTGCCTACTCACTGAAGACAACAGATGTTTGCCTGAATAAGGACTGCATAAGAATCTGTTTAAGAATCTGATAAAGTATATTAGATTGATTAAAATTAATTGAAAAATATGTTAATAACTGTTTTATTGCTCTTTAAAATGGTGTTTCCCACTCAGGCTTGGTTTGTTTTAACCTCTTTGTCATTATGTTTTGTATACCAAAGTATTTTCCTCTAGTTTCAGTCAATCCTGAAATGTTTTTCTGTTTACTTATTGTAGTGGTTTTCATACTTGGAAGCAAAATGTACAAGAAAGCTCATCCTCAAGGCAATATAATGCTCCAGGTTTCCAAATGCATTGGAGTAAGTAATGCCAGACTACCTGGAAAAGCATGGCTGAACTTTTCAAATGGAGTTGGTCTTTATCACCCATCGATAATTTTTATGACATTCATAAACTTTGTAGTTTGCAAACTGTTTATTCCATTTCAGTCAGGAGTAAAATTCCATCATAATGTTGCAATTATTTCTGTCACAATTAATCTGATCTTTTGGTGTAAAAGAAGATTCTGAGTTTTTGAGACTCACTCTGATTTGTTTTTCTTATTTGAGCCTAATGAGTTGTATCACACACACACACACACACACACACACACACACACACACACACACAC
>NW_020664372.1:22654383-22696915 GCF_002925995.2 Terrapene triunguis | reverse complement strand
CACACACACACACACACACACACACACACACACACACACACACACACACCTTAAATTATCCTGCGTTGACTTAAATTTCAAATCAACCACTTTTTAACAATCCAGCTGCTAAGGTCTCTTAATTTCAGTAAATGTTAGTTATTATTATGTAGTTCATTAGTTATATTATCCTGGTTCCTTGAGACCTCAAGCAAGATCAGGGTCTAACTGTGGTAGAGACTTCACTGGGGCTTAATGCAGGTTCCTTCAATCCTGACCTGTAGTACCCCTGTTATTCCAGTCCTGTGCTCCCCACATACAGGTCTGCCAGTGTAACTCTAGCACAGCTACATAATATTTGTTGTTGGCATGAGGAATTCATTAGAAAGTAAATATTAATGTTTCATGTAAACAAAATTTATTTTTAAAGTGTAATTCCATTCTGAAGAATTGCTGTGTAAAACTGAAACTATCTTCTTATTTTATTAAACACTGAAAGTGTACTCTGCAAAAACCTGTGTAGACAAGGCCTCAGAGTATTCCCAGCAGCACCCAGTGTTAAGAGGCACTACCTATTTTTCTGAATTGCTTGGTTTCCTCTAATATTGGGAATGTTTTCCTGAATCCAAGACATATGAGACATATAGCAGAACACTTCCGAAGAAGTGGGTTGTAGCCCACGAAAGCTTATGCTCTAATAAATTTGTTAGTCTCTAAGGTGCCACAAGTACTCCTGTTCTTTTTGCGGATACAGACTAACACGGCTGCTACTCCGAAACACTTCCTTTAAGTGTTTAAAACAGTTTCTTAGAAACATTCACCTTTTAATAATAATAAAAATAAATTAAAAAGAATATAAATTGCTCTGAAAGATAGTTTCTCTTATTATTATAAGTCACTTTAACCTTGTAGTTACAAATATTTGTTGTGTCATGTTTAAATGGTATTCAGTGTAATTAATCCAAATTTATTAATGTTCTTTTCACAGTTTGCTGTTAAAAACAGATTTCAGCATCGCAGAAAACAGTTCCCCAAAAGAGAACACTGGCTGGACTGGGCTAGTGAAAAGTATGATGTAAGTATCATTTGTGTGTGCATGAGCACGTGTGCATGGATAGATAGATAGATAATGCCTTTCTCCCTTTTTTCTTTTTTGTTCCATCTGCCTTGTTCACTAGTTATGCAACCCCAAACAAATACCGGGGAGATAATGCTGTGTCTGTCTACAGTAATCAGAAGCTAGTGTTCTAGCTAGATCTTACTGCTCTGGCAAGATAGGATGGTTACCATCATGGCTTAATGTAGCTTCAGATTGTCCTCCAGGTATCAGGGCTTTGTGCATGATCACATATCACACTAAGGAAACTCTAGTGGGCTGAACATAAATGTATTTCTCTCTAAGAACAAATATTTAAAATTACCTGGTAGCAGTTTCAATATGATAGCAAGTATTCTATCTGCAGTGTAGATTTTATGGCCTTGATATAAACAATCCAGCTTCAAAATACACTTTGAATGAAAACACACAATATATATGATAACACATGCGAACAATGCACATTACACTAATGAGGATTGTAGTCAATGCCCTATGGACTCCATGGTCAAGAAATTTGTCAGAGAATCCACTCCTAGCTGCAGAATTGTGCTCCAGAATCTAAGCTTACATTAAAAAAAATATAAGGGAAGCAATGTCAATGTGGCCTAGTGTATAGGGTACTCGTCTAGGACTTAGAAGACCTGGGTTCCGTTCCTGGCTCTGCTGCTGGTTTAGAGGGGAGGGATAGCTCAGTGGTTTGCACATTGGCCTGCTAAACCCAGGGTTGTGAGTTCAATCCTTGAGAGGGCCATTTAGGGATCTGGGCCAAAAAAAAAATCTGTCTGGGGATTGGTCCTGCTTTGAGCAGGGGGTTGGACTAGATGACCTCCTGAGGTCCCTTCCAACCCTAATAAAACAAAAAACAACCTCAGTTGGTAAAATTATCATAGGCCCTTCAAAACCAAGGACCTATAACTATTTACACCAGCTGAGGTTCCTAGCCTTCATGCTTGTGAAAATAAGCTTGAAAAAAATGTAACCAATGCAGTAATGTGTTGCTTTGCACAGTCCCTTTATTATAATATTGCATCCCTTCATTGGTAATCCATACTGAGTTCAAACTTCTTGTCATGGCTTTTAAAGCCCCAATCTATATGTCTCCTTTTAGGTGGCTTTCCGCACTCCCTGATGATTTTTCAATGGTTACACAAATCTCAACCTCCCTTCTGTCGCCTCTCTGATTCCTGCCTACATGACATCTTCCATGTAGCCCCTGTTCATTGAAAACGCTCCTCAAAACCACCTCATCATGCAAATCCCTCTTAAAAATTTGTTTCTGAAACATCATCTATCAGAAATGAGATAAAATAACACAAACTAACAAAAACAAAGTCTAGTTCAATGTAACCATCACATATATGTACAGACCTTACTGAGTAACAGTGGACTTTATTTTCATAACCCCTCTTGTCCTTTCTCCTCACACACACCTGCACACGTTTTGTCCATTTTTGTCCGTTTGTTAAAAAACAGGGAACAAAGGGTAGGAATAAATGGTAAATTTTCAGAATGGAGAGTGGTAACTAGTGGTGTTCCCCAAGGGTCAGTCCTAGGACCAATCCTATTCAACTTATTCATAAATGATCTGGAGAAAGGGGTAAAAAGTGAGGTGGCAAAGTTTGCAGATGATACTAAGATAGTTAAGACCAAAGCAGACTGTGAAGAACTTCAAAAAGATCTCACAAAACTAAGTGATTGGGCAACAAAATGGCAAATGAAATTTAATGTGGATAAATGTAAAGTAATGCACATTGGGAAAAATAACCCCAACTATACATACAATATGATGGGGGCTAATTTAGCTGCAACTAATCAGGAAAGAGACCTTGGATTCATTGTGGATAGTTCTCTGAAGACGTCTGACCCAGTACGGCTATTCTTATGTTCTTATGTTATGTTCTTATCTTCACGTTAATTTAGGCCCCAGTAGTGCAAAGACTTACACATGTGCTTAACTTTAAAGGACTGTAAATAATTCCATTGAAGTCTAAAGCACTACTCACAATCTGTAAAGTTTAGCATGTGTCCAAGTCTTGCATGATCAGGACCTTTGTTTCTAATGTGAATTAAAATATGATACGAATAGCAATAGTATGAATAAAATATGAATAATAGTAATAGTCTTAGTATATACACACACACATATATATATATATATATATATAAAACTTGTGGTTTTGTTGAATTTACCTATTTTTAGCAACTTTTTTTTTTTTTTTTTTTACTGTTCTTCACTATAGAAACGACTTATTACCCAAACTAAGATGGTCTTGAGGGTACTTTTCCTGTATATTCCTCTTCCCATGTTCTGGGCACTTTTTGATCAGCAGGTAAGGTAGAAAAAAAGTGTAATTTTTTTGCAAGTACATGTACAATTATATTCAATCATTATGTTGTGAAATCAGTGGGCAGAATTTAAATTGGTGATAATGAAAAATGGTACTTATGAATGATACAGTTATTTATATACTGTACCTATTAAGTTATTTTATTTATCTCTCCTATTATACAGTAGCTGCTTCTTGTGAAGTTTTAAGTGTATGATCAATTAATATTTCAAACATATATATTACAAAATAATCTAAGTTGATACAATGTCAGCAAAAATATTAAAGATAAAATCCTCATCCCGGTTCCAGCTCTTATATGCTGGGTAAAAAAGACCGGAGCAGCATAAAAGGCCTCTAAAAGCCCCAGTTCTGTCTGGGGGAGGATTCCCCCAGCGCAGACACTGTGGAAGACAGCCATAAAGCTGCCTCCAAAGACCCCATTGCAAGTCCAACATTTTCCTTTAGTAGTTCAGGATCAGACCTTTGTCAAAGATTGGCAGAAAAGAAAGTAATCCTAAGGAAAGTTTTTGTCTTCCTTTATTATTGATTCCCCACCCCCTCTATTCTTCCCTTTTAAAAAAATTCAGGAGTAACTAGAGCAGATTGCTTTATTGTAGCATTTCATTATGACTTTGTTTTATTAAGGGATCAAGATGGACATTACAAGCCACAACAATGGATGGAAACTTTGTAGGTTATTTTAACTTAAAGTTTTAAAGAATTATTGACTTTTCATTTGTTCTTATGCATTTTTTCAGTCTTCTAATGTTAAAATATATTTACCTTTTCTTTTCCTTAGGGAGCTATGCAGATCCAGCCAGACCAGATGCAGGTACACTAAACTACATTTGTGATATTTTTACATACTCCTCAAAGACTTTTTTTTAAATCACTATTTTAAAAAAGACTTTGGAAAGTGCTTAACTTCTTTTTCTGGATTTTTACATTCAACAGACCGTGAACCCGATTCTGATTGTTATTATGGTCCCAATTGTAGACGCTGTGGTTTATCCTTTAATTAAAAAATGCCACTTCAATTTCACGTAAGTTAATTCATATGCCTGATTTAATCTTTAGTGCTGTGTGGATAATATTGTGACAGAGCAAGCTTTCACTAAGATAAGGAAATCCAAGGTGTAGAACTATTAATAATGAGTTAATATAAAAAGTATTTTATGTTACTGAAACACTTAGGACTTGGATACACTTGCGAGTTAGAGCGCATTAAAGCAGCCCCAGGTGCCCTAACTCCCGACCCGTCCACACTGGCAAGGCACGTAGAGCGCTCTGACTCCTCAGCTAGAGCGCTCCTGGTACCCCACCTCGGCAAGTGGAATAACATTTGCTGCGCCTTGGCTACAATGCCCGGCGTCAGTGTGAACGAGGTGTTGCATTACTGTGCTCTGATTGGCCTCCGGAAACGTCCCATAATCCCCTTAAGTCAAGTGGCCACTCTTGTCATTGTTTTTGAATCACTGCAGGAATGCAGATATGCCCTTTCAAAGCTCCGTTTCTGACAGCTGGCATGCTTATCTGCTCTGAGACAAAGTAACCATTACTGTGGAATGCTGTGTGTGAGAGAGAGAGGCGGGGGGGAGAAGGGGGGTCTGCTGCGGTCTGAATTTACAAGACCTCATGCTGACATGCTCTCAGCCCCCAAAAACCCACTCTCTCTCCCCCCATATACACACAACACACTCCCTGTCACACTCCACCCCACCCCACCCCCCATTTGAAAAGCACATTGCAGTCACTTGCATGCTGGGATAGTTGCCCATAATGCACCGCTCCAAATGCCGCTGCAAGTGCCACAAATGTGGCCACGCCAGTGCGCTTGAAGCTGTCAGTGTGGACAGACTGCAGCGCTTTCCCTACTGCACTCTCCGAAGGCTGGTTTAACTCAAAGCGCTCTACATCTGCAAGTCTAGCCATGCCCTTAGTTGCAATCATATATACAGCTCTAAGAACAAAGAGAAGGCGAACCCAGCTGCAGGGGGCAAACTACAGCGTGGAGATGAAATCCTGCCCCCCTTAAAGTCAATGCCATAAATCCAATTGACTTCAAGAGAACCAGGATTTCACCCTTGGTTTCTTCCTTCCTTCATTCTTTCTTTCTGTTTTCTATTATGAAAAATAGACACATAGTTACTCCTATCTTGTGGGAGTATCTTTTTGCCTCAAAATGGGAGAAGCCAGATATACTTTCTGGTAGATCTTAGACTGCACTTTACGTTGTGAGTAGAGCTGGCCAGGAATTTTTTGATTAATCACTTTTTTGTCAAAAAATGCCAATTCAGTGAAACCTAAACTGTTAGCAAAGTAGGGTCAGGTTCAACAAATTTCCTGACTCAAATAAATGTTAAGAAAAAAAGTTTGGAAATAGAGTGTCAAAGTTAAAAATTTCATTTTTATGGTTCAAAATGACTACTTCTTTCAAAATTTAAACTATTTAGACTGAAAAAAATGTTGCAAAGAAGGGCAAAATCAAAACAAAAATTATCAAAACAGAATATTTTGATTGACCCAAAATGGTAAAATTTGGTTTTTTTGGTTCACGAGGATTTTTGAGATTTTAATTTTTTGCCCAGAATCAAGACAGGAAAATTTTCCTAACTCTCAAAAATATTAATGGAACATGAAAACCATTTCCTCACCAGCTCTAGTTGAGAGAGTTGCTATGTATACCTTCATGTAGCACCATCTGTTACTAGCAATATAGCATGGATAGGAATGCAGTTTGGAAAGATGGAAAAGGTTCATTGGCTGAAACAACTAAGGGAAAAGGGTACGTTTTTCCACTGAGTTTACTCAATCAAGCTGGCTTAATAGTGTTTTCAAGTGTGCTAAGTTAGCTTGATTTGAGTTAACTCAATTGAAAAAAGAGCTTTCCCCCTAAATCTAGATAATTCTATACACTATACAATGGGTCTCCCATTTTTAGGAGTCATTCTAGGTTAAGACTCAGTGGCAGGAAGACATAAAATTAGGCTAGAATTCAGCCAGATGCTCTATCATAACTGAGTCTTAGGAAGGGGTGATTCATCATAAAGAAGCTACATGAATTTTGTAACTGGAATTTTTAAATTAATTTATTAATTAATTTATTTTTACAGGGTTTCAAATTAAAGTTCCCTGTTTTGGGTATTTACAGTATATTCCTGATTTTTTTCTCTGATTCTCTTGCTTTCCTCATTGATTTTATATAAGTCTGGAACCCACGTTTCTAGTACTACAACTGTAGTGTGCCCAACAAACAGTCACAACTGATGTATGGGCATTATTGATAAATTTAGTATCAAATAAAGAAATGGTAAGAGAAATTTAAAAATCAAATTTCCTTACTGTACTGTTCTTTTCTGACCCATTTATTACATTTAGCTTTTATCCATTTATGAAAATTGTTGTGGGAATGTGAACTTCCCCTATTGCAAACCTGCTGGCCCTCCCATCCTCTTCCCACTAAGATTTTGATTACATCAGAGAGGCAGAACCTTTTATGTTCTTTCCTGGGAATGAAAATTTTACTTGGCTCCTTCATACATGGGCCCTCCACAGCCATTATTTGATGCCATAAATAGATAGTTTGCCCTAGACCCGGGATCGGCAAACTTTGGCAGGTTTGGCCGATCGCAGCTCCCACTGGCCATGATTCGCCGTTCCAGGCCAATGGGGACGTCGGAAAGCAGTGGCCAGCACATCCCTCGGCCCGCACCGCTTCACGCGTGCCAAAGATTGCCGATCCCTGCCCTAGACTGACTTTTATTGCCATGGTACTAAATTTAATAATTCCTTAAAATGTCATTAGACCTAAAAACCATATCTCTCCGAATTTTTTTTAGTTCAGTACTTTTCAGATTTTAACATAGTAGTATATGCATAATAAGTAATCTTCCTTTTGTACAGGCCATAACTATGCACTTCTGTAGCTCTTTTTATTCTTTGCAGCCTTAAATGAGTTAAGTTCCCTTTCTGAGTAAATCAGACTTTTTAGGTCAACTGTGCAAACCTAATAATTGTTCAGATGATGGCTAATCATAGAAATGAGCCATATAGATCTTGAGCAACAGATTATTAAATGGACTAGTGATGTAATTTCAAGGAGTCTAGATTTCCCTAAATGGTAACTGGGAACTGACACTGAGATATGTAAGGCTTAAAAGGGTATTTTCTGTAACCATATCAATACTCACAGGGTAATAATATACTATCAATAGTCATCTTAATGTTCTCCATAATGAAAATGGAGACTCACAGCTGAATTTTTGGATTAATACTACTCCTAAAATTCATGTTTTTTGTTGCTATACTAGGCCCCTGAGGAAGATTACAGTTGGTATGTTTCTTGCATCTCTGGCTTTTGTTGCTGCTGCACTGGTACAAGTGCAAATCGATGTAAGTTAAGCCGAACACAACCAAATGATGATATTGCTATTTAGCTTTTTAATTACTAAACAGATTTTGGTGAGAGTGCAAATGGTCCAAACCATGGCAATTAATCATTTCTTTCTATACGAATTAACCAAGAATGTTTTTATAAAAAATAGAGGGAAGAGAACGTATTGGTATATATGTGTCATGGAATGTAATGTGATCTATGATAAAATTAATAAGCTAGAAGAGTTCCTCAGCAGCATATTCTTATCTGTCTTTGTTATGGGTTTTTAATTTTAATTGAAGTTCAAAGTTTAAAACCAGAAGACTTAGTTGTTTGGTTTGTTGAGGAATTCATTTGCATATCTGACCTTTTTGATTTGTTTTGAGCGGAGGGTAAGTGTGACACAACCCCAGAGCTATGTGATGTCACAAATTAAGAGTGAAATGCTGTTGATTTAATGTGTGAATCCATTGGAATACAATGAGTTTTACTTTCAACACTGCTTGTTAAAGATAAGATTAAAGGGCTAGATCTTCAGCTGGTATAAATTGTGTAGTTCCATCTTGCTTTATGTCCTGTTTTGAGAGGAAGGGGGACTTAAATAGCCCTATGCTGGCTTCGTGCCCAGGGATGAACTTCACCCAAAATGATTAGCTACCTATAGAAATTTAAAAAAAGACCAGAGAGCATTTTTTTATAGTGATATATGCGGACAATGGAAAAGAGATAACATTAAAAGCTACGTAGGGTAGTACTTGTGGGAAAGAAATGAAAATGCATATGGCTCTACCAAATCTCAGTGCACACAGGTACAAAGGCCATTTTATCCACTAATATGGTGGCTTCTTCTTGTCAGAATGGGTTGGAAGTGAAAATGGAGCCTGGTTTCTCTCTTTGGCCTGATACCTTCCTGCTGAAGGGTCCCACTTATGGCTACACCCTGGTTAGTCATCATCTGTTGTAAATGGGACAGAAGATAGGATGAAAGGGAATTCAGAAATATGGCCTGTTGTAGACTGTGAGAAAGCCTTGGAGCCCCTGATGCCTGTACCCTGAGTCCTGAAGGGTCCTGATGTTGACAGCAAACCACAGAAGGAAAATGGATAATAGGTTTACGGGGTTGTGGAAGTCTTGCTGAGAAAAAAGGAGTTCCTTTTCTTAGGCTTTCTAGTATAAAGGGTGAGGAAGCATACGGAAACATGTTGTCACCATGTGTGTTAATCACAGGTGTCGTGCAAATGTCAATTTTCTTCATAAGTACTAAGGTCATTGTGATTATATTATATATTATATTATATTTATTACTTACTGTTTAATTTATTTCACTCTTTTTCACCAAGAAAACTCTTCCAAACTTCCCGAAAGAAGGGCAATCCCAAATCAAAGTAATAAATTTAGGCACTGATGTTGCAAAAGTTGACATTGGCCCTGGAGTTGAAAATATGTCTGTGGAATCTCTGATGGCGGTAAGAAAGAGTAATGATTAGAGTTGGTAAAAAAATTAAAACTTATTTTCTAAATTTTTCACAAGTTTTTTTTTAAATATGTTTTGTTTACTGAAAATCTGCATTTTAGTAAATGAAAAAATTGATAACCATTTCAACAATGTTTTAAAAAACTTTTAAATAAAAATTTTGGAGAAAAAAGTCACTAATCATTTTGTAAAAAAACGGCTTTCTTACCCAGTAGCTACACCTTCCTAGTGTGACAACAAACCATTGATAACTACTCTTGAGTGTGTGGTCTTTATAGCAGTTTTGAAGCCACCTTATAGAAATTTCATCTAAACCACATTTCCCTAGTTTGCTTATGAGAATATCATGTGGGACTATGTCAGAAGCCTTACTGAAATTAAGATATATCACATCTACTGCTTCTCACCTATCCACTAGACCAGTAAACCTGTCAAATAAGGAAATTAGGTTGGTTTGACGTGATTTGGTCTTGACAAATCTATATTGGCTATTACTTATTACCCTATTATCCTCTAGTTGGTTACAAAGTTGATTTTTAATAATTTGTCTCAGTATCTTTCCAAGTATCAAAGTTAGGCTGACTGGTCTATAATTCCTTGTGTTTTCTTTGTTCCCCTTAAGGGCTGCCCATGTGGGGGCAGGCAAAAGAACCAGGTTGCCCTAAGCCCCCTCTTAGAGAGGGGCCTCCCCAAACCAAGTGGTTTTGCAACCTGGTGCACATGGTCACAGTACCACTCAGTTTATGCCCAGCCACCCTTCCCTCATGACAGAGGGTCAGCTGGGCCAAACTTGAGTGGTACTGCAGTGCCATGCTTCAGATTGCAATGCCTGGTGCAGGGAGCTGAGCCCATCCCCACGGGACAGGAGCTGCTGCTGCTGCAGGGTGAGTGCAGGACAGGCTTGCTCTCCAACTCCCCCTCCCACACTGGCCTCCCTTCAGTGTTTTTGCACCCTTGGTTTAATGATTTCTGTGGCTGCAAATTTTTTGGAAGGGTGGGGGCCTCAGTTTCAGATTTTGCCCTGGTCCCCTTTTTAATGATAGGTATTATATTTTCCCTTCTCCGGTCCTCTGGGACCTCACCCGTCATCCTCCATGAGTTCTCCAAGATACTGGCTAATGGTTCTGAGATTACTTTAGCTAGTTCCTTAAGTACCTTAGGTTGAATTTCATCAAGCCCTGGTGACTTGAATACGTCTAACTTATCTAAATATTCTTTAACCTATTCTTTCCCTATTTTGGCTTGTACTCCTTCCCTGATGGTAATATTAATTGTGTTAAATATCTGGTCACCATTAACCTTTTTAGTGAAGACTGAAGCAAAATAGATACTAAATACCTCAGCCTTTTGATGTCATCTGCTATTAGCTCTCCTTTCCTGCTAAACAGAGGACCAAAAAAGTTTATTAGCATGAGAAGCTGGTGAGAGTTATCAGAATTTAGTTTATGTTTTCAGGCCATCTTGCTCTTCTTCTCATGAAACAGTCTATTTCTTTCCTGCAGCAAGGGGAACTCACTCCACATCCATAACTTAGGTCAATTTTTCACTTCTATAGAAGTGATATCTATGAAATAATGCTTCTGGAGGGACTGGGTGATTTTAAGGTTTAGCAGTGGGATGGAGAGTCCTCCACCTGTAGAGTATCAGTTCAAATCCAGTTCAGGATAAGTCTGTGGTGAATAAAAATTATTACCATCTGATGGCTAGTGGTTGGTCTTTGTGAAATTAGTTTGTCCTCTCAGTCCAGTTCTAGCTGACAAATATCCATATGCATTACTATTATTAATTTCTATTACAGTAGCAGCGTGAGACTTCAACTGAAGTCAGGGCACATTGTACTTTACATACTCATAGTTAGGGCCCTATCAAATTCACAGCCATGAAAAACATGTCACAAACTCTGAAATTTGGTCTCCCTTGTGAAATCTGGCTATTGTAGGGGAGACCAGATTTCACAGAGTTGGGCAGCCGGAGAGCGGTGGCTGCTGGTTGGGAGCCCAGCTCTGAAGGAAGCGGCGATGCCAGCAGCAGTGCAGAAGTGAGGTGGCATGGTATGGGTGGGTCGTCACTTTAGAGGGTGGGGGGGAGCCAGGGCTGGCCTTACAGGTGGGCAAGTGGGCTACTGTGCAGGGCCCCATGGTCAGGGGGGTGCCGTGGTCAAACCCTCCCCCTCCCTACACACACACATAGCCTGCACAAAGATCCTTTAATTCCCAAATGCTGGGCTCCTGCTGCTAGTCCTGGAGGGGCTAGGGAAGGACAGGACTTCCTCTTCCTCTGCATGGGCCACTCCCAAGGCTGGGTCAGATTCATCTCTGGGAACCTTCCCTGGATGCAGGAAGCTCCATGGTTCCTGGCTGGGAATCCAACTCTGAAAGGAGCGCTGCTGCCAGCAGCAGCGCAGAAGTGCGTGTCACATGGTATGGTATTGCCATCCTTCCTTCTGCTCTGCTGCTGGAGGTGGTGCTGCCTTCAGGAGCTGGGTGCCTGGCCTGCAGCTGCCTTCTGGCTGCCCAGCTCTGAAGGCAGCAGCACAATATCCCCCACAGCAACCCCCTAGTATTGGAATTCACATAATTGGTTCATTTCTTCCTTCACCCAGACTTCAGAGTACCAAGAATTTCATTCACAGCAGTATGTGGAAGTGCTGATAATTTTCCTTCTATTTCTAAGTAAACTTGTTGCTCCCACCAGATGTTAAATTGATACAGAGGTGTGAAGTCCTCTGTTTAACCATGGTACAGGTACAGCACCAACAGAGACAGTGCAGAATTTTCCACATGGCAGTGCCAATGTGCCTCAACCTTGTTCTGGAGGAAGCATTCAACGATAGTGCAGCCTCCATACCATACAGTCTTTGGATTGTCTGCTGAGACTTTCAACAAGGATGTTAACGAGTACCAGTTCTTATGGAGGTTTAGCAATGCAGAGATACTTCCTTTCCCACACTCTATGAGTAGGGCCCTACCAAATTCACGGTCCATTTTGGTCAATTACATTGTCATAGGATTTAAAAAATCATAAATTTAATGGTTTCAGATATTTAAATCTGAAATTTCATGGTTTTGTAACCGTGGGGGTCTCAACCCAAAATGGGATTGCGTGGGGGTGGAAAGGTCTGTGTGAAGAAAGAAATGAACCAAAACCATTTATGGACAAAATGATTACAGTGGTTTTAGATGCAGAAAACTGAACAAAAATCTTCAGTGAGATTTATGAGACTTGTATGAAGTACCAGAGATCATGTGCAACATACCTAATAAATTTCAGAACTCTTGAGTCAGCAGGATTCTGATAAATGCATAGACAGACTCACAGTTATGTGAATATACATAGCAAATGTTCTCTCTCTTTTTTTTTATATAGACAAACTATATGACATTTGACACTACTAGCTTAACAGGAATGAATATAGCCTATGGAAATCAAACCTTAACTCAGTCTCTTAATTTTCCGGGAAAAGAACGTCATACTCTTATACTAAAAAATACAGGTGGCATCCAAACTGAATTGGTAAGCTTGTTTAATTCCTAGTTAGTATACCCTTCCAATCTTCTTAAATGGAGAGAGTTAATCTCAAGTGAAGTTTAATGTAATTTAATATATAGTTTAAACATTTCTGGATAAACATAAATAATTTTAAATGGATGGTCTTAGTTTCATGCTTCACAACAATCACATGTATTAACAAAACTCTAAAGATGAGACTTGGGGGCAGGTCCACAAAAGGGACTTAGTGTTATTGCAGCACAGCTATGATGCTGTAGCTATGCTGCTGTAACACCGGTGCTTCCTACAGTGTTGGCATGGGCTTTTCTATTGATGTAGATAATCTACCTCCTTGAGCAGTGGTAGCGAGGTTGGTAGAAACATTCTTCTGTTGACTTGCTCACATCTACCCCAGGGGTTAGATCAGCATAGCTACGGCATGCTGGGATGTGAATTTTTCACGATCCTGAATGACATAGCTATGTTGATCTAAATTTTCAGTGTTGACCAGGCCTCCATGATACAGCACCTAGCATTGAGGTGCCCTGTCAGCTCGTGGAATCCACAGCCCCAAGTTAAGCAACACATCTCCCTATCCAGTGCATAGGGAAAGTAAGACCCTAAGAAAGGAATTCACAAAAGTCAGCAAGCTGATTGGGGTGGGGGTTTGCCCAAGCTAGTCAATAGGAAATGCCAGAGGTAGGTGCCCATCTCTGGATGAGCAGGAGGCACCTCCCTCTGCTAAAGATTCACAGCCATGAACCATCTCCTCGATTTAGGTGCTTAAGTCAGTCCTTTTTCACAAAATAAATAAATAAAAATTAGGTGGTGGTAGTGCCACTTTTAAGCCCAGTAGTTAGACCACTCACCCAAAATGTGGAAGCCCATGGTTCAGTTCTCTCTCTCTGCATGAGCTGGAGCAGGGATTTGAATGCAACTCTCTTATGTTCCATGTGAGTGCCCCAACCACTGAGCTATAGACTACTCTTTTCTTGAAGCTGTTCCACTTTTTATGAAATACTTAGCCATTGGAGCAGGGATTGGAACCTGGGTCTTATAAGTGAGTGCCCTAGAGAGAGTAACAATGACTCTCTCTCTGGCCCAATTAATATTTAAATATTTCATACAAAGTGGAATGGCTTCAACAGGAGTGTTTGAGAGAGGCCCATCCCAAAATACTGTATAGCCCAGTGGTTAGGGCAGTGAGGTAGGAGTCCTGTGTTCAATTCTTGCTCCAGCTCATGCATAGTGGGGATTTGAACCTGGGTCTCTCCCATATCCTGCTTTATTAAGCGTAAGGGGAGCACTGGCATCACCTCCTCTTCTGTTTTGTTTGGGGTCCAACCTGGTAGACAGCTTCTGAGAATGCCTACCAGATCAGGCCCCACAGGTGAGATATGTGGGGGATCCTACTGGGGCTGAGGTGTGAGCTGAACATTAGTATTAAGGTGTCTTAGCACATGCCCACCAGCAGAAAGTTAGGTGCCATGGGGACTTTACCAGTGGAAATTTTGTTGCTTATAGAGTTAGATGGCAGCTGAAGTTATGAGGATTTAAGTTTTGTATTTAGGCACCAAAAGTAGTAGTTAGACACTGGCCTAACTCTGTGGATCTACCCTTGGAGTCTTATTCTGAAGTAAGAGATAGTGGATATTGGTACATAATAGTGCGCATCATAGCATGTCAAAGATACCAACACAAATATCTTATTAATGATAATTGTCTTTTCCACTAGCTGCTTGATGGCCTTACATCAAAGTCAGAAGATGGAAAAAATCAAATCAGGTATCGTTAATAAACATTTGCTTTACTTCAGCTGAGTGTTAAAATGGCATCTTTATAGTCAATATCTTGTTTCTGCTTCCTGTGCATCTTCAACCTGAATTTTCATTTGTTACTGAAAAAAACAGGTTTTAACTTATTGACTCATCTGGAAAGGGAGATGGATTCTGTTTTGCTTCTTGCATCAGCTATAAATTTTTAAAGAGAAGAGAAAACGTCATTTAAAAATGATCAAAATCTATTCAGATGAGCTGGGGGAGGAAAATTATTTCAAATATCTGTTGCATTGCCAGCATATAATGTAAAGAATGTTAGCTTTGTGTAAGTTTTACTTATGTTGTCATGTTTTATAAGCAAGTATTATATTCTTTTTGTTTTGTAAAGATTTATAAACAATTTGGCTTCAACCATCAACATCACAATGGGTAGTACTTATCTTGCAGATGTGAAGAATTTTTCTGCCACCAATTATACATCCTTTACAAGAGGCGTGTAAGTATTTTGCTTTACCTTAATCCAAAGACTTCCAGGAAAAAAAAATAGTCTTTGTCTTCAGAAAAAGTACATGGAATTCATGGTATTATTATGTAAGTACAATTAATTCCAGAGTTATTTAGATTAACTTCTTTGTTTTTCAGAAAAGAGATTGTTGTTTTTGGAGACAATTCACTGACTTGCAAAAATCAGTCAATACCATTTGGATATGGCAGTGCATACACTATTGTAATTCAAGAGGTAAATTGCCAGTGCTGCTAGAAGATGCAGAATAACTTTTGTGTTACACTACTTCTTAATTTTGTTTTAATTGCCATTGAACAAATTACCTGTTATTGCTGAAATATAAAATAACTATATGGACTTATCTCACATATTAGAATATTTTATCTTAATGTAGTTTTAATAAACTATAAAAATAATAATGGAGGTAATGGGTTGCATTCTGAATCAAAATACGTATGGTGAATCAGTTAATAATGTAGGGGTTCTAGTTTCTGCCTAACAGACTTAAAAACCTGGAGTCTGGTCAGATACCCAGGGCTTAAAGGTCTTAATATGGACTCAGTCACAAAATTATCACTAATTTAAAATTCTCTATGCACTGTTGATTTATTTTAACATAGATGGGAGGGTTGCTCCCTGATGAAAATCTCATAGCATATTTTTATCTTTAGAAAACATGCAGCATTTTCATCATTGTTTTTTAATGTACCATTTTCATTATTATTTCTTCAGTGTAACAACAACAGACTAGAACTCAGATACGTTGAAGATATCCAACCCAATACAGTTCACATGGCTTGGCAGATCCCTCAGTACTTCATTATGACATGTGGTGAAGTGGTCTTCTCTGTCACTGGACTGGCATTTTCCTATTCTCAGGTAGGAGGTTTTCCATCAATAACATTAGTATTCCTGAGATATGTCTTCACCTTTTACTGATGAATGTAATAGTCTTACCAAGCAGACAGAAAAACAATTAGACTATCACTAAAGAAAAATAATCGTCACCACCATCTATGCGAATCAGAAGTTGCCAGATTTTTTGTTGGCGTAAATTAGCATTTTTCAATGACTTCTGTGTTGATTTCATCAGACTATTTGATTTACAGTAGCTGATGATCTGACCACCAGTCTTCAGGTCACTCCATCATACAAACTGCCTGCCAATGGAAACTCTTGGCACCAGGGCTGTACTGCTTCTTGTTATGGAGCCAGCTCTGGGTGGGGAAAAGCTAAAAACAGAATGAATAGATACTGAGACCTTGTGTACACACATACGTTGTGCTAGTTTAATTTAAATTGCTCTTTAAACTCCTGTGTGGACACTCTTATTTCAGAGTGGTTTATTTTGTTTTAGCTTCAAAGTGTCCCTTGTCAATTTAAGCTAAAACAAAACAAATCTTATTTAAACTGAAATAAGAGCCTTTTGCATCAGTTTAATTGTGTACCACTTTATCACCCTAAATAATTTCTCTCCCCTTATTTTTTAAGACACTCCAATTTGTCTCACATATTAGCCATGAGTGCTTTTTCTTTTTTATGTCCTTTTCCTTTCATTCTGATGAATAGTATATGTACTGTAACATGTTGTGCTCATATACTGTTGTGATGGGTACCTTATAAGTACCTAGACAGATATAATTTGATTTGTTATTGTGAACTCTGATTTCAGCAACAATTTTGTACCCAGTGAGTTTGAGTCATATGTAAAATATGCTTGTTAATCACTCATTGTACACAATAATTGCAGTATTATAAGCAATACTGGAAATTTACTGCTTCCACAATCTTTCCCTGCCCTTCCCACAATTCTTTAAATAAAAATCAGCAGCATTTCATAGAATCATAGACTTTAAGGTGAGAAGGGACCATTATGATCATCTAGTCTGACCTCCTGCACAACGCAGGCCATAGAATCTCACTCACCAACTCCTGTATCAAACCTATGTCTGAGCCATTGAAGTCCTCA
This sequence comes from Terrapene triunguis, assembly GCF_002925995.2. Lineage (NCBI taxonomy): Eukaryota > Metazoa > Chordata > Testudines > Emydidae > Terrapene > Terrapene triunguis. Next base: position 22,679,917 of record NW_020664372.1, on the reverse strand, counting down.
AATCATGGTTTAAAGACTTCAAGGTGCAGAGAATCTTCCAGCAAGTGACCCATGCCCCACGCTGCAGAGGAAGGCGAAAAACCCCGAGGACCTCAACCAATCTGCCCTGGAGGAAAATTCCTTCCCGACCCAAACTATGGCCATCAGCTAAACCCTGGGCATTTGGGCAAGACTCACCAGCCAGACATCCAGGAAAGAATTCTCTGTAGTAACTCAGATACCACCCCACCTAACATCCCATCACAGGCCATTGGGCATATTTACCGCTAATAGTCAAACACCAATTAGTTGCCAAAATTAGGCTATCCCATTATACCATCCCCTCCATAAACTTATCAAGCTTAGTCTTGAAGCCAGATATGTCTTTTGCCCCCACTGCTCCCCTTGGAAGGCTGTTCCAGAACTTCACTCCTCTGATGGTTAGAAACCTTTGTCTAATTTCAAGTCTAAACTTCCTGATGGCCAGTTTATATCCATTTGTTCTTGTGTCCACATTGGTACTGAGTTTAAATAATTCCTCTCCCTTCCTGGTATTTATCCCTCTGATATATTTATAGAGAGCAATCATATCTCCCCTCAGTCTTCTTTTGGTTAGGCTAAACAAGCCAAGCTCTTTGAGTTTCCTTTCATAAGACAGGTTTTCCATTCCTCGGATCATCCTAGTAGCCCTTCTCTGTACCTGTTCCAGTTTGAATTCATCCTTCTTAAACATGGGAGACCAGAACTGCACACGGTATTCCAGATGAGGTCTCACCAGTGCCCTGTGTAACGGTACTAACACCTCCTTATCTCTACTGGAAATACCTCTCCCGATGCATCCCAAGACCGCATTAGCTTTTTTCACAGCCATATCACATTGGTGGCTCATAGTCATCCTGTGATCAACCAATACTCCAAGGTCCTTCTCCTCCTCTGTTACTTCCAACTGATGCGTCCCCAGCTTATAACAATAATTCTTGTTATTAATCCCTAAATGCATGACCTTGCACTTTTCACAATTAAATTTCATCCTATTACTATTACTCCAGTTTACAAGGTCATCCAGATCTTCCTGTATGATATCCTGGTCCTTTTCTGTATTGGCAATACCTCCCAACTTTGTGTCATCCGCAAACTTTATTAGCACATTCCCACTTTTTGTGCCAAGGTCAGTAATAAAAAGATTAAATACGATTGGTCCCCAAACTGATCCCTGAGGAACTCCACTAGTAACCTCCCTCCAGCCTGACAGTTCACCTTTCAGTACCACCCGTTGTAGTCTCCCCTTTAACCAGTTCCTTATCCACCTTTCAATTTTCATATTGATCCCCATCTTTTTCAATTTAGCTAATAAGTGCCCATGTGGAACTGTATCAAATGCCTTACTGAAATCGAGGTAAATTAGATCCACTGCGTTTCCTTTGTCTAGAAAATCTGTTACCGTCTCAAACAAGGATATCAGGTTGGTTTGGCACTATCTACCTTTGGTAAAACCATGTTGTATTTTGTCCCAATTACCATTGACCTCAATGTCCTTAACTACTTTCTCCTTCAAAATTTTTTCCAAGACCTTGCATACTACAGATGTCAAACTAACAGGCCTGTAGTTGCCCGGATCACTTTTTTTCCCTTTCTTAAAGATAGGAACTATGTTAGCAATTCTCCAGTCATACGGTAATGAATCTGAATTTACAGATTCATTAACATTTTTTTTTGCTAATGGGCTTGCAATTTCATGTGCCAGTTCCTTTAATATTCTTGGATGAAGATTATCTGGGCCCCCGATTTAGTCCCATTAATCTGGTCAAGTTTGGCTTCTACCTCGGATGTGGTAATATCTACCTTCATATCCTCATTCCCATTTGTTATCCTACCATTATCCCTAAGCTCCTCATTAAAGACAGAGGCAAAGTATTTGTTTAGATATTGGACCATGCCTAGATTATCCTTAACCTCCACTCCATCCTCAGTGTTTAGCGGTCCCACTTCTTTCTTTGTTTTTTTCTTATTTATATGGCTATAGAACCTTTTACTATTGGTTTTAATTCCCTTTGCAAGGTCCAACTCTACATGGCTTTTGGCCTTTCTCACTTTATCCCTACATGTTCTGACCTCAATAAGGTAGCTTTCCTTGCTGATCACTCCCATCTTCCACTCCTTGTAGGTTTTCTGCTTTTTCTTAATCACCTCTCTGAGATGCTTGCTCATCCAGCGTGGTCTACAACCCCTGCCTATGAATTTTTCCCCCTTTCTTGGGATGCAGGCTTCTGATAGTTTCTGCAACTTTGACTTGAAGTAATTCCAGGCCTCCTCCACCTTTAGATCCACACGTTCTTCAGTCCAATCCACTTCCCTAACTAATTTCCTTAATTTTTTTAAAGTTAGCTCTTTTGAAATAAAAAACCCTAGTCACAGATCTATTTTTTATTCTTCCATTTAGTTTAAACTGAATTAGCTCATGATCGCTCGAACCAAGGTTGTCCCCTACAACCATTTCTTCTATGAGGTCCTCGCTACTCACCAAAACCAAATCTAAAATGGCATCCCCTTTTGTTGGTTCAGCAACTACTTGGTGAAGGAATCCATCAGCTATCGCATCTAGGAAAATCTGAGCCCTATGATTATTACTAGCACTTGTCCTTCAATCTATATCTGGGAAGTTAAAGTCTCCCATTAGTATTTACTTCATTAAAAAGGTCTCTATCCATATCCAAATCAGATCCGGTGGTCTATAGCACACCCCAAGCACTATCTCAGGGGAGGCTCTAGTAGCTTTCTTCCCCAATGTGGTTTTTGCCCTGACAAACTCTGTCTTATCCATTCCATTCCTTATTTCTTTACAGTCTACTTCATCGTTGATATACAATGCTTTTCCACCACCTTTGCCTTTATTTATGTCTTTCCTAAACAGCACATTCCCTTCAATACCTGTACTCCAGTCATGACTACTATTCCACCATGTTTCTGTTATCCCTATAATATCTGGTTTCACTTCCTGCACCAGTAACTCTAGTTCCTCCATTTTGTTACCTAGGCTCCTCGCATTGGTGTACAAACATCTTAATTTTTGCTGTTTGGCTTCGCTCACATTCTTTACCCAGGTTAATGTTAAGAATCAGCTAAACTTTGAAGATTGAACATGAACCTACATAATCTACTTTTATAAGATGTGTTAAGGTGCAAAGCAATTCAATTAAATATCTTGTTTCTGCAGGCACCTTCCAACATGAAATCGGTGCTTCAGGCAGGCTGGCTGCTGACTGTGGCTGTTGGTAACATCATTGTTCTTATTGTGGCTGGGGCATCAAAACTCAGTGAGCAGGTAAATAGACATTAGCACAAAACTGTATTGGTATAGTGTATTCTTATTGCTTACTATATCAGTTCAGTATACTATACAGCTATGGTACAGGGGGGAACAATCATAGATAAGCCTCATAACCTTCTTTTTTGCATCATTTCGTTACTATGGTGGATTTTTAGTTATTATAACAAGAGCATGTGATTAAAAAAAACCCACTAGCTGGAAGAGAGTCATTGAAACCCACAGTCAGCCATGCAGAATTACCATTGAGTGACCTCAGGTCAGATGTAAAGGCCTCACTAGACCATATGAAGAACACTGAGATAATTGGGTAACTAACATTATCACACAAGCTGTTGTGACCTATTTAGATAATGTCTGATGTGTATACTATACAGTATACACTGACCAGATTTTCTGGGTGCTATATTAAGATACAGTTCTGAGGAGGGGCTCCTTCATATCCTTGGTTACATACCATGAAGAGTCGCTTTCCTTACTATATGGGAGAGAGATAGTTGGTGGATTGGAGTTTGGAGCACCTGCTTAAGATTCTGCTGGAACTCTCTAGTTCTTCCAAGATTCATTTTAAAACTACTCTTCTTTTAAAAAAAAATTATTAGGAGTTCCTGCCAGCTGTGTCCCCCCCCAAGCTTTTTCTACTCCTAATTCCTGCACTGTTCATGAAACAGGCTAGTTCAGCCCTTTTGAAAGTTGCAAATCATAGAATCATAGAATATCAGGGTTGGAAGGGACTTCAGGAGGTCATCTAGTCCAACCCCCTGCTCAAAGCAGGACCAACCCCAATTAAATCATCCCAGCCAGGGCTTTGTCAAGCTGGGCCTAAAAACTCTAAGGATGGAGATTCCACCACCTCCCTTGGTAACCAATTCCAGTGCTTCGCCACCCTCCTAGTGAAATAGTTTTTCCTAATATCCAACCTAAACCTCCCCCACTGCAACTTGAGATCATTGCTTCTTGTTCTGTCATCTGCCACCACTGAGAACAGCCGAACTCCATCCTCTTTGGAACCCCCCCCTTCAGGTAGTTGAAGGCTGCTATCAAATCCCCCCCTCACTCTTCTCTTCTGCAGACTAAATAAACCCAGTCCCTCAGCCTCTCCTCATAACTCATGTGCCCCAGCTCCCTAATCATTTTCATTGCCCTCCGCTGGACTTTCTCCAATTTGTCCACATCCTTTCTGTAGTGGGGGGCCCAAAACTGGACGCAATACTCCAGATGTGGCCTCACCAGTGCCAAATAGAGGGGAATAATCACTTCCCTCGACCTGCTGGCAATGCTCCTACTAATGCAGTCCAATATGCTGTTAGCCTTCTTGGCAACAAGGGCACACTGCTGACTCATATCCAACTTCTCATCCACTGTATTCCCCAGGTCCTTTTCTGAAGAACTGCCTCTTAGCCAGTCGGTCCCAAGCCTGTAGTAATGCATGGGATTCTTCTGTCCTAAGTGCAGGACCCTAAAAGAGAAATTACTACAGTGATCACGAGGAGGGGAAGACTACTCCTGCAAATGGTAGAAGCTCAGCTGGGCTAATGGGACAATAATAGGGCAGCCCAGGAAAAACATGTTTTTAATCTCTACCCACCAGGGTTCCTCTGCTATCCACAGATGAGGCCTACAGAATCCCTTTCTGCCCTCCCATTATTTAAAAACCTCTACCTTCAGCACCTGGCATCAGAGTCACTGTTCTTCTGGCCAAAGAGGACTAGGCAGGATCCCTTCAGAAAGTATCAGTGTCACTCTAATTAGAAGGCTTCAGTTCAGGGGGGAAAAATGACCCCCTTCTTAAACGTGGACTTTTAGGACGTTCCTGACCCCTGCTAGGCTGAGCAGCAAGAAAACAAAACATGATTAATTAAGGTTTTCCACTCTTGAGTACTTATTTAATTAATTTGTTATATATTTGTATTACTGTAGTGCCTAGGAGACTTCATCATGACCAGTGTTCTATTGCGCTAGGTGCTGTACAAACACAGAACAGAAAGGTTGCGTGAATGTGAGGGTTCGAGTTGCACTCACTGCAATCAGTGAAAGCTTTGCCATAGACTTCAGTGGGAATAAGATCATGCCTGTTTAGCTCCCACTAGGGCAGTGGTTTTCAACTTGTGGTCCACGGACCCGGAGGGTCCAGAGACTATGTCTAAGATTTCCAAAGGGGTCCACATCTCCATTCGTAATTTTTTAAAGGTCTGCAAATGAAAAGAGGTTGAAAACCATTGCACTAGGGTAAATACAGTTCTAGACAAAGAACTATATAGAGATTCATCTGCAGTCAATCAGTAACTCTGCAGTCTGTTCCAGGTGATGCTGTAGAGCCTTCTCAGCATGCCCAGACTTTATACTTTGGTTTATTTTTAGATGTACATGAGATAGCTGGACAGATCTCAAAAGTCCAAAGTGCATTAATTTGGGTACCTAGTCCCTTCTAAAGCCACATCATAATTCTTTGTGTGTGTGTGTGAGAGAGAGAGAATATAGATAGAATTATTGTCTATCTTTTGAACCAATTCAGGAATGTCTGTTTGTTTACAGTAAAATAGCATTATGATAGTGAACCATAGAAATGCCTATAGATAAATAATAACGTTTGTTTCTTTACAGTGGGCAGAATACGTGCTGTTTGCTGCTTTACTGATGGCAGTTTGCATTATATTTTCCATCATGGCTTATTTTTACACCTATGTGGATCCAGTTGAGATTGAAGCCCAACTTGATGAGGATGAAAAGAAGAAAATGGAAAATGAGAAAAGCATTTGTGAAAATGGAACTGAGCCTATCTCTCAGAGTGAAATGTAAAGATGAACTCAGAGCTTAATGATGTAAATTTATGGCATCCCATTAACTACATCCACAGTAAGAGGAACTGGAGTATCCTTAACAACCATTGGATGGGCTCTCTCATAGGAAGGGGGGAAAAGAGCATTGCTCATTTAAAATGCAGACCCTCCTGAGGAGCAAGATCAAGAGCTTAGTCTTTTGTACAGAACATGATACTCTAAGAAAACTCTGGAAACTTGCTCCCAGCAGAATTTGCACTTTAAAAATGGACCTGAAGCTTAAATCCAAAGCATTAAAATACTGAAATTGCACTTGACAGTGTTGAAGAGTTCCTGTGATGAAAAGATGTATTATTTTTATATTGTATTGTAATTTTATATTGTGAAAAGGCAAAATATTGCCAGGAAATATTAATTAAAGCCAAGCCGTTTGCACAGCCTCAGCAGCCCACTATTATTCAGGAGCAACTGGTCAGTGGAGTTTTGAAAATCCTTTTTTAAACTGCCTTACAAATAATGAATGCAAAAATGCATGGATTAATTATAGAAAGCTGTACATACTGTATATGTTACCAGTTAGTATTGCACTACAGACCCCTCCAACCCACCTGTGCACTCTATCTACCCATTCAACTGCTGGTAACTTTAACCAAATATTTTAGACTCAGGTGGCCACCAAGATGAAGACAAAGGAGAATGGAACTCTGGATGAGCAGTAGCATCTAAAATAAAACTCACATAATAACAAAATAATGTAGTTTGAGGTGTTTCTTTGAGCGGGAAAAGGAGTTGAATATAGTGTTTCATGCTAAGGAAGAACTTTAGACCCCTACCTTACTTGGAGTGGATTTGTCAAGATGTTACGACAGGCTCCTCTGCCAGCCTCTCTTTTGCCCACTAAGTTTACAAACAGAAGCAAATAGTTCCCATTGAGGACAACATCTTCTGCCCAAAGTGTTGTCCTTAACAAGTATAGCACTTATTTGCAAACTTAACTCTTTTCTTTTAACTTTAAAGTAATAGTTAGAAAAAGTATGTACAGATAAGTATACACAGGTACATCATATGCTACTCTAATAGGCATGGAGTTAAGTATATGGGAAGCATTCAAATAGGATAAGAGGGATAAATCTTCAGTGAATATGTGAAGAATTGGCATTTTTTGCAATTTTAGGTTGGCCAAAAGACTAATGAGTGGGCTTCTTGGTTATTTGGTTCTGAGGCAAAGGATTTATTTTTAACTTGCTTTGAAAAGAGAATATAATATTGCAATGCCCATTGGCAAAAGTTGTCATGCTCATGGTGGGAGTGGGGACAGGAAGAGTCTTACAGTATAGCAGAATGTTCAAGAAGGTAACAGAAACTTGCCTCATTATCTGATCTCAAAGATCTATGCAAATCCCATCTAAAACAGAGAAAAATTGCAGCATATTTTTCATTTTCATAAAATACATTGAATTCAGTGAGAATCACGTACATTTTAACCCTATTCTTCTGTGAAAACATTAAGTAATCCAAGTTCACTTCCTTATTTAAATTAGAGAAGAGTTGACTTATACAACAGTATTAGCAGGAAATTTTCAAATAGCTTGTTACGCACACAACTATGACAAACAATGCAGTTAGACTTTACATCAGCCACAAAGCATTTACTACACTACAGTAACTTCATTTGAAGTATGAGTATCTCACACAAATGTTTTCACTGGTGGTGCACCAGCTATCTATTCTAATAATTTACAATAAAAACAGAATTAAAAAAAAAAAAACTTCTTTTTTCCTGTTCCACCTTCTCTGCAAACTCATGGCATAATGACTCGCTAGCTGATAAAAGAGATCTGGATACCAGGCTTTGCTAATCAGTAGTGCTGCCTAAACATCCAGATGAGTCACTATAAAGTGACAAGCGTTTGTCTCTGCCTCCACAGGGATTGAATGTCCAGCTCCTGCTATCCCAGGTTAAGAGTGCAAGAACAATTTCTGAAGTTGACTTGTCACTGTCTGGTAGAATATAAAGCTACTTAGACCACCAGTCTACTTGGAAGGATATTAGGCTTCATATATATTTTTTACTGAAGACAGGATATGCTCATATTAATCAAGTGACAATATGATACATTAAAGTTTGTCATAAGTGCAAGGCTGATTATAAAAATCTACTGTAACTTTGATTAGAAATGAAATCTGTGTACGTGCAGATTGATTTTAATCTTGATGTACGAATTTATATTTCCATATGCTGCTAATGTTATATATTACACAACACAAAGTTCTGCTATATTATTCTGAAATCATCTGGCTTGTTTAAATGAGAATCCCGGACTCCACTGGGACATTTAGAAGTTTACATTCAACATTAAAGTGTCTTATACAAACCAAGTCCTTGCTACTAGCAGGGCTGGCTCCAGGCACCAGCTTAACAAGCAGGTGCTTAGGGCGGCCAAGGGAGAGGGGTGGCCGCCGCCGATTGTGGCTTTTTTTTTTTTTTTTTTTCCATTTGCCCCCGCTGGTTGTGGTCGTTTTTTTTTTTTTTTTTTTTGGCTTGGGGCGGCAGAAATGCTGGACCTGGCCCTGCTACTAGGTATTCTTTTCAATCCTCCTGCTGTGTCTGACATCAACATACTGCTTTGGGTTGTTTTATTCTGTAGCCCTCATTAGGGTTTTGAACTAATAAAAGGTTAAATCGTCTATAGAAGGGAATACTATATATCCACTGCATGTAATTGCAATGTCCTCATTTAACACCATTAACTAGTGCAACTTGTCTATCATAAAAATCAGAGGTTTGCTTTTATTTGTATGGTGCTTATCAGATCACTGGCCCTCTTACACAGGATAGGGTAATGATGACAAAACAGAGAACTGCCTCCAGTGGCCCAGAAAGAACAAGCCAATCTGTCATCAAAAACAAAAGCCAAGACAAAAAAGAAATGCAAAAAAGGAGGCTAAGCCATCAAAGGCGAACAGATCCTAACAAGTCTTGAAGACAGTCACAGAGGCCAGGATGCACAAAAGGAGTTAGGCATTGCAGCGCTGAGTGTCACAGCACCTAACTTTTAGGTGTCTAGAAAATCACTGGAATTCACAAACCCTAAGTTAAGCGCTTAGGCTCCCTATACAATGCATGGGGAAAAGACCGGCACCTTGGAATGGTTCACAAAATCATGCTAGGCAGGGATCTGTCTAAGCTAGCCAATGGAAGATGCCAACTGGGTGTGTGGAGGACTTTTAGCCCAGCAGTTAGGGTACTCACCTGAGATGTGGGAGACCCTGCATTCAGGTCCCCCCTGTGCCTGAGCAGGAGAAGGGATTTGAAGAGGGATCTGCCACCTCTCAGGTGTGTACTCTAATCACTGGGCTATGGGCTATTCTGATGCAGTGCTCCCTCAGTCTCTCCTGTTGAAATTGCTGCACTGTAAATAAATAATTACATCATCACTGGAACATGGGAACTGGGTCTCCCACATCCTTGGTGAATATTCTAACCACCAGGCTCAGGATCCTGTACAAGGACACATGCCTGGTATTATGTGTGCAAATGTGTGTACAGCCCTTTCCCTGGAGAGCTTACAATTTAATTTGACAAGACACACATGTAAGGCCTGGTCTACACTAACCCCCCAATTCGAACTAAGGTACGCAACTTCAGCTGTGAATAACGTAGCTGAAGTCGACGTACCTTAGTTCGAACTTACCGCGGTCCAGACGCGGCAGGCAGGCTCCCCCATCGACTCCGCGTACTCCTCGCGCCGAGCAGGATTACCGGAGTCGACGGCGAGCACTTCTGGGTTCGATTTATCGCGTCCAGACAAGACGCGATAAATCGAACCCAGAAGTTTGATTGCCTGCCGCCGAACCAGCACGGTAAGTATAGACAAGCCCTAAGAAACAGAGGCGGAGGGAGGATGAGCATATTAGCTAGCCTGTGGAAAACACAGGTTCTTATTATGTGCTTAACTTGATGTTCCAAATCATATACATATGTTTTAAAATGTTTTATAAATAAATATCAGCAATCCCCACAGGCATCTACCTAGTCATTATCATCTGGGAATTTCCGGTAGCCATCATGGTAGAAGTAAGTCTTGGGGAGGGATTTAAATGGGGAGAGGGCTGGGGCTTTACAGACTAGTTCTGTGAGACTGTTGCATGCATAAGGGATAGAGGTTAAAGTATAAAATTATTTGTTTGAGATGGAGACAAGCAAGGGGTCAAATCTGTCATCACTGGTGAAGCAGGGAAAGGACACAAGATATAAGAGCAGACAAGTAAGGAGGGGCACAGTTGTGAAAGCCCTTAAAGTTAAGAACAGCAGGCTTGGAGGGCAATAGGAATAGGCACAGCCATACACCTTGGGCCCAGATAAAGGATTACTTCAATGAGATGTTGAATTGAATCCACAATTTTTTCTGCAACCAGGACAGCCCATGGAGAATGGGTGTTATTGTTTCCCTTCACCTTACACACAAAAGAATACCTAGACAGCCATATTCTACATACAACAGTCCCTGGATCAATTTCAAAGGGATCCCAGTCATTACAGGAAGAAGTTTACAATAATTGTGCCTTTGTCAGTGAGATCTATATTTGAAAGAAAAGGGCAGATGTTCCACACAATGCAGCAATGTCAGTAGATTTTCTGAAGTGCATCACAACACTGTAATCCATGCTGAAAGAATGACACAGAGTGATCTCTCGGCAAATTCTGGACAGGAGTGGCAGCTCTCTTCCTGTAAAAAAAGAAAAAGAAGAAAATAGAAAAAAAGGGAGCCTACATAGTCAAACAAAAAGAGAAAACATGTTTGTAAGACTATGAGAGGGAAATGGTGCTTGAAAACACAACAGTTACAGTGATCAATATCTATTTCTGATTCTGATAATTCCTTTCACAATTAGAAGTAAATGCCCAGGAGATGAAAAAGGAACCTAGATTTCCAGCTGTCTGCTTATATGTATTCTATGTTTTTGCTGTTTTGCCTCTTCCTTGCAAGCCTTAACTGACTGTATTGTACCTCCTTGTTTAGATCTCTCCCCACTTTCACGTTATCTGGTAAGTTTTTTTTTTAAAACTCTAAATTGAAACATTCACTTCATGTGGATTGAAATATGTATTTCTATGGAACAATGAGGACTAGATTACTTTAATCCTTGTAAGTTCATTTTCTTGAAAGTCAATACCTTCACAGAGCTGTGTTTCTAGTTCTTCCCTATTGGTAAAAAAATTGCTAAGGGATGGCATATCCTTAGGAGGGATATCCTATTTTCTAGGGTCTTTTCTTCATAAGAAAATTGTATCCATTTAACTCAACTTTAGTTAAATAGTTGCAACCCCCTTGGGTGGACACTTTTATTTTGCTTTAAGAGTGTGCCTTATATTGATTTAGCTTACACAGGTTCCTTACTAACATAAGATGAATTGATGATATAAGGTAGTTTAAAACCAAAATAAGAGTGTCCACACATGGGGGTTGCATCTATTTAACTAAAATGAATCAGTTCAACTTTTTAATATAGACAAGGCCTGGAGCACTGAATAGGCAGAGCTACCTCATAGACTCATAGACTTTAAGGTCAGAAGGGACCATTATGATCATCTAGTCTGACCTCCCGCATGATGCAGGCCACAAAAACTGACCCACCCACTCCTGGAATAATTCTCTCCCTTGACTCAGCTGTTGAAGTCCCCAAATCATGATTTGAAGACTTCAAGTCGCAGAGAATCCTCCAGCAAGCGACCCCTGCCCCATGCTGCGGAGGAAGGCGTAAAACCTCCAGGGCCTTTGCCAATCTACCCTGGAGGAAAATTCCTTCCCGACCCCAAATATGGCGATCAGCAGAACCCCGAGCATGCGGGCAAGATTCTCCAGCCAGATCCGCATTGACCATTGATACTAATTACCTGCGACGGCACGTTATTGACCTATTGACTAAAATCACGTTATCCCATCAAACCATCCCCTCCATAAACTTATCAAGCTTAATCTTAAAGCCAGGGAATACAGAATAAAGTGAATGGGGAGAGAGAGGCTGCATCACTGTATTATTTCTTCCTTCATAGGACTTAGGCTCTGTGGGTTCAGGGAAGGGTAAGTGACCAGCATACTACAACCCCTCTTCTGCTTCAAGAAGCAGCAGTCAATTTGTCCTTATGGTTTCACACCCCCTCCCTACTCTAGGGACAGAATGTACCCACAAATGTTAACATTAACATTCCAACTGTAAGAGAACTCCTACTCACTTATAGTTTGTCTTCTTTACTTCTCTGACTCATTGCAGGCCTGGTTCTTCCTTGCTCTGCTGACCCAAGAAAGCTGTAAAGCAAATGGACCCAGCCAGTGAGGAATTATCCCAGCAGAACAGGAGTTTCTGCATGATGTGGAGCTGGTGTACTGGCTCTACATCATCCCCACTCACAGCCCCAGATGTAGGAGGCAGAGCAAGAGTGCTGCTAGGCTACTGCTATTCCCAACTTCTGGGACAATGGACAGACAGGAACAAGTCAGAGAAGCCCAGATGCTATTTAACCTCCACTGCAGACTGAAGCAGCTTCTGGATGGCTTCAGAATAGAACAGACCTATGGCTTAGGGCCTCTTGTTGTCAGGGGAACCCTCCTCACAAGAGCTGTGCCAAGTAAAGTTTGGGTGCATCAATTAATCATGGCTTGAAGTTGTGTATAAGACATTTAAGTATATTTATTTTAAATTCTTGTTACAGTTTTTACCTTGTGCAGCAGAGATTCCCTTCTTTCTTTTATCACTAAAATTGACAGCATTGTGTATGTCAGATTGTAGCGTTTTCAGTTAAAACTGTCCCAGAACATTAGTAGTTTTATTTGTATAGATACAGAAAGGGAGCTAAGTATCATTGTTCAACCACTAGGTGGCAGAAAAGCACATACTAATAAAGACTTTAAAGGGGTAGCATCACTGGATTTGATTTATCAAAGGGCTAATTGCTTAGATTTTTTTTAATAAGGACTATCAGTCACAATTATCACAAGCACTATCTAATTATTAAAATTATCTAATACATAAATATAACTAATTGCTAGTGAAGATTACAGAATTTCTATATTTCCAGAAAAGCAACATCATTCTGACTGGTTGGTTCAAAGGATACCCTGCAGCAACCATGTTGGCAGCCATCTCTATATAAAGCTAGTCTCACAAACAATAGCACAAAAATTACGAAAAGCGGTCTTGTTTTCAATAGAAAATACTTATCAAAGACAAAAGCTGACCACAGTGCAACACCCAACACTGCTATACTAAGAAATGTTAAAATCACATTAAAATTAACCAGAGAAGGACCCAGACTCAAGAGATTAATTGGTCTGGGGCCAATTAATACCACTTCAATTGAACTAGATTATAGCTTATTAAAGTTCTTTCCTTTTCAGGCTGGAACATCACACAGCAAGTTAAAAACCTGTGGTTGCACTAACCTGGCAAATAAGAAGTACCAAATAACTATGCCAGTTATCAGCTTACAAGTGCAACTCTAACTTGTCTTTTTAAAAATAGAATTCATTAGCAAATATAACCACTGAAAAGTAAATCACAAAGCTGAACTTCTTCCATGACTGAGTAAAACTACAGTCAATCAAATGAAAATATGGTAACTAAACCAAATGCAGATGTATACAGACAGCCCTACAAAAGACTGCAAAAAGGTTTATTAAAAAAAACCATAAATATTATGACTGAATCAAAAATATCCCTGAGGTGTAAATAAAGAAAAAAACTGACTCAGCCACATTTACAAAAATACTATAAATATTTAACAATTCCATTTCAGTACTACAAGGTACATGAAATCCAGACTATATTTATCCAGCAAATCAAGTTGTATTGTATAGTAATTTAAGTAATAATTAATACTACCTGTTCAAAGACCTACAAATAGGTAAAGAATGAACTGAACGACCCTGGCTGCAAAGTTTCTGTATTTCTCCTGTAAGAACTGATGCCATCAACTACATAAAGAAGAAACTTGAACTCTGGTACCGGAAGATTAAAAAAAATCCCTTTCATTTTACTTCTAAAATGTATATGCAATTGTGAGGCTACATTTCACCGCAGGTCAAACGTGCTGTTTGATAAATTTGCTAACTGAAATTAGTCACTATCTGTAACAAGTTCACTCAGGTCTCCCAGATCCTCGACTAGTCCACTGACCACAAGAACATTTTTCCTCTGCTGCAGTTTCCACCTTCGGCCATTAGAGCGGGCAGGCAGAGTACTCGGTCCCTCTGTCTCTGCGGGGCAGAGCCTTAGCACAGGCACTAGTAGCAAAGCTACCCACCTTCCCAAGCTCCGCAGCAGGCATCCTCCCTCTGTGCGGGAAGTGTGGAGGTTAAGACAAGAGACCAGAGAAGCCCACTGCTCTGTAGTCTAGAGATGGGGCATCTACTGGAGCCGACTAAGGGATTGGGGACCATAGGAGTGGGAAGTTGCAGGAGTTTTCTGAGAATGAGCAAGGGCTGCAGGAGCCTGGTATGGGGACTAAGAGACTGGGAAAATGTGAAGCTGCTGGAGCCTGCTAGGATGGAGTGGGACTGGTGGCTGAAGGAACTTGCTGGGTGACCTGCCAGTGGGGAGCAGAGGAATGGGAGGGAGAGGAGATAGGGAGCAGGTACACAGGGCCTGCGTTTGTGTGTGTACATATTTGGTATGCATTCTAGGTTGAATTTTCAACCTGTAATTGTCACACATGCATTGTGGAGGTAACTGGGGGGAGTTCATAAAGCAGAACACAAATCAAAAACCATAATTTATTCTCTTTTTATCATGTTCTTAGGCCAATCTCATGGTTCTGACTCATGATTTTTAAACTCTTGGAGATGGCAATATTGCAGATTGCTGGCACTAAAGACTGAAGCCTGCTGTTTAACTACTGAAAAGATTTAATTCCAACAGTGCAGGCATTCCCACATTGCCCTGCTGTAGTACCTCAACTCTGCAAGGAACCATCTCTGCAGGTGTAAAGGCACGTAGAGAGACAAGGTTTCGAGCTTACACAGAGCTCTTCTTCAGGTCTGGGAAAATATTATTCATTATTATTATTTTTTTTACTATTATTTATTGTATTATTTTTCCGAGACCTGAAGAAGAGTTCTGTATAAGCTCAAAAGCTTGTCTCTCTCACCAACAGAAGTTGATCCCATAAAAGATATGACCTCACCCACCTTGTCTCGCTAATATCTTGGAACTGACATGGCTACAACATACAGGCATACATAAAGGCAGGTAGGTGAGTTTACAGTCAGTCTTTGGTCTCCCTGCTCAGATTGAGGATACTTAGTAGTGCCAGTTGTGAAGGTGGACTGTGTGGTGAAAACTACATTGAAGCTACCAACCCATTTCACATAGAACATCAAAAATCCAGCAGATAGTAATCTCTTTCAGTTGTTACTACTGACCCAGAAGGACTCAGCGCAATGACTGAGAGGTACAACTATTTAAACTTACAAATGAATTACCAGGTGAGTAAAGTGCTAAAATATTACAATTCAAGAAACTAAACAGTGCAGTTAATTATATAAACCAGGGATCAGCAACCTTTGGCATGCCGCTTGCCAGGGTAAGCCCCCTGGCGGGCCAGGCCGGTTTGTTTACCTGTCGCGTCAGCAGGTTCGGCCAATCGCGTCAGCAGGTTCCCGCAGCCCCCATTGGCCTGGAGCAGTGAACCACAGCCAGTGGGAGCCGCAATCGGCCGAACCTGCTGACGCGGCAGGTAAACAAACCGGCCCAGCCTGCCAGGGGGCTTACTCTGGCGAGCCGCGTGCCAAAGGTTGCCGATCCCTGATATAAACCAATTTAACTTTTAACTTTCACTTGACCAATACTTGCCATAGTTTTGTTATCCAGTCATTGTAGGGCAAGCCTCTCTATTCAACTTACTTCACATGGGCCATAATACAGCAGGCAAATATTTTAGATCTGGGGTAAAACTTATTGTCATGGGACATAGTTTTAAGTTACTGCAGCTCATCACTGGGTCAACTTTAATGGATACATTAGTCTTTGGATTATGCTATCCTGTGATGGACATATTTATCAGTTTGAGAAAAGAATTGGTGTCCTCATTATAAAAATGAAATATGAAAAGAAAACTATATATCATTCTGCTTTTGTGTTGTTTTTTGTTTTAAATAAGAAACAAGATTTAATAAAATCAGACTACTTGGGGAAAAGATGCTAAGCAGCATAATCAAACAGTCTCATGTTTCTTAATGAGTTCTAGATCCCCATCCAATTTTAATTGTCTGCCTGGAATACTAAAATACTTGCAGGCACTTAGATTGTGCACATTATTAATAATAGGCATACCATATAATAGCGTTTTGTTCCATTTCCTGTTAGATCCCAGTGCTCATCCATTATAATTCTCAGTGCTCGGTTATTAGTGAACTTCCTTTAGTTGGTAAGGATGTCAATGAGACTGTAATTTTACTTGAAAATATACCATTGAAGGAAATTGGATGTATGTAGAACGGCATATTGTATATAAACATATCAACATACTATACATTTTCTTTCAGAAGGACACACAAAATCTAATTAGTAATTTTTTTCAGTCAATATTAATGAGATGTAAAGGATAAACTTTTTTACCGGTAAATTGTGTTTCTACAATAGATAAGGTCAGTCTCTAACTAGATGGGTTGTTTTTTATGTCATAATTTGGACACGCACAAGCAATCATTGTAATTGAAGAAGCCAACTGAGGTGGTCCTGAGGCTTGTGGATGCTTCCTTGGCCATGAATAATTGACAAAGTATAGTTACAAGCTGAGAGGTCAGAGACAACATTTGGCTGGAGTGAAAAAGATGAAAGAAATGAAGTCTACATACGTTTACTTGAAGAAAACAACTTTTAGCTGAAAAGTGCAAACTACAACACAGAGAGAGTGTCTGTTTCCAAGGAGAACTACAGTTCAGAAACAGGACAGAAGAAAATAAATGTAATTCTGTGGATAGCATTAGAATAATCCCAAAGGAAAGGCATTAGAGACTGACTTGATTGGAAAAACTCCATTTTACAGGAAGGAAAAATGGTCTATTCTCAGACTAGGCAGGATCTGTCTTGTAACTACAGTAGTTGGGATCTGTGCAGCTTTCTCTCAGTACAATATGATAGATGGTCACAGGAACAGAAATTGTAAGTTCCATAGCAAGGGTTTATAAAGAATGAGTCTTGCTAAACCCACCTGCTTTTAAAAATAGAATTACAAAATTTGTATATAAAGAGAACACAGTACATATCATTAGAATCCATTCCTGTGCAGACTTAGCAGTCCTGAATGACAGCCCCCACATC
This sequence comes from Terrapene triunguis, assembly GCF_002925995.2. Taxonomy (NCBI): domain Eukaryota; kingdom Metazoa; phylum Chordata; order Testudines; family Emydidae; genus Terrapene; species Terrapene triunguis. The sequence goes on along the minus strand of NW_020664372.1, from coordinate 22,662,511 downwards.
AGTGCAGTGCTTCAGCCCTTTCTGCCCTTCTATCTCTGATGTCTGAATACACAGATATTCATCCTTACTGCCATCCTGAACCAGAACAGGACAGTTGTGTTCATGTTGATGGCACATGTATAGTGGGTGATGATGCATACATTAGAATGGTGACTATAGTACAGCATTGCTGGGGGCATGGGTCTCAAATTGTGGTCAGTGTTGAAGATGAATGGTGGAAAGGAGATATGGGATGGAATTAAAGTGGTTTAGGGTGCCTTCACTTTGCCTTTCCATGCAGTTGGTTAAGGAAAAGGTCAACCTTATGCCTTTAACTTATAATTACTTTCTGTTTATTTTTGAAGGTGAATTATAATATTCTTTATAGGCTCTCTAGCTTTTAGTTATTGGCAGGCATGGATAGCCTTAACTCCACTTTAACAAAGTTATTTTTGTCTTGGAATATAAATTAACTTCAATAGATAATAGGAATTCCATTAATCACAGTTCTTCATTTGAGTTTTGTTATGAAAGTTTGCACATTTATGTAGGTCTGATTCCTTAATCTCAACCATCCTTCCTTCAGGCTTTGAAACACAACTATACAACAATATCTAATATCAAAGATAAAATATGAATTGATGGCAGTTTCCAATTTCACATATAGCTAACTATTAGATCATATAATCTGCCTTAAAACTCATGAGTGCAAGTGCGGTATTTTTTCTGATATTATGCACTTGAAGAAAACTACTCAGCTGTTTTCCATTTAACCAAGACCAAAAAAGAATCTGAATAATTTTCTTAATGTCTGAAACACACCATTTGCCCCCATGTTCAAGTAACTCAAAACCAGCTAAATAGATTTCCTTCTAACTTACAGAGAAATTCACCTTTAGCCAGAGAACAAATGCAAGAAATTTCACCTAAAATTTTCTTTTTGAAAAGTTGTAAGTGCCTTCTCAACCATAACTATTGGACCATTGCTATAATATATGAAGGGTCTGATCCTGCTTTACAACTCACCCCAAACTTTGATGGAAAAGTACCAGAGTAAGGGGAAGCAGGAAAAGGATATACCAGAAATTTTTAGGGTTTCTTATAGCCATCTTGAATAATAAAGTCATTGCAGTTTCTTTATTTTAGTTTTATAGATTTTGAGTCTGATTCTTCTTGTTTATACCAGTACAATTCCACTGACATCACAGAAATGTTGTTGGACTGCAAGGGACCTCAGTAGGTCATCTAATCCAGTCTCCTGCACTGAGGCAAGACTAAGTATTATCTAGACCATCCCTAACAGGTGTTTGTCTAACTTGTTCTCAAAAACCTCCAATGACGGAGATGCCACAAACCTCCTGTCAGGGTTCCTCCCCCCACTCTGAATTCTGGGGAATAGATGTGGGGACCCACATGAAAGACCCCCTAAGCTTATATTTTACCAGCTTAGGTTAAAAACTTCCCCAAGGCACAAATTCCTTTCCTTGCCCTTGGACAGTATTGCTGCCACCACCAAGTGATTTACACAAAAATTCAGGGGAGGGTCACTTGGAATCCCTATCCCCCCAAAATATCCCCTCCAAGCCCCTTCAACCCCTTTCCTGGGGAGGCTTGAGAATAATATACCAACTAATTGCCTTAGCAATGTGAGTACAGACCAGACCCTTTAGGACACTAAAATCAATCAGGTTCTTAAAAGAAGAACTTTATCATAAAGAAAAAAATAAAAGAATCACACCTGCAAAATCAGGATGGAAGGTAACTTTACAGGGTAATAAAAAGATCTAAAACACAAAGGACTCACTTCTGGACTCAGCTTCACAGTTACAAAACCAGGAATAAAACTACCTTTGTAGCATAGGAAAATTCACAAGCCAAAACAAAAGATAACCTAATACATTTCCTTTCCTTACTTACGATTTCTGTAATTTTAGATGGATCATTCCAGGTATGTTTTCAGGAGATGTTGAACCTGCTTAGTCTCTCCCTCCATCCAGAGAGGGAACAAACAAAGAGAGCCACAAACAAAACCTCCTCCCCCTAGATTTGGTCCTTCTGGTCAGGTGCCAACTAGGTTATTTGAGCTTCTTAACCCCTTACAGGTAAAGCGATTCAGTACAGCTGCCCAGGAGGGATTTTATGTTACCCTTATCTCTATATTTATGATACCTCCCTAAGTATTTTGTTCCCGTGCTTAACTATCCTTACATTTAGGAAGTTTTTCCTAATGTCTAACCTCAATCTCTCTTGCAGCAATGTAAGCCCATTACTTCTTGTCCTGTCCTCAGTGGTTAAGGAGAACATTTTAACACTCTCCTCTTTATAACAACCTTTGACGTACCTGAAGACTATGTCCCCCTCCTAAGTTTTCTCTTCTCTGGATTAAACAAACCCAATATTTTTAATCTTTCCTTGTAGGTTATTTTCTAGACCTTTAATCATTTATTTGCTCTTCTCTGAACTTTCTCCAGTTTGTCCATATCTTCCCTGAAGTGTGGTGTCCGGAATTGGACACAATACTCCAGTTGAGGCCTTATCAATGCTGAGTAGAGTGGAAGAATTACTTCTCGTGTCTTGCATACAACACTCCTGCTAATACAACCCAGAATGATGTTTGCTTTTCTTTTTTTGTTGCAACAGTATTACACTGTTGACTCATATTTAGTTTCTGATCCACTATAACCCTCTTTCTACAGTACTCCTTCCAAGGCAGTCATTTACCATTTTGTATCCATGCAACTGATTATTCCTTCCTAAGTGCAGTACTTTGCATTTGTCCTTAGTGAATTTCATTCCATTTATTTCATACCATTTCTCCAGTTTGTCAAGATAATTTTGAATTCCAATCCTGTCCTCCAAAGCACTTGCAACCCCGCCCAGCCAGGTATTACTCCTCATTGAGTAACAGGCTTACCCTGTCCTTGGTTTTCCTCAAGCTTCTAATGTATTTGTAAAATATTTTCTTGTTACCCTTTATGTCCGTAGCTAGTTTAATCTTGTTTTGTGTCTTGAAATTTCTAATTTTGTCCCTACATATTTGTGTTGTTTTTTATATTAATCATTTCTAATTTGACCTAATTTCCTCTTTCTGAATTACTCTTTTTTGAGTTTCAGGATGTTGAAGATCTCCTGGTTAAACCATAGTGGTCTCTCACCACACTTCCTATTTTTCCTATGCATTGGGATAGTTTACTCCTGATTTGTGGTATGTCTACATTACAGAATATATCAACCTACCTGTGTTGTCATAGCTATGCTGACATAACCCCATAGTAGATGCAGCCTATTGACCGACTGAAGGGTTTTCTGTTGGTATAGAAACACCATCTCCCTGAGCAATACATCTATGGAAATATTCTTCCATCCATGTAGGTATGTCTACACCTGAGGTGTGTTTTTTCACACTCCTGACCAACAGAGCTATGTCAACCTAACTTTTAAGTTTAGACCCAGCCTTATGCTGGTGTGAGAGGAAAATTGGGTCCTCTGTGTGCATGATCTCTACTAAATGGGTGAGGTTATAACAAATGACTGGTGTTAAGAAAAAACATTGAATCCTGGTAATAGAGGAATATGCATATGCACCACTGCTGTCTAGTAGGATAAAATACGATCTACTCAAATGTTTATTAATTGGCAGTTATCTCACCTTCTAGTCATCGGTTTACAAGAGAGCCCAAGCCCAGTGAGCTAAATCCAAGGCACACCACCAGGGTATATCAGATAAAAGAGGTAGTAGCGATTTCCTGTAGGTCAAGCGGCAGTAGTATGTAGTTTTAGTACAGAAGATACCAAATTTGATGTCATTTAAGCAGACTGGAGCTGATGACAAAAGATATTTATGGGGTTAAAGGCAGGGTAACCGTGTGGTAGCTAGGAATTTCATTATACAGTACTGAAGTGAGTCTTCAGCTATTCTGGGGGAGGAGGGTTAGAATGAAGGAGAATTAATCTGGAGCCTCTTTCACCTGGATGTGTGTGTGTCTTTTTACGCAAACTAGACTCCAGCACTAGGACAATGCTCTTGACAAGGCAAAGGAACACTACGCCCTTCCTCCCCAATGCCAGCTAGGCACACAGGTTCCCCCAGACAGACACAGGGGGCTGCCCCCTGCAAAGCACTCCGCCCCTCAGACACCGCTCCCCGGGGGCACGTCCCCGGCACGCCTACCTAGAGACACCCCCAGGGCGCAACCACTCCCGCGGCGATTCGCCCCACTCAGCTGGAGGGGGGAGGGGTCTGAGCGGGCCCTATCCTAGTGAGCTTAATCCCGGGCGTGTCAACGGACACACCCGTCACCAGCATCGGGGCGCGAAGCTCAGGAAATGCCGCGTGCCACCGGCGGGCACCGCCCGCAGATACTGGGAGAGGGCGGGGCGAGCGCGCGCGCACGCACAGCGCGGCAGTTGCCCCTCGCGCGAGGTGGTTTGCGTTACGCTAGCAGTGCCCCCCCCCCCCCCCCGCGCTAGACCAGTAACGGCCGCTCCGTGCGCGCGGAGGAGGAGGTCGGGTTCCACGCTGCGTCTGTGACTGGACCTGAGCTGCGAGGGGCGGGGGGAAGTAGCGCCAGGGAGCCCCGGCGCGCAGACTCTCCGGACCGCCGCCAGTCGCGCGGGGAGGGGGCGATGAGCTGATTCCCGTCGCTGGAGCAGCCTGAGAAGAGCCGACCCCCGCGTAGCGCGCATCGCTGCCGCCGCCATGGCTCACTCCCCGGTGCAGCCGGGCCTGCGGGAGATGCCGGTGAGAATCTAGTCCCACCCGGCCGGGGGGTTGCGGCATGAACGGCCGGGGGGTGCGGGTATCCGTCCTTGCGGGGAGGGGAGGGGGGCTGCGCAGCCTGGGGTCCGGCACGGAAACGCACCCGGAGACCTCAGGGGTGGGGGCGAGAGACCGCCTGCGGAGATCCGCCTCTGCGGCCCAAACCTCGCTCCCTCCCTTATGTGCTGCTGCTGCGGGGGTTGGTCTTTGGCTGGGTGCGGGGGGTGAGGATCGGGTGCGAGCAGCGGCTGCAGGGCGTTTGGGGGGCGAGTCCCCAGGGCGGTCGTGGTGCTGTCGGGAAACGCAGCTTCACTCTGGCACTGCCCCGTCAGTTCGCGGAGCCGAGCCGAGCCGGGGCTCCTCGTTTGGAAACAAGCTGCGTTTGGCAGAATAAAGCCCGAGGTTCCTGGACCGTACGGTGCGACTCGCCCCCTTTCTTGCCCGAGTGGAGGGGGAGGGCGCGGGCGCGGGTTTCAGTAGCGCTACGTTCCACCCCAGAGCCCGCATCTTCCAGGTGCTTCTCAATCGCCTTCAGCTCCTCGCTCCGCAGCTGAGTTTGGAAACACAAACCCTCCCTGCAATGGAAGAGCGTCGCCCTTCGGGGCGTGCTGTCGTGCCCATCCCTGTAGGATGGTCTTTGGCAGGCAGGGGCTGCTTGGAGGGATGATGTTTGGCCAGGGCGTTCGGGGATTTTGTTCTGTTCTATGAGTTGCTTAGTTAGCGCTGGTATGTTGGGTGGGGATGGATGGCAGGAGAGAGATCACTTGATCATTACCTGTTAGGTTCACTCCCTCAGGGGCACCTGGCATTGGCCACTGTAGGTAGACAGGATACTGGGCTAGATGGATTTGGTCTGGCTGTTCTTATGTTATGGAATTTGCTGTTGGGGTTACATTTATATTGTGACTTGTTTCTGAATAATTGTCAAGGGCTCCTGATCCCTGGGATAGGCATCCCTGTCTACTTTATCTTTACTAGCCCAAATAAAATAACAAACCACTTGCAGAGAAATCTTAAAACTGTCAGTATTTGTGTATTACTATAATATTCCCCGTGTATCTTTATTATACCTTGCATGCTACTTCACGAGATGCCTCTTTGCGCCCCTTTCCTCCATTTTTGTTTTGTAATTTCCTCAAATTACCTTTGGGGTTGACATTTTTATACTTGGTTTTAGCTTAAAGGTGAATTTATTTCTGGTTAGTTTTCCATCTACCAAATACACTAATTCATGTTTTTCTGGGCTAGCATAGCCTGGAGATTTTAATTGAAAACTTCACATTCGTATAACTTTAGAGGAATATGTACTTGCAAAAGCGTAGGGGGGAAATGGATGGGAAAGAGTTAAGAAATAGTTAAACATGTCATGTACTACACATGCACAGTGTTTTGTTTTTTTCTTCTAGATTGTGTGCACTCAGTCCAGTTATCCTTGTGCTCTGCAGGGCTCCTGACTTTCATGTACTCTGCCAAGTCATTCATCTCCTGCTGATACCCTTGAAATCACCCTTTATTTTTCAGAAGATTATTCTTAGGTGTTCAGTATGTGTAGGGAAAAGTTATACTATATGAAATATAATACAGAATATATACAAAGAGGCCATATGGCTTCATGGAACTTTAACTGCTTCTGATGTTGGTGCATTTTTAAAGCCTCATTTATTACATTATTGCAATAGTGAATACTGTAGTAAAAGGTCACCTGCAAGTGATTTTAAAAAAGAATTGTATGTGGCTTTTTGCTTTTGTATGCTATATAGACTTGTATAAAGAAGGCCTGCTTTTCTGTGTCATTGAAGTGCAACTTACAAATATAGAATTTTTTTTTGTTACGTAACTTCACTCAAAACCAAAACAATGTAAAACTTTAGAGCCTACAAGTCCACTCAGTCCTACTTCTCGTTCAGCCATTCGCTAAGACAAACAAGTTTGTTTACATTTATGGGAGATAATACTGCCCGCTTCTTATTTACAATGTCACCAGAAAGTGAGAACAGGCATTCGCATGGGACTTTTGTAGCCGGCATTGCAAGGTATTTGTGTGCCAGATATGCTAAACATTTGTATGCCCTTTCATGCTTCGGCCACCTTTCCAGAGGACATGCTTCCATGCTGATGACGCTCGTTAAACAAATAATGTGTTAATTAAATTTATGACAGAACTCCTTGGGGGAGAATTGTTTGTTTCCAGCTCTATTCTGCCCACATTCTGCCATATATTTCATGTTATAATAGTCTCGGATGATGATTCAGCACATGTTCATTTTAAGAACACTTTTGCTGCAGATTTGACAAAACGCAAAGAAGGTACCAATTTGAGATTTCTAAAGATAACTACAGCACTCGACCCAAGGTTTAAGAATGTGAAGTGTCTTCCAAAACCTGAGGGGGACGAGGTGTGGGAGCATGCTTTCAGAAGTCTTAAAAGAGCAACACTCCGATGCGGAAACTACAGAACTCGAACCACCAAAAAAGAAAATCAACCTTCTGCTGATAGCATCTGACTCAGATGATGAAAATGAACTTGCATCACTCCGTGCTGCTCTGGATTGTTATCAAGCAGAACCCGTCATCAGCATGGGTGCATGTCTTCTGGAATGGTGGTTGAAGCATGAAGGGACATATGAATCTTTAATGCATCTGGTATGTAAATATCATGTGACGCCGGCTACAACAGTGCCACGAGAACACCTGTTCTTACTTTCAGGTGACATTGTGAACAAGAAGCGGGCAGCATTATCTCCTGCAAATGTAAACAAACATATTTGTCCAAACAATTGACTGAGCAAGAAATAGGACTGAGTGGACTCGTAGGCTCTAAAGTTTTACATTGTTTTGGTTTTGAGTGCAGTTATTTTTTTAATACATAATTCTACATTTGTTAGTTCAACTTTCACGATAAAGAGATTGCACTACAGTACTTGTATTAGATGAATTGAAAAATATTATTTCTTTTGTTTTTTTTTCAGTGCAAATACTTGTAATCAAAAATAAAGTGAGCACTGTGCACTTTGTATTCTGTATCAGAGGGTAGCCGTGTTAGTCTGTATCTACAAAAACAACAAGGAGTCTGGTGGCACCTTAATGACTAACAGATTTATTTGGGCATAGTGAGGTTTTTACCCACGAAAGCTTATGCCCAAATAAATCTGTTAGTCTTTAAGGTGCCACCAGACTCCTTGTTGTTTTTGTATTCTGTGTTATAATTGAAATCAATATATTTGAAAATGTAGAAAAAATCGAAATATATTTAAATAAATGGTATTCTATTATTGTTTAACAGTGCTATTAATCGCCATTAGTTTTTTTTAATTGCTTGACAGCCCTATCTATAATGCTAGCTAAGGTACATGTACTCTGTCATGTGATGGTGTTTATGTAGATGTAGGT
>NW_020664372.1:22623864-22653983 GCF_002925995.2 Terrapene triunguis | reverse complement strand
TTTATGTAGATGTAGGTGTTCCTTGGCTTCCCTTACATTAATGTTTTTGTCAGTGAAACCTAGTTTACTGCCTGCATTTCTGAGCCCTTTCCCTAAAAGACCTTGCAATTGTCACTATAAAAATCTGAGTGTTTTAATATAATTTGATTAATTAAGGCCACTTTGTGGTCATCAACTGGCAGAGTATTAAAAAACAAATCTCTAAAATTGAAATCATGATTAGTGAGTGTTAACCAATGACATTTTTGAAACCTAATGTTGCATTTAATGAAGTAATTTAATAATATCAGCTTCTTGTGAATAAAGTAATGTATTTTCTTTTTCCATGCATTTCACTACAGCAGAGCAGGAATCAGTTCAGAGCCCTAACATGCAACTCATTCAAATTAAGGCTCACCCCCAAATTTAATCAGCAGTGTGCTTCTTTGTGGGCCCTCCCTCTTCTTTACACCTGACCTTTATCTTTCTACTTTAGGAAAGCTTCTCACTTACTTAAAGCATGTGGAGTTTGGCAAGGCTGGTTAGTGGAAAGTCTCTCGTGGCCTACAAATTAAATTTCCTCCGTGTTTTATCCCTGGAACTGTAGTCTAGATTGGTGGTTCTCAACCAGGGGTACGTGTACCCAGAGGTCTTCCAGGGGGTACATCGACTCATCTAGATATTTGCCTAGTTTTACAACAGGCTACATTAAAAGCACTAACGAAGTCAGTACAAACTAAAATTTCATACAGACAATGACTTGCTTATGCTGCTGTATATACTATCCACTGAAATGTAAGTACAATATTTATATTTCAATTGATTTATTTTATAATTATATGGTAAAAGTGAGAAAATAAGCAATTTTTCAGTAATATTATGCTGTGACACTTTTTTGTATTTTTATGTCTGGTTTTTGTAAACAGGTAGTTTTTAAGTGAGTTGAAACTTGGAGGTGCGCAAGACAAATCAGACTCCTGAAAGGGGTATAATAGTCTCGAAAGGTTGAGAGCCGCTAGTCTAGATCTAACTCAAGCCTTCAGATGAGTGGAAGGTACCAATTTCAGTTGAATTTCTACTATAAAATATAAAATACTATTAATTAGGGCTGTTGATTAATCACAGTTAACTCACATGATTAACTCAAAAAAATCGTGATTAATTGCAGTTTTAATCGCATTGTTAAACAATAAAATGCCAGTTGACTGAGTGTACTTGTAGGCGCTAAAGTTTTTTGCATTGTTTTGTTTTTGAGTGCAGTTGTGACAAAAAAAATCTACATTTCTAAGTTGCACTTTCATGATACAAATACTGTAGTGCAATCTCTTTATGAGGTGAATTGAAAAATACTGTTTTTATCATTTTTATAGCAAATATTTGTAGTAAAAAATAATAAAGTGAGCAGTGTACACTTTGTATTCTGTGTTGTAGTTGAAATCAATATATTTGAAAATGTAGTAGAACATACAAAAATATTTAAATAAATGGTATTCTATTATTGTTTAACAGTGCAATTAATCGTGATTAATATTACTGTTAGGGAGTCTAAACAAGGATAATGCAGGTGGAATTTTTTGGGCTTCCTTCCCCCATCCCTTCCCCCACGCATCTCAAAAGGTATCAGATTAAGTTATGTTTTTGTTAGTATTCAGTTTCTTTCTCTTTTCAGAATTTACAAATTGTTTCAGGAAGGTGGACTTTCTCTTCCTGATTGATTATTTATGTGCAAGATATCTGTACATAGCATTACAGGAGCAGACCATAACAGACTGCATTTAAAAGTAAACTTATAACTGTGGTTTGACAATTTGGAGAATGTCAATGTATAGCTTTTGAATTCTATTTGATGTTGGGGATTGTCTGCGTGTATTTGTGTCAGACTTGAGAGTTCCATGTTGAATATGGGGCTTGTTTCCTGCTCTGTCTCAAATTCCAAGGGGTGGTGACATAGGGCTAACAATGAAAGGTAATTAAATCTTGTTGGTGCTCTATTCATGTGGAAGTATTTTGGACAAGGAGTTGGTTACTGCCCAAGAGAACCAGTCTGCTCAGGCAAACTGGTAACTAAGCAGCTGATCACCTGATGAGAGACTTTGATCTCCTGACAAAGGGACTGGAAGTTATAAAAGCTGTGCTGGAGAGGATGATAAGAGACCAGAGGAGAAGCCATGCATAGGAGGTTAGGGGAGAGGAAGTGTCCTGGTCCTCCTTATAAGCCACTGACTCAAATCCCAAAGAACACTCCAGAGATGGTGTATATGTGTTATATTGTTTTGTCTAGATTTGTATATATCTTTTGTTATTTAAAGTGTAATTGCATATAAAACAAACACAAAAAACCCCCCAACCATCAAACAAAACCTTGCTAAACCTGTGTGTTATGTACTTCAATTATCACATGTCCATGAAGAGGTAAATGATAAACCAGAGTGCCTTCAAGGTTGGAGCTCTGGAAAAGGGTATGCTTAAGCTAATGGGGAGCCTCTGATAGCCAGCACTAGTGATGGAGACTAGGTAGTTGAACCACAGGGACTCAGCTATCAGAAGGGGTGCTAGATGGAGGATCTATAGCCTGAGGTTGTGTTTGACGACCCAAAATCAGAGGCAGGCAGACCTTCCTATGAGATAAGGATGCCTTATCTCAGAAAAGATTGACTTCTGCTGGGATCCTCATCCAGTCTACTCATAAGTACTCTTGGTATCTGAATGGTGAATTTCCAAGATGTTATGACCAAAAACCAACATAATCTTTGGGAATAGATGCTACCTGTAATCAGTTTCCTTTTTGAAGAGTAGAAAAACAAATTAAAAAAGCTAGTGACTCAGCTGTATGTGGTGTCTATGCACGTCCAACAAGTGAATTATAACAATCTGGCTTGTAGCATGGCTGTTCCTATTTTTCTGAGGTGGTACTCTGGAGTCAAATCTTCTGGTCTTATTTGTAAGGTTAAGGCCTATGTGGAAGAACTGTGTGAAGTGGAAGGCTCTTCGCAGCCTCAAAAATTGATAAAATACTAAGAAAATGGACAAGTCCGCCAGGTAAGATGACGCCAGTAAAATAAGTAAATTTTAAACATTGGTTTATTTCAGGGTTAGACAAATTTTGAAGTTTGGATTCAGATAACAATATTTTTGATGGGGAATGTAGCCCTAAAATCAAATTTAATTGCATTTCTGATTAGTGAATATTGCTTATACGTGAAAAGAGGAAAATCAGTCAGAGAAAAAGTGTCTCACATGGTGGTAATGTAGTTGAAAGTTTAATCTTTTTTACTTAAAGCGGAAATTCATGAAGTGGTGGAGAGGCTAGGAAAGGAAGCAGTGAAGATATCTATAGGGAAATCTTTGGAGGAATTAATGTAAAGGATTAGAAACATTTCAGAGCGAATTATTTTGTTTTTTATTTTCTCTTAGTGGCATAGAATGGAGTAGGTTCCCAGAGAGGACTGAATATATGAAATGAAATTCAGAAAGCACAAAGGGGGAGAATAATGTAGTGTCATGGTTCTTTTTGTAGTATAGTTTCAGCATGGATCCTTACAGAAATCTAGTCAATAGTTTTAAAAGAATAAGTGAATTTAGTAGTTTATATATTAGGGATGTGTAGAAGCATAGTCTTACCGGTTAACTGCCTTAACCGTTAACCCCCACGCCAGCCGGAGTGGGCCCAGTCTCTTAAACAGTTAACCGTTTAAACGACATATATTTAAATGGTTAACATTTTAAACGGTATTTACATCCCTATTATATATAAAATCAACAAAATGCTCTTAAGAATGCGAGATTGTGGAATGTGAATGCTTTCATTGTAAGATACATATTTTGTTTATCAAAGGTATTCCACTCAACTGCAGAATAAATTACTCTTCCTCTTAGTGAACAAAAATAGATATGAGAGAGATTATAATAAAAAATGATCCAGATCTCTGCTGGTATAACAGTTTGGTGTTTTTGCAGCCCAGATGTTTAACATGAGCTTGCTGTATGTGATTATATTAAAAATGAGGCTGTTATAGCAGGAAAACCATGTGGATGCTAGGAGGCAAATGACTGGATTTCTTTGTTAAAAGTGACAGGTAGGACACAGGGATGTGAAGGTACAGGAAGTGTAGTTTCATCCCTTCACATTTTGGGAAGGAAGTATTTCCTGATAACTAGAGCAAGTTTTTTTCCTTCCACAGTAATGTTACAGTGACGGTGCAACACCTCTGAAACAGTGGCTTTTCTTACTATTCAGTCTTCCAGTGAACTGGAATGTATAGAAAGAGTGACTAAATTCTGAAATGTAGATTAGTATAGGTGAATACACAGCATTAGTAGATAATCTTTTTAAAAATAAAATGGGAGCTGGAGATTATTACAGCATTTTAAAATTTTTGAGGGCACCTGTGTACTTTTCTTTCTCTTGCTGTCATGTGTCTCAAATATTCTGGTCTGTGCTTTGTAGCATACTGATGGGGTGTAAGGTTTTTTTTTTTTTTTTTAATCACGCACTTGATGACTGAACAGGTTTTTCACTTCCAGTAGTTTAATTTAAAAAACCCGCCACAAATATAATAGAGGGTGGAGAGAGAATTCATGATGTGCTATAAAAGTTATATCAGCTTAAATCTGAGATGCCTATATTACTCACAAATGGTGCGTAGGCAGGTCATTCAATAAGGCTATGCCACTGTATTTTGTATATGTCACATGTAAAATAGCTTTTCTGTAACAAATCTTTTAGAATTTTAAAACATTTTAAGGGTACTGTTTTGTATCTTTTCTTTGAAAAACCCAGGTGGTTTATGGTTTGATGCTGAAACTCTGTAGTTCCCATTAATTTCAGTTGGTTTTGTTAAAATTTCTGAAAAACAGGCTATTATCTATCCGTTCAGCTTACTTTATGTAGCTTTCTGTATTTAAAATGTTGTGACTTTAAGACATGGCATTGTAGGAACTTCCAGGGCTGGAAGCAGGATCTGGGTCCCACTGAGTATCTGGGAATCTCCCCTGCAGGGTGATACTAAATGTTGCCTATTCTGGGCCTCAGACCTGTGTAACTTCCTTGGAGGAAGAAAGGAGGGGAACTTGCACATTAGGGGGAAGAAAACTTTTGTGACAAGCTTAAAGCTGTTTAAAAAATTGGGCTAGGTCCACAAAAGGATTTACATGCCTAAGTCCAACTTTTAGGTGCCACTGACATCCTTTAAAACCCTCTGCTCAGGTGCTACCTAACGCTAGGCACCTAGGTTTCTGCTGTTAAAGTTCTGTAGGTGTCTAAAAATCTGCCAGAGAATATATCCTACCTTCCTCACTCTAGCTGTTCTCATGCCTAATCCCCAATGGGATCCTCAGATTAGGCATAGCCCTGCCTACATTGCCTGTGGTGCCTGATCTGGTAGGCATTCTCAGAGCATGCTTAAAAGGAGGATGAGAAGTTGATGCTGGTACCCTACTTAAAACTTTTAGCCCAGTGATTGGAGCAATCACCTGCGATGTAGTAGATCTGAGTTCAATTCCTTACTCTGCCTGATAAGGAGAAGGGATTTCAATTTGGGTCTCCCCATTCCCAGGGAGTGCCCTATCTACTGGGCTATGAGGTATTCTGGGGTAGGTCTCTCTTAATTTCTCCTGTTGAAATTGTTCCATTGTGTATGAATAACTAAATATTTATTGGGCCAGAGACTGAGAGATTACATCCCAGTCATTAGGGCCCTCATCTGGGAGGTGGGAGACCCAAGTTCCAGCCCCCTGTTCCAATGAATATTTAATTATTTATATGCAGTAGAACAGCTTCAACAGAAGAGAGTGAGAGACCTGCCCCAGAATACCTGATAGCCCAGTAGTCGGGGCACTCTTCTAGCAGTGGGGAGATCCATGTTCAAATCTCTTCTTCCCATCAGGCAGGTGGGATTTGAACCTGGGTGTGTCACATCCTCAGTGAGTGCTCTAACCATTGGGCTAAAAGTTATAAGGGGAGGTGGTGCCTCCTTAACTTCCTGTGTTTTGAATGAGAAAGGGCTTAGGTGCCTAACTTCAGTAGAGAAGGTTTACAGCCTCAGTTCCTTTGAGGGGTGGGTCTTAGGCCACACCTTTTTCCTTGGCATTTCCTACCGGCTAGTTTAGGTGGCTCTCTGTTCAGCATGCTGGCTTTTGTGGATCCCATTGTTAGGCACCTAACTCTCCCCGTGCATTATTCTAAGAAACGTGGACTCCTAACTTAGGGCTGTGAAATCCACTGGCTGGCAATGTGCCTAAATTCCTGTGTGGGTCTAGCCTACTGGCACATTCTGGGGTGCAATCCAGACTAGCAAGGGGTTGTGTCACTGCCTGCCCTGCAATCATGGGTGCTGTAGCTCCCAACCAGGGCTGCTCACAAACAGCCTAAGAGCATGCAGGTCGCACCCTGAGTGTCTCTGTGTAGCAGCAGCCCTGGTCCAGCAACTCTGACCCCAGAATCCTGTCAGCAGTACTTCAATCACACTCTGGCCTCCACCAGTCTTGGTTACTACTTGCAGGGTGACCCCAACACACTCGGAGTCCTGAATTTCCCCCCAAAACACGTGTTCTGCACTGTCCAGCCCTTTCCTGTCCAGTTCAGACATTAAAGGTCCTTTGCCCCTGTGAAGGGTCAGTATTCAACAGTTCGCTACTTTTACTGGAGTTATCAAACAATTCAGTTTAAATGCTACACTGGATTAGTTTAGATTAAAAATAAAACAAGTTTATTTAACTGTAAAGAGATTTTAATTGAACACAAGTTAGGGATGTAAAATAATAAACAGTTAACCGATAAGTATTAATCTTACCGTTAACCCTCCCTCGTTCACCCACCTCCTTCCGGGTGATGATCAGCTAGTAGAAGTCCTTGTTGGGGGTCAGGGCCCGTGAGTGGGTCTCAAAGAGGTTCTCCTGCATCAGAGATGCCGTTTTGGGATGCTGGCAAGAGGTGACTATGGCAACCAGGAAGAGACGGGCATCACAAGAGGTCACTGGGAGCCCAGCCTCCTCTTTAAGGGGCTGGGTTGATATTAATGCTCTAGTCTAGCAGGGTCTTTGCCCCAGTGGCGAGGAGGGGAAATACTTGCACGGACCCAGGGATGATTACGCCGACGGAAAGATACCACTTGCAAGGTCAAGAAACGCCTGGCAGTGCAGGGAAGCAGGATGAGCAAACCACCGGGCCGGGGGCTTCATGGGGGATGGCTAGCCAGGCAGGGGGAGCGTGTTTAGGCCGAGGAGGGAAGGGCAGGAGCTGTGGGCTTAAAGTAGTAAAGTAGTCCTCGGCCTACTCCTGTACCACTGGAAGGGGTTTGGCTGCAGAGGCGGAAGGTGCGCTGGTCGGTGCTGCGGCTTCAGCTGATAATTGAAAGGAACGGAAGCTGCTGCTGGGGTGGCACAGAGCAACTGGGGGGAGGGATAGCTCAGTGGTTTGAGCATTGGCCTGCTAAACCCAGGGTTGTGAGTTCAGTCCTTGAGGGGGCCACTTAGGGATCTGGGGCAAAATCAGTACTTGGTCCTGCTAGTGAAGGCAGGGGGCTGGACTCGATGACCTTTCGAGGTCCCTTCCAGTTCTAGGAGATAGGATACCTCCATTAAAAAAAAAAAAACTGTGGAGACCGCATCGGGACAAATTAGGTGCCTAGGGCACCTCTCCCTATTCCAGGGTACTGAGGATGCGAGGAGGGTACTGGGGCCCCTCAACTGCCCAGGCTCTCCTGGCTAGGCCTGTTGTGTCACCCCTGGTCTGAGCTCAGCTGCCCTTTCCCATCTGTCCGGGGCAAGTGGGGAGGGGAGAAGTGCCATCCTAAGCATTGTGAGGCCCGAATCGGTTAATCAATATAATTTTAATAGTTTAAACAGGTACTCTTTAAAATATTTACATCCTTAGTACAAGTATAAGGTATTATAGTCAGAAATGGTTACAAGGAAAATAAAGATAAAATGCTTTTTAGTAGCTAAAACTTAACAAGCTCGACTTGGTTCAAGGTAAAATTCTTATCACAGGTTCCCAGCAACATTGGTACCAAATTCTCAGGTCAGGATCTCCCGCCTAAGTCAAAAGGCTGGTTCCTTTGTCGTCTTAGGAAAGAGAGAGAGATAGCTTGAGGTGTTTTTGCCCCTCACTTTTATAGTCCAGTCACCCTTTGAAATGCATTTTCCTGAGGGTTACCCCTATATAAAGTTCATTCCCGCTGTAAGGATAGAGACATGGAGTCTTGTGATGAAAGAGGTTCCATGCTGTTCTTTGCTAAAATGCAGATCAATCTGGCTTCGAAAATTAGCAGCATGTGACCTCCAGAAGAAGAAAGAGGAGTATCCATGTACCAGCAATGCAGATATAGGTATGATATCCCGGTCCTTCTCTGTTTTGGCAATACCTCTCAGCTTTGTGTCATCCGCAAACTTTATTAGCACATTCCCACTTTTTGTGCCAAGGTCAGTAATAAAAAGATTAAATAAGATTGGTCCCAAAACCGATCCCTGAGGAACTCCACTAGTAACCTCCCTCCAGCCTGACAATTCACCTTTCAGTACGACCCGTTGTAGTCTCCCCTTTAACCAGTTCCTTATCCACCTTTCAATTTTCATATTGATCCCCATCTTTTCCAATTTAGCTAATAATTCCCCATGTGGAACTGTATCAAATGCCTTACTGAAATCGAGGTAAATTAGATCCACTGCATTTCCTTTGTCTAAAAAAATCTGTTACCTTCTCAAAGAAGGATATCAGGTTGGTTTGGCACGATCTACCTTTGGTAAAACCATGTTGTATTTTGTCCCAATTACCATTGACCTCAATGTCCTTGACTACTTTTTCCTTCAAAATCCTTAAAATGCAGCAGTCACTGCTATCATTAGGTGAAGTGTGTTCACCAGGACACATCCCAAGAGTGTAGTTACCCCAATTAAGATGAATTTACAGTACTGTCAGTGAAAGGTGCATCCCTTTTGTTGTAAAAACTTCCAAAAATTAATCTGGAATTCACAAGGTTAATGTCTTATTTTCCATGGAACATATTTAATGGAGTATTTAGCTGTCATTTTTAAAACTAGTAGTTGTATGACACCCCCATTCACCTTGAAAATCTTATAAGATCATAGAATCATAGAAAATCAGGGTTGGAAGGGACCTCAGGAGGTCATCTAGTCCAACTCTGTGCTCAGAACAGGACCAACCCGAACTAAATCATCCCAGCCCAGGGCTTTGTCAGGCCTGACCTTAAAAACCTCTAAGGAAGGAGATTTCACCACCTCCCTAGGTAACCCATTCCAGTGCTAGTTGGCCAGTTTCATTTTTTTTTTTATTTGTGAAGAGATGGCAGCCCTAGATAATAGATCCAAATATTTGAAATGTCATTTGTAGTTAACAATCTGCTTTTTAAAAAATGATAGTTAGACTAGATGCAGCTGAGTGGAGTTGACCACAATTTATTCTCTGCTTCCTGCTTCTGTCTTAAATTTAAGTTTCCCACCTGCTGCAGGAAATAAGTCCTTCCTGCATATAATTGAAAGCAAAACTGTTGTGGACTGTAGGGGGGAGAAAGATTTTTGTAGAGCCAAGTTTTGTGGCCCTTTCCTGGAAGTAATGGTTGCTGATGCTGTTGAAACTATTACTTCAAAGTAAAGAGAAACGATATATTGAATTTGAAGGCATGAGGCTTTTTATGACAGATCTGCATGAGCTGGTTTCATATTGTGTCTAAATGTGTGTCAGTGCTGCTGCCAAGAAAATATGTATATACACAGTTCTGTGAGGTTTGTAGTGAAGATCAAAGCTGCTTGTGGAGAGCTGAACTGAAATTCAACCAAGTCAAGGTGAATAGATTGCAGCTAGCCTTTGGTGCCTGGTGAACAATAAAATGATGACTAGGAAAGCTTTGACAGTGCTACTAATGAATGAAATGCCTGTGTTTGTACAAAGACTAGAGGTACTCAAGAAAACATGCTTGCTAATTACATTTGACCAGATTTCATACTTGAAGCCTTAGGTTATTAGTAGGGCCCTACCAAATTCATGGTCCATTTTGGTCAATTTCACGGTCATAGGATTTTTAAAATTGTAAATTTCATAATTTTGGCTATTTAAGTCTGAAATTTTACAGTGTTGTAATTGTAGGG
This sequence comes from Terrapene triunguis, assembly GCF_002925995.2. Classification (NCBI taxonomy): domain Eukaryota; kingdom Metazoa; phylum Chordata; order Testudines; family Emydidae; genus Terrapene; species Terrapene triunguis. The sequence continues at coordinate 22,643,900 of NW_020664372.1, read as the reverse complement.
TTTCTGACCCCAAAAGGAGTTGTGGGAGGGTCGCAAGGTTATTGTGTGTGGGGGGTGGAGGCGAAGGGGGGGTGGTTGTGGTACTGCTACCCTTACTGCTGTGCAGCTGCTGGTGGCGGCTGCCTTCGGAGCTGGGCAGCTGGAGAAGGCAGAGCCGCTGCCAGCAGCAGTGCAGAAGTAAGGATGGCATGGTATGGTATTGAGCTGGGCCCTCAGTCAGCAGCCACCACTCTCCAGCCGCCCAGCTCTGAAGGGAGCAGCGCATAAGTAAGGGTGGCATAGTATTATACTTCTGAATTGTTGCTGGTGCAGCACCGCCTTCTGAGCTGGGTGTCTGGCCAACAGCCGCTGCTCTCTGGCCACCCAGCCCTGAAGGCAGCGCAGTAGTAAAGGTGGTAATACTGCGACCCCTCCCAAAGAGAACTTTGTGACCCCTCCTTGCAACTCCCTTTTGGGTCAGGACCCCCAATTTGAATAACTCTGGTCTTCCCTTTGAAGTCTGTATAGTATAGGGTAAAAGCACATAAAAGACCAGATTTCACGAGGGGGAGACCAAATTTCATGATCTGTGATGCATTTTTCATGGCTGTGAATTTGGTAGGGCCCTAGTTATTAGGCAAAAAAAATAGACCTGTTGATATGCTCTGAAATGCTTTCATTTCCATATGCATGACCAAATTGAAAGCATGGTGGATTGATTTAAATTAAAGCAATTTAAATTACCAATTTTAATAATGATTTAAGTCAGCAAGCAGGAAATCTGGATTTAAATAATAATCAATTTTAATCATGTTTTGCATTTGTACTTTTTAGTTATTGTCCTAAGAAAGATTGATTCTCATTGGTTGATTACCATTAAAACATGTTGCTTTGAAACTAAATATAGTTTTTACACTGAATTTGGTGTTGCTTCCCGCTAACCAGGAGGATGCACTATATCTTCCCCATTTATTTAAGCAATTTATAAAGTTTAACTTACATTTATTCAGATTTTTACTGTTTACTTTTTTATTATGTTCGAAAATGGTGAATGATGCATTTTCTTATTTAACTAGATTAATTTTCTACATTTGATTTGTATCAAATTGCATTTGGATGGAATTTAATGAATATGCACAAGAAACACATTTTCAAATTTTTTTTAGTTGAATAATATTACTTTAAATGTTCTGGATATATAATAAACAAAAAGTAAGTTTATCAAAACATGTTTTGCATTTAAAACTAACTGATTTATTAAATAAAGGAAGCATTATCTATAGTGTATTGAACTTATGATTTTTTTCTGGTCAAATTTTCCTTCAAGATTTTAGAACTAGTAGGTCTCATCCTCTGACACCTAGATTTTATTCATATATTGGAGGAGGAAAACAAGCTTTTCAGCTTTTTCAGCTCCCAATTTCTTAATTTTGAATGAACTAGTCATTGAAATGAACTAGTTGAAGAAACTGCATGCATGAAGAAAATGCATGAAGAGGCTATCTCTTGTCAAAAACTTATTTAGCACATAACAAACTCTGATTCTAGGTGCTTAGCCAGTTACATTCACCAGTTCAGTGGTTTGACTTTCTTTAAAACTTGTCAGCAGACATGTATTGTTTAATATTATTTGCTGTATTTAATGTAAAGTTTTTAATAGATTATAATAACTGTAGACCTTAACATAGGTTGTCAATTTCAAATTTTAAAAACCTTATTTAATTTTAAAAAATTCAATTTAAATAAAAAAAAGTTTTTTTTTTTTTAAATTGATTTTTATCCACCCTGACTGACAGCTTGGATGAGTAGATGGTATTAAAAAAGAGGGGCTTATACTTATTAGGCAGTATTGAACTTTTTGTATAAGCCCTCTTTTCTTCAAAAGGGATGGACTTGACTTTAATTTAAGCTAGTATGCTGGTACAGAAAACTTAACAAAGTTTTGGGTAACCATTTAAATTAGAATTTGGAGGAAGGCTGACAAGTACTGAGTAGCACTTGGGTTGTATAAAGAAATCTGCTAAAAAATCAGTAATTCAAAGATACCTTTGTATCCAGTAAAGAATGGAACAGAAATTACATCTGAACTGGAGGAGGGTCAGGTTGAGAGCACAGCGGTAAAATGTGGAAAAATAGGAAAATAAAGGATGCAGAAAAGACAGATAAATCCGGAGGTGGGAGAGTAGCGTTATACATAAGGTTCCATAGGATCTAATGAGTTGTGGAAAGTCACTAGTCTTTGTCTTTAGAAGTGTTAACATTTTTGTTTGTAACACTGTAAGTATTGAATAGCTTTTTCTTTTTGTAAATTTAACAGAATCTACAAGCAGATCCAGAAGAACTGTTTACAAAACTGGAGAAAATTGGCAAGGGCTCTTTTGGTGAGGTTTTTAAAGGAATTGACAATCAAACTCAGAAAGTGGTTGCTATAAAAATTATTGATCTAGAAGAAGCGGAAGATGAAATAGAGGACATACAACAAGAAATCACAGTGCTGAGTCAGTGTGACAGTCCTTATGTAACCAAATATTATGGATCTTATTTAAAGGTAAGATGATGCTTGTTTTTGTGTGTTACAGTGAAAGATTTTGTTCAAACGTCAATTTTTTATGGACAAGGACATCAGTAGAATAGTTTTCAATAGAAGGGGAAATATTTTTTTCCCCTTTAACCTTAAAAACAGAGTGAACTTCTTATAGTTTGTGAAGAGTTTGCTTCAAGACCCATCTTAAGAATAAAATAGTGTCTGTGTCTGTTTACCAAAGGCAGGAAGAAATGAAATTTGTGTAAGTAACAGACTTGTCATTGGGGACATTGAGGTCAAGCAGTAGTATATTTAGATCAGTCTAAACTTAGAATATTCTCACTCTTAAATTGTTCAATTTTAGAATGCATTGAAAATGTAATAAAATTGCATAAAACTATTAGAAACAACTCAGTACCTGCTTTTCATCAAGGTTAACAATTTTGTCAGGCCTTGATTTGTAGTAGTCTGTTTTTTAAAGACTGAGATTTTTTTTTTTAGACTTGATCCTGTTTTTGACCTGAATGGCTCAAAAAATTAATTTGTTAACCTGTGACTTATTTGCAGAAGGTATTTAGTTAGCAGAGTAGCCTGAAATGAAGGCTGATGTATCTTTTATGGGTTTTGGTTGGTGTTTCATCTGAAATTACAAGCTTTACTGATCACCCCTTGGCTTTCATTTCTTTTCTCTGAAATGATCCAGTTCTTGACAGTAAATTAGTTGAGATGAGTTTTAATAATGACAAAAAAAGGTGGTACTTCTCTGCGGAAAGATTCATGTTTGAGGTTTCTCTTATGCTTTAACATAGAAGGTAGCACAACTACGCTTGGTACTTTTTGGTACTGTTTTTCTCTGACTTTATCCCATCTGTGTTACTCGGTTTTCTTTTTTTCACTGAGAGTGCAGGCAGGAGCTTAAAGCTCTCATTTTTCTCTTGAAAAATGGCTGATAAGCTTACCAAAAGGCAGAAAATACCCTAAATACAAAGTTTGGTCCACTTTTGCCATTCTAGGAACGTTCTACTTCATTTCTGAGGCATGAATGCCCTTAAAAAACAAACAAACAAACAAACAAAAAAATAAAACAAAAAACCCTTATTAACCAGTCAGGATTTCTGGGCTCTTCAGTTGCTTGCATACTGAGAACGGATTTGCCCTGAGGATCCAGAAGATACATGACCATTCCCACTAGGACAGTCCACTGTGTGCTTCCTGTGGCCTGGGCCTTGTTGTCTAGGGCAACTTGAGAAAAAGCCCATCACTGATATTCACCCAAATGGCAGCATGCAAAGTTTTGGACCTAATATCTCACCACTGCCCTGATGCAAAGTTAGGTATAGAGTAAGTCTAAAAAGCCGCTGGAAGGTGTGAAGGTATATAGCCAAGCAAAATAAATTGGGGTCTGCTTTTAGTCTTTCTCCACTCCCCTCTTGAAATCTCCTGACTAAGTGTTGGTGGATATGTGAAACAGGGACTCCAGAAAGGGCAAGATAAGAATTTCTCCTCTCAGAGATTCTCACAGAATTCTGAACCCTTCTTCCCTCTTTAAGGAGAAATCAATCTTTTCCGCATTCTTATTCACAAAGGAAATGTTGCAAATTCCCATAAAGTTCATTTCTCCCACAGGGCCGGTGGTGAATGTGCTTCTTATGGAGGACTGCAAGCATTAAACTGGTTTTATTTAACAGCTCTGAATACACATGGTCAGATTGTCTTGCCATGAATGTAGTTCGTCCCAATGAGGATGACAATAAGGTGACACTCTCCTTGAGAACGCACAACTTCATGAGACAGTCAGAAAATATAAGTCTGAAATAATGCTGGTAGAAAAAAAGAGCTTGAACTACTTTTTCAGATGAAGGTGTTATGTCTTGTATTGTAGTAGACACCATCCTTACCTCAAAGAGTTTACAATCTAAAATGGATGAAAGGGATGCAACTTACAGACAAAATACAGGGGCATGCATGATTAGGGTACATTGTGTGTGTGTGTGTGTGTGTGTGTGTGTGTGTGTGTGTGTATATAGGGAGAGAGTGCAATGGGAATACATTTGTGTTAGCACTCATTGGTCGAAGTGGGGCAGAAGAATGGTGAGCGGGGGGAAGTGGCTGTAGGTATAAGAGAAGGAAGGTGGGTAAATGGAGACGAGGGCAATTAGTACAATGGACATAAATAATGAAGTTGACCAGCTGAAGGGTTGCTATGGCAGGACAGGCTTGGGATGAAGGGGGTGAGGGTGTCAAGAATCAATGACAATACAACAAATGGGGGGGGGGGGGGGGAATTAGTCTAGGTTTCAGAGTTAAATGGGTTATGATCATGTCAGGAGGCTGTAAAGATGATATTGGCAGCTGCTGCAATTCCCAGTGTAAATGAAAGAGAAGGCTTCTGGCCTTAGAACCCTGGATGGTTCTGATTGGGAATGCTGGAATTTTCTGACTTGACCCCTTAGCCTTTGGGTGCAGCTGTTTCTGACTGAGATGGGAGATCTGAAGGTCTGGGATTTCCTGAGTGCCCCTCTATCCATCAAGGTGCATTTCACTGCGTTACAGTCCATTTTCTTAGGCACCCTAATAGCATCAATGGCCAGAAATTACTTTTGTTCTTTGGCTCCTTTTGCATACATAGTCTTGTATTAAGTGTTATCCATTCCCTTATGACTTTCATATATATTTGGACTTCTGTAAGAGATTTGATTTAGTACCATACAATGTTCTTGATTCGTGATTAAAAAATAATTATAGCACATATTAAAGGGATTAAAAACTGGCTGAGAGATCTCAAAGTAGTTGTAAATGGGGAATCAGTTAACTGGGTTTTTTCTAGTCGGGTCCCATAGGGATCTCCTTTTCGCCCAGTGCTTTTCAGTGCATTAATCTGAAAGAAAATGTAAAATCATTGATAATAAAGTTTGCAGATGACACAAGAATTAGTGGAGTGGTAAATAACACACACATTAGCCTGTGACGGTTGCTGGAACTGCTATCCTTGCTTTGGCAAGCCTCTCAGTGTTTTTCTATTTTGCATGTTTGTATATAGTTGTAAGTAGTTTTAGTCAGTTTTAGTGAAATTTTGTAATTTATCGAGTTAGCAGCATTTTTGTCCCTTCAAACCTTGTGCCTCCTGCAACAAGAGTATGCTTCTCAGTGACCTGCACTCAAGCTGCCTGAAGTGCCTGGGAGAAGCTCACTTGGGGGATCGCTGCCAGATTTACAGAGACTTTAAGCCTCGCACGAAGAAGGACCAGAAAGCCAGACTGAAGTTTTTGCTCATGAAGGTGGCACTGAGACCTCCATCTGAGCTAGGCCAGTCTGACTCAGCTCAGAGTGCCTCAGCATTGGTAAGGAGAGCTCCTCCTACCGTACTGGAAGCTGGGCACAGTTCACCATCCTCAGAGCCTAGGAAAAGGCACAAGAAACAGTCAGCAGAGAGGAGTCGATTCCTGTCACCAAATATGGCTAGGCTTGGGGATCAGAGTAGAGTTGACCTAAGACAGGCCACTCCTCTTACTCTACCGCAGAAGTCAGCACTATTGACTCCTGCACCTACACAGGCACTGTTGACTCCCGTACTGGATGAACTGTCTTCATCTGCAATATAGCATGGTACCGATACTATCTTGGTGCCGAACACGCCGGAGGCATTTACTGTGGCCAGAGACCATCTAGCGCTGTTGGTACTGGTATCACCAGCAGTACAAGAGTTGGCGGTATTGGTGCCATCGGAACCTGTTGCCTCAGGTCATCATTTGGTACCTTCAAAAGGGAAACTGGCTATGATGACCTTGGTGCAGGCATTTTCACGATAGCACCGGTCTCTGGCGCCGGTGGGAACTGTACCTCTGTGATCCTCGGTCTCATCTTTGGAGTCAGAGGTCGAGTCTTACTCCTCTTGTTCGAGAAGTTGTCCCTGCTGCTCCCCAAGATACTCCTACCCTGCCAAAGACCTACTATTGAGTGCATGGTCAGGTCATCACCGGGGACCTGTGCTTGTCCAGTGGCCCTTTTAGAACCCCATGGGTGTTTCCATCAGTTTCAGGAGCTTACTCTAGGTTCTCCTATTCGGTGACCTTGGAATGAAGGGCACCAACATGCCATCGGGCTGCAGCCAGTCTGCACTCTGGTACTGACCCTGGCACAGAACTGTAGGAGCCGGCTCAGTGGGATCCTGCTGAGGCAGAAAGGGAGAAAGAGTGTCTTCAGCTGGTGCAGACTTGAAACAAGTCTGTTTCAGGAGTGGGCATGTTGCCTCCCCTGTATTACTATAAGGCACACCAAGAACTGTTGAAAAGAGTGTCCTTAAATCTGGGCATACAGATGGAGGTAGCAAAAGAGTCTCCTACACCTTGGTTGATATTTTAGCTGCTGCAGCTCAGCAAATGTAGCCCTGCCTCTCAATGAAGCCATTCTGAACCCTGTTAAAGCCTTGTGGCAGCCCCGCACATCCCTCTCCCCGTGTCAGAAAGATCTGAGTGAAAGTACTTTATTCCTGTGTGGGGTTATGAGTTGTACACTCATTCCCCTCGCACCCCTTTCCCGGGATTCCTGGTAATATCTGCTGCCTGCAAAAGAGAGAGGCAGGTTCCAGACATGCCAAACCTGTGAAAGAAATGCAGAAATTGGGCTCTTTTTTGGCTTAATTGGTGTGTGAGTTGTTTTTGGCTTGTAGCTTGTTGCTTCTTTTTTTCGATTGGCTCCTGGCAAGTGGGGGCAAGCAGGAGTGAGAGTCGGTGTGCACAGCGGACCCACAACAGTCCCAGACTGCACGCCGGGGAGATCTAGTCACATAGAGTGTTGGGGTTCTTGGGGATTAGCTTGTTTTGGCCTTGTTTTGAAATGGGATTAGCTTGATTTTTGGCTTATTATGAAAGTCGGGGTGCTTATTTACTGCATGAAAGTTGGCAACTGTGGCAGGTTCATCAAAAGCAAAGGACTCCAAGAAGTTGGATCTGTTCAGTAGGAAAGTTTATTTTACTGGGGAGGGGGGGTTGCAGCTCAGGATTGCAAACCAGCAGGTGCTGCTGGACAGATATGATTTCAACATGTGGGACTCCATGCAGAGAGATACAACAAGGAGCATGTTGTCAGTGGTTCAAATGGAGGTCCCAGGAGCTTTAATAACACCAAGTTCAGATCCCAGGGAGGAACGGACTCTCTTATTTGCTAGTGAAGATTACAGAATTACAGCCTTACTCATGAACCATCAATAGAGAGACTCCAGCCAATTCCCCCCAGCTCTAGGCCTACACCCCAGGACTGTATAGTCTTACATTACTCAAGGGCACCTTGAGCAGTGCAAGTTCATTAAGTAATTCGCCACTCCCTCAATGTGAAATGGACACACACTACCCTTTGTAAACTGGGCTGAGATTTCGCAAGCCACTTAACCCTGAACAAATTAACTACAGAAAGACAGATTTTAAGTGGTAGGCATGGCGAGGGACATCTTCCAGCAGTGGGAGACTTCCCAAATAGATCTATTTGCAACCTAGTACAACAGAAAGTGTCACCAATTCTACTCCCTGCGAGGCCACAGTCCGGGGTGTATCATAGACGTCTTTCTGTTGTCGTGACTGGAACATCTTTACTACGCTCCCCCCATCCCACTCATACAGGGAGTACTTCTAAAGATAGAACGGGACTGGGTCATCCTGATAGCTTCAGTATGGCCCCTCCAATGTTGGTTTGCCACTCTGCTAGGCCTCTCAGTGGTGACTCTAGTTCAACTTCTGTTACATCCGGACCTGATCTTTCAGGACCATGGTCAACTGCTCCACCTGAACCTGAGCTCCCTTCACCTAAGTGCCTGGGAACTTCATGGTTAAACCTCAGAGAGCAGGCTTGCTTGGTGTTAGTTCCTCAGGTCCTACTAAGGTAGTAGGAAGCCCTCCACCAGGGCTACTTACCTTTCAAAGTGGAAGCGGTTTTCAGTCTAGGCATCCCAACGTGGGGTCTTACCCATGTAGTCATTCTTACAGGAAATACTCAAGTATCCATTACACCTGAAGCAGCACATTTTAGCTATCTTCTCTGTCAAGGTTCACCTTACAGCAATATTGGCTTTCCACCTCCGGGTGAATAACTGATCCATGTTTTCACATGACATGTCCGTCTAATTTATGAAGGGGCTAGAGAGGTTATACCCTCAAATAAGAAAGTCCGTTCCTCCCTGGGACCTGAACTTGGTGCTGTTAAAGCTCCTGGGACCTCCGTTTGAACTATTGACAACATGCTCCTTATTGTCTCTCTCCTGGAAAGTAGTTTTCTTAGTGGCCATCACTTCTGACAGAAGGGTTTCGGAGCTCTGTGCCCTCACATCAGAGCCTCCAAACACAGTCTTCTTTAAAGACAAGGTACAGTTATATCCCCACCCGTTTCCAACTGAAAGTGGTCTCACAATTTCATAACAATCAGACAATCTGTCTTCTTCTCTTTTACCCAAAGCCACATGCAAATAGGGAGGAACAGTGCCATCACTCATTGGGTGTTAGACGAGCCCTACCATTCTACATAGAACAGACTAAACCATTCAGAAAGTCCACTTAACTGTTAGTAGTGGACAGGATGAAGGGCCTCCCAATCTATTTGCAGACAATTTTGTTCTGATTGCATTCGTACTTGTTACAATTGAGTGGGGGATCCACCTCCAGCTATCCTGACAGCTCATTCCACAAGGTCACAAGCATCCTCAGCAGCATTCATAGCGCAGATCTGGTCATCGGTGCATATGTTCTCCTCCCATTACACCATCCTCAGAAGTCCAGAGATGATGCCAAATTTTGTTGAGCTGCCCTGCAGTCCATGTGTCCGTGAACTCTGATCCTTCCACCTATTCAACTGCTTGGGAGGCACCAGAGTGGAATGCACATGTACAATCACTCGAAGAAGAAAAAATGGTTACTAACCTTCTGTAACTGTTCTTCAAGATATGTTGCCCATGTCCATTCTACCACCTCCACCTCCTGCCCTGTACATCAGAGTTTTCTAGAAAGGAGGATCTGAGGGGGAGCGGTGCTGTGACCATGTGGCACCAGAGGGGGCTCCAGCTGCCCCAACAGGTACCACTGAGGGAAAAATTTTTAACAACTGTGCTCAGGGCGTGCACGCACCTAGAGTGGAATGGTCATGTGCAGCGCATCTCGAAGAACAACAATTATGGAAGCTTAGTAACCTTTTTTTCTACAGAATGATCTGCACTTACTTGAACAATATGTTTTAGTATAGCCAAATGCAAGATCATAAATCTGGGAATGAAGAATGTGGGTCACACTTATGGGGGACTGAATTTTGGAACGCATTGATGCTGAAAGGAATTTAGGGATCATGATGGATAAAAAACTGAATATGAGCTCCTGAGGTGGTGCTGTAGCTAACTGTGTTAACCTGATTTTATAGGGCTGATTTATTATAGGCTTGCCAATTATTTGACCAGAAGATACTTAGGTTCTTGTCCCAAAATCAGGCTACAGAATTAGGGAATGTAGGCAGATCAGTACTTTGTCTGGACTCTTGGGGTGTGCGGCAAGGACATTCACACTGAGGACAGAACCAAAATTTTAACATTTTTATTACAATAAAACGAGAGTAATCAAAGCTACAAACCACAAAGCGACGAAGTAGTACAGTTCTATAGTTCCTGGTGGTAACATCCCTTTTACAAGAGCCACTTAAACTAGCATACAAACACCCTTCCTTGGGGACCTGGTAGTGGGAGACAGAGGACCAGCCTCATCTCTGGCATGCCCAATAAATTTGATGGTCCAGGTTCCTCAATCCCAGGATGGTAGAGATCAGCTTCGAGTGTTGAGTAGCTAAGCTATATTGCATAAGCGGAGCTCATAGCTTAACCAAAAGAGAACTTAAAGAAAGATAACTAAGAGCAGGAATCCTTCCATATGGTGGTTTGACCTCTTATAGGGTCTTGGCATTATCCTGAATATTCATGTCAGTGCCCAATTTTCCATGCCCAAATCTTATTTCCTCACCCAGATAAATCTTAGGGTACACTTATTCTGTAGACTAACATAGTCTTACATATTAATAACATGTTCATACATATTAATATCAAGTCTCATTCTCAAAACTGTTACCTCTGGCCTGAACCATTACTTCCATGTTCTTGCAGTGTACCTTGTGGTTACCAGTACGTCCCAGAATTACGGTAAGCACATTCAGTTCCCTGTTCAGTTCCCCAAAGTCAAAAGGGTAACCAGTAGGCTATTTATCTATGCCAAACGTTACACACACATAAGCTAACTTGCTCTAGCGAATTGTACAGGATACAGCCTGTAGGCTCCTTGCATTACAACCAAATATAATGAAATAATATCTACTGAAATATAAACCAAAATAATATCAATCAAACCAATAAAGAAGATTATATAATATAGCAAGCTGGCAGGCTAGCCCTATGGGCTACAGTGTGCTAACACAAGCTATGTATGTGGAGGCAAGGGAATATTGAGTAGAAGTAAGAATGTGGTGTTACTGTTGTAGATAGCATCAGTGAGACCATTAGTGGAATACTGTGTCCAATACTGGTGTCCACACTTCCCAAAGGATGTTGGAAAAATTGTAGAGAGTTCAGAAAAGAACTACAAGAACAATTTTGAGGACTGGAAAACCTAGCTTACTATAGACTTAAGAAGCTCATTCTATTTAGTTTATCCAAAAGAAGATTAGTAGGTGATTGAGCCTTTTAGAAGTGCCTATCTGGGAAGAAGATTTCTGGTAGTAGAGGGCTCTGAAATCTACCAGACCAAAGGTATAACAATATCTAATGGCTGGAAGCAGAAGCTAAATTCAGGCTAGAAATAAGGCATACATTTTGAGTCAGGGTAATTAACTATTGGAATTGCTTACCTAAGGATTGGGTCATTTGACGTTTTAAAATCAAGGTTGGATTACTTCTTAAAATATGCTGTAGCTCAACCAGAAATATGGGCTTGGTGAAGGAATTACTGAAATTCTATGGCCTGTGTTATGTAGGAGAATGGATTGGGTGATCATAATGGTCCTCTATGGCCTTAAAATTCTGTGAATAATGTTAACTACTGAAATGTGATTTACTTGGAACTATCTAAAGGCCAACTTGAAGCTTCAGTTGATCTAGCATGCGGTGTCTGGACTTATAAATAATACAAAAAGGCAAGAGCACATTATACTGGTGTCCACCAGCTCCTTCACCCAGTAAAGAATCTGCTTTGCGGTCTTGGTACTTACCTTTAAGATGGATTGGTCCCTGGTTATCTGAGACCAGTTACCCTCCACTTTTTGTATCATTTGTGGTCCTGAGGTTTCTTTGCTTGTGTGCATGCTTTCCTACAGCCCTTTGCGGAACATCTTAATGGGAGAGGACATCTCAGTCTGCATCCCTCTTAAATTTGGACATCAAATGGGTGGTTGGCTCCAGACACTCCTTTCCCTCACTACCTCTTTTGAAAGATTTAAAGAGGTTTTTGTCTCCCCGAGGAGGTAGTCATGAAATTATCAGTCAGTAGTCAATCATCTTCAAAACATGATTTATTGAAAATACAGAGGAAACTGAAGAAAAGCAAAAAGTTTGCATAACCTATCTAAATTTACACTTCTCATGAATGCCTTATCCAGTTAGCTTAACTTAGTTACAATAAAAAGAAAACAAATACCTTGCATTTCTTCAAAAGCAATGTTTCACCAACTACTTGTTGGTCAGGCTGATGCTGCCTTTTACTTCTGGGTCTCTGAGATCTCTGAAGTCTTCACTACTGAGAAACTAGGAAAATAGGAAGGAGCATAAACCCTAGCAAGTTGAGTGTAAAAGTATGATTAGGCAGGCCAAAAAAAGAATGTGAAGAGCAACTAGCAAAAGACACAAAAGCTAACAGCAAAAACTTTAAGTACATCAGAAGTAGGAAGCATGCCAAACGATCAGTGGGGTCACTGGACAATCAGTGCGAACGGAGCACTCAAGGAAGACAAGGCCATTGTGGAGAAGCAAATGAATTCTTTGCATTAGTCTTCAGTGCAGCGGTTGCGAGGGAGATTCCCACACCTAAGCCATTCTTTTTAAGTCACAGATCTGAGGAACTGTCCCATGTTGAGGTGTCAGTAGAGGAGGTTTTGGAACAAATTGATAAATTAAACAGTAACAAGTTACTAGAATGAGATGGTATTCATTCAAGCGTACTGAAGGAATTCAGTTATGAAATTGTAGAAGTACTAACCGTGAAATGTAACCTATTGCTTAAATTAACCTTTGTACCAGATGACTGGAGAACAGCTAATGTAACACCAATTTTTTAAAAAGGCTCTAGAGGAGATGCTGGCAATTACATGCCGGTAAGCTTAACTTCAGCATCAGGCAAATTCTGTTCTGTAAAGAACAGAATTATCAGACACATAGATGAATGCAATATGTTGGGGGAGAGTCAACCCAGATTTAGGGAAATTATTCTCACCAATCTATTCTTTGAGTGAGTCAACAAACATGTGGACAGGGTGATCCAGTGCATATAGTATACTTGGACTTTCAGGAAGCCTTTGACAAAGTTTCACACCAAAGGGTTTTAGGCAAAGTAAGCAGTCATGAGATAAGAGAGAAGGTCCTCTCATGGATCAGTAACTGGTTAAAAGCTAAGAAACAAAGGGTAGGAATAAATGGTCAGTTTTCACAATGGAAAGAGGTAAATATCAGGGTCCCTCAAGGATCTGTAGTGGGACCAGTGCAGTTCAACATATTCATAAATGATCTAGAAAAGGGGTGAAACATCTGCTCAGTGTGCAATGGCAATCAAAAAAGCTGAAAAATTTGGAACCATTAGGAAAGGGATAAATAATGTCATTATATAAATCCATGGTACACTCGCACCTTGAATATTGCATGTAGTTCTAGTTGCCTCATCTCAAAAAAGATATATTTGAATTGGAAAAGGTAGAGAGAGGAAACAAAAATTATTAGGGTTATGGAACAGCGTCCATGTGAGGAGAGATTAAAAAGACTGGAACTCATCAGGTTAGAAAAGAGGCGACTAAGGGAGGTTATGACAGAGGTCTATAAAATCATGAATGGTGTGGAGAAAGTTCATAGGAAAGTGTTATTTATCCCCCTCATATAACACACAAGCCAGGGCTCATCCAGTGAAATTAATAGGTAGTAGGTTTAAAACAAACATAAGGAAATACATCTTCACACAAGGCCCAGTCAACCTATGGAACTTATTGCCAAGGGATGTTGTGAAGACCAAAAGCATAACTGGGATTAAAAAAGAATTGGATAAATTCATGGAGGATAGGTCCAAGAATGGCTTGAAGATCAAGATGCTCTGGGTGGCTCTCAACTTCCTACTGCCAGAAGCTGGGACTGGACAACAGGGAATGGATCACTCAATAATGCCGTGTTCTGTTCATTCGCTTTGAAGTGTTTGGCAGTGGCCAATGTTGAATGATAAGATACTGGGCTAGGTGGACCATTGGTCTGATGGAATATGACCTTATGTTGATTAGAAAAAAGTATACTTTTTTTTACTGCAAGGTAACTAACCTACATAAACTGTCCCACTGTAAAAACATAAAATCCGAAGTGGAGTCTATGGGTATGTCTACACTACCTGCCGGATCGGCGGGCAGCAATCGATCCAGCGGGGGTCGATTTATCACGTCTAGTGTAGATGCGATAAATTGATCCCCGAGTGCTCTCCCATCGACTCCTGTACTCCACCACCATGAGAGGCGCAGGCGGAATTGACGGGGGAGCGGCAGCAGTCGACTCACCGCGGTAAGTTTATCTAAGTACGTTGACTTCAGCTACGTTATTCATGTAGCTGAAGTTGTGTAACTTAGATCGATTTCCTTCTCTTCCCCCCCACCCCCCCGCCCGCTGTGTAGACCAGGCCTTAGACCCATGAACCTCTTAATGCCACTTGGCAAAGGGGTTACAAGAATATCCTGATCCTGGTATGTATGTTCACCAAAGAATGTCATGTGAGGCCTTAAATGAAAGGCACATTCATGCTGGTCGTAGGCATCCTTTAAGTCAAGGGCAGCATGCTGAGGTCATTCATGCTGGTTACTCCTCACTTAATGTCATCCCGGTTAACGGTTGTTTCGTTGTTACGTCGCTGATCAGTTCGAGAACATGCTTGTTTAAAGTTGTGCAATGCTCCCTTATAACGTCGTTTGGCAGCCTCCTACTTTGTCCACTGCTTGCAGAAAGAGCAGCCCTTTGGAGCTAGCTGGTGGGGGCTTGGAACCAGGGTGGACCAACAGTCCCCCATCAGCTCCCCGCTCCCCTAAGTTCCCTGTGCAGCTGCCCAGCAGGCTATCAATTGCTGGGCAGTTCAGCTGTCCCTCCCCCCACTGCCGTGTGCTGCTCCTGCCCTCTGCCTTGGAGCTGCCCCTGGGAGCCTCCTGCTTGTGCTGTGTGTGTGTGTGTGTGGGGGGGGGGGTTGGGGGGGGGGGAGGGGGGGCCTTTTTTTACCTCACGCCAGATTTCAGATGATATTGCTCTTATGCACGACTTCAAGATGTATCTTCATACAATAGTGAGGAATTGCCTGAGACTTCTAGGTCATATGGCAGCTTGTACATACATAACTCAGCATGCCAGACTTCACCTTCACCTTCAACATGTCTAGATGTTGCATCACAGACCTCTCAGCCTACATGTGAGTGCTTGGATGCTTAGTGGTTAACTCCCCAGGAAACTGACTGTTTCTTTGGACTCCAGAATGTTCTCTTAAATAGCTGAAAGCCTTCCACGAGGTATACTCACCTCAAGAGAGGGAAGAGGTTCTCTCTCTGGCCCCAGGAGAAAGGAACCTCTGAGACCTTTACAGGCTTCCATACAACTCGTTCTGGATTATCTGCTTCACCTAAGCGTAAAAGACTCACTATCAGTTCTCTGAGATTTCATTTGGCAACTATCTCTGTATCCCATCCTCATGAGGAAGGAAGGTCTGTTTTTTCCAACCCTATGACAGTTAGATTCCTGAAAGGATTGGCTAGAAATCCCTGTGAAAGATCCCACCCGCAATGTGGGATACAAATTTAGTTTTTAGCTTTAATGGTTCCCTCCCCACACCCTCCTTGAGCTTGTGACTATGTGTACTCCCTCTCTCATCTCTAAATGAAGGTAGTACTCTGAGGGAGCTTTAGTTGCTGACCCTTCTTATACAGTATTTTACAAAGAGAAAGTTTGCGTCCACACCCTAAATTTATCACTAGAGTGATGTCAAAATTTCATCTGAATTTAGGAGTTATGTGCATAATTCCTGTTGTTTCTGGGATGTAGGAACTCCAGTATCCCCACTGAAAACAGTGCTGCCTGTAACATGCTTTATTATCAGGGAAACAGATGAAATGATGACCCTTCACCCCCAGGCACTGTCAGCAGAGTTTGAATCTGGGACTTTCAGCTCAAAATCACAAACCTTCATACTTGAAGTAAAGCATTAAGCCTGCTAACTGGCAGCAGTAGCAGATGGCTATCTACTATTGACCCACCACTGAAGGGGACTCATAATATACTTCACAAGTTTGTTACAAATAATTAAGTGATTTCCTTCCTTGGTTATCACTACCATGGAATTGGAGATTCGGTAAGCCTATCTGTTTTATTACATCACGTGTTTTAATGCTACAGTTTCATCACTAGGTAGCCAAAATCAGTCAGCTAACTTTGTGATTGCATTGCAGGATTAACATATCAATGTATTTGGTTTGGGTCTTCAAGTGAATTCTACCAGTTAAAACTGGTCTGAGGGAAGGTAATTGTAGGAGCAGGATAGGGGGGAAAATACTAATCTTTACCTGTGTAAATGAATAATACATGATGGTGTGTTTTTGACGGCCGTTATACTGTGTATTGAGGAATGACTGTACAATTCCTAAGTGTTGCTACTTCATAAATCGGTTAATTGAAAAGACAACAGTAAAATATCTACAAAAGAAGATAAGTTCCACTGGGATTTTATAAAAGGAAGAGTCATCTGATGAGAGTTGTGGGCAAAGCAGATGAATTTGGCAATGTTTTTGGGCTAAAGAGCCAGTTGGATGATAAGGCTAAAGAGATGATTACAGTAATCAAAGCAGGAGACCATCAGGATATAGACAAAGGTTTTGGAAAGTGAGGGCTGATTGTTCTAAATCCCATTGCTTTTTTTACATTTCCACAACCTGAACACAATGAGTAAAGGGAAAAGACAAGTCATGGATGATAGATTGATTGCAGACCTGGGACACGGAAAAGCTTATGGAGTTATTCTGTGAGTGGATATAGAAGAGTAAGAACATATGTTTGTGCATGTAAAATATATTGAGTACATTTCTCATGTTGTATTTAAATTGTTGGCAGTATAGCCAGGAAGAGAGATCAGAGGTCAATCTGAAGGGAGACTGGGGGGGAAGGTTATGGGAACCTCTTCTTAGTTGTTTATAAAGTTTTTTTGGATGGGCCAACTCTGGAAAGCATTATACATGTATTTCAGTCAACTTCACTGGAAGTAAAGTTTGCAGGTACAGGCAAGTGTCTGTGGTGAAAAGGATTAATCTTACCATGAGCATTTGTTGAAGGATGATTATATAGGCTGAAAAGGTCTTTTCAGCAAATAAAATCATAGCTTATGATAAAGCTAGTTTATAAAGTTCATTTATTATACTCTACTTTTGTTGGAGCACAGTTCCCCCGAGAGGTGAAATTCTCTGTAAGGAAATTAATTTAACCTGATTTTTGGAGAGTTGTTGGATTGTGGACTAATCACTGTGTCAAATTTTTGGGAGAGAATTTTGATTATTTTTGCATTAAGCACTTTCTAGCAAGTGATTTTGCAAGTAATGGTATTAGAACTGGCTTATTGGAAAGAATAAATTCACAGCATTAATGATATACTACTACTGTAGTTGCCGAGCTAATTGAATGTAGTTTTGTTGAATGATTTTTGATTATTATTGATTAACTGCTATGGTTAGGTTAGATTGTAGGACTCATTGACCAGTAAGTGTGTATGGAAATTTAAAAGGAGATTGTTCAAGCTCTGAGGACGGCAGAGATTGTCTAAATGTTAGCTAATTATACATTTCCAAAGAAAAATTGCTTACAGATGTCGTTCACCAAGGATGTTCTGCTTAGGTGTGTATGATGACCTTTTAGCCTGTGTTTACATGAGTTACAGCAGTGTCTAAGAATGCCCACGTTTCCTTCTCTTTCCCTAGTCTCTGTTCTGTCTTGGCTGCACAACAGATGATTTTTCTTTTTCTCTTTGTGGCTGGACAAGTTAGAAGGCTGACAGACCTTGACAAAAGGACCTGAATGCGCCACGTGCAAAACGACAATGATTTCTTTGATTGCAGGGACCTTTTGGCCAGCTTCGGGTAAGGATTTGTGTTTAGAAGAGAACCTTTGGGCTCGTCTGTATCTCCCTCCCCTCAAAGGGATGGCAGCCCGAGGACACCTAACATTCATCCTGATGCCAACAGACTTCAAAGGAGGTAAGCGTCTCAGAAATGCTCCCTTGCCAAATACTTCTCATCAGTCCTGCACCTCAACTTGGTAATATTCTTCAGTACAGCTTTACCATCTCTCACAGATTTCTGTTCATGGCTCCTCTATGAAAATATTTGCTCATACCTTATGAAAATTATCGAAGGCCTCATCAGCTGGTTTTAGCCCAATTTAGGTTCATGGAAATAAACGTCGCTATCAACAGCCCTGGTTCATTCAGCTCAGAATGTGTTCTCAAATAGAGGAAAGGAAACTTTATACTTCCTGTGGTTTGTACAAAAGTCAGTTATTTCCTGTCCCCCACCCCTTTTTTGTTTTCATGTTTTGGATCTGTCTCAACACTTGAGCATCTCTGAATTCATGTCCTTTTGGGATCAAGTTGGGAGAAAAAAACAATAAGCATTCCCCTCAATATAGTAAATAAATACTTTTTAAAGGATCTCTGGAGGACTCCCAGACACCAGATCCTTCCATTTAATTCTTTGTGTACAAGCTAGATTGCTAGAAAGAATTGTTCTACAATTGAATCCCGCAAAAGCAGCATGCACTGCGTTTTATTCTCTTAGAGGGAAATGTGTCCCTGAAGGAACATGTTGCTTGTCTAAGGCACAGTCTTGAGAAAAACTTGCATTTTGGTCCAGTGCTGCTGTTTACACCTCCAGAATAATAATTGCTCCCTGGATAAGTTCTTAGTAGCAGCAGACTTTACCATTTTAAGTTGCCGTTGCTGTTCTTCCCTTTAGAGGGCATAGACTTTTTGGTGAAGAGCTAGATAGCTAAGAAGACTAAATCATGATCCCAGTCTTAATTCCAGAGATGAAGTCTGCATTAAGATTATTCACAGGAAAGGTCAGATATTATAGGTCTTGCTTTTCTTGTTCTTATTCCAGAGAGCATTATATGAAACAAATTAGGAGCAAGACCACATATCCTTCCATAAATGAGGAATTTTTTTTATGTCAAATCTTTCAGTATGGTCATCTTTGGGGATGAGTCAGGACTTTTTATTAATATGGAATTAGTTGTGCATTTGTTGAAAAATTATCTGTTGTAGGGAGTGTGTTTAGAGCACATAGTTGGCAGTCAGAACTCTCAAGTTGTACATGTGGCACTAACATCCACTGTGTGACCTTGGGCAACTCACTTAACCTTTTTTGCTTGGTTTTCCCATATGTAAAATGGGCATAGTACTTAACTATCAGAAGTTGAAGCTTGTCATGTTTATATAGCATTTTTTGATCCTTTAGGGTCAAAAGTGCTATATAGAGTAACTGCAAAATAGTATTGTAATTTTCATCATCTTATTACCATCCAATTAATTTTCTTGTGGAACTCTACCGTCTCAATGTAGAAGATATGTGGATCTGAACTTAAGCACATTAGAACAACAAGAAGGTGTGTCAGTCCTAAATATCATTCTTAACTGGATTTAAAATACACAAATCTTATGAGACAGTTTTGCAGACGATTGTGCTAGGACTTCTGTTTCTCTACACAGAGTTTTCTGAACATGCCAAAAGGAGCAGCAGCAGATTGATGTGTAAACCATGTCAGTTTTACTTTGTTCCTGCATATGTTGCCTGGGAAGGATTATGTACAGGTGGATCATAGGTGTTTTTCTGTACTATTGAGTTCCTCTGTTTATGTGGGATGATGGTGAGGGAAGGGCAGAGAGAGGCATTTTCTCTGCTTCCCTTCTGATTTGTGTGTGTAGCTGAAAACTTTTGTCTAGGCTTCTATGAATATTTCTTTCCCAGTAACTCAGCAAGAACAGAGCTAAAAATGAGGATTTCACAATGGTCTCTTTCCTCATGCTCCTACAAGGCTGATGGGAAGATATTCTGTGCAAGATTACAATAATGTCTTGGGGGGGGGTATGCTGAGATACAAAGCAGGGAAAATAGAAGCAGGGGAGAAGGGGTGCATTACTTCAAGTTTATGGATTTCTGAAGGCATAATATTTGGACAACTCCAATTAATTGTAAATCTTGTTCATCACTTCTTAGATTAATTGTGTTGGAGCACTGTAAAAGTAATTGTGTTGGAGCACTGTAA
>NW_020664372.1:22578137-22623854 GCF_002925995.2 Terrapene triunguis | reverse complement strand
TAATTGTGTTGGAGCACTGTAAAAGTAATTGTGTTGGAGCACTGTAAAGGCCCCTTGAGCCTTTAAGGGAACATCTATATGGCAAAAAGAAAAATCTGTGGCAGTGAGTCTCAGAGCCTGGGTCAACTGACTCGGGCTTGTGGGGCTCAGGCTACAGGGCTAAAATGAGCAATATAGAAGTTCCTGCTCAGCCTGGAGCCTGGGCTCTGAAATCTGTCAAGGGGGTCTCAGAGCCTGGGCTCCAGCCTGAGTGGGAACATTTACACTACTAACTTTAGCTCTGTAATGCAAGCCTGATCAGTTGACCTGGGCTCTGAGACTTGCTGCCATGGCTTTTTTTTTTTTTTTTAGTGTAGATGTACCTTTAGACTGATATTTATCTTGTGAGTTAAACAAGCAGAATCATTTTACAATATAGTCTTAACCTTATTTTTTAATTGGGTACCAGTTACTCCATTTTGGAATGATTAGATTCCTGTTCATGCTTCACTCTGATAAGAATAGACTATTCTTAGTATAGGTTTCTTGGCATCCTCTCTTGGTTCAACTCTTTCTGCACTCCCCAAAACTTAAGGCAGCACATCAGTTTCCTAGGCTGAGGACACCACATTTCTCAATGTCCTAATTCCCACTCACCTCCACATGAGGCACAGAAGGTATCTCTCTCAGGCTTTGCTCTAAAACTTGGATGTTTGGTTGCCAAAGGGTGTTGGAGGAGTTGTCGAGCGGTATGGAACACTTTCTGGAGGAGGATTTATCTTTAGTGGTTCAAGAGATATAGGAGTCCATAGCCCTGTCTGCTCACAAAGCTGGCCGATTTGCTCCTGAAGGCCTAGCTGTTACCTCTTCACCTCTTCTGACCTGAGATCACTGATCTAACAGATATCTATAATCTTGAATACAGTGTGTGTTTACCTTTTAGGAAATTCTGCAAAATCATTCTCTTTATAAAGTTTTTCCACCGCATCCAGAATGACATTCACAAATATCAACCGTCCCCTTTAAAAACAAAATTCACTTATCCCAGGCAGAGTTATTTATATCCTAAAAAGGCAAAAGAGCCAGAGACTCCAAGAAGTCCACTAAGGTTACCAATTTATTTTATGTGGCAAGTCCTTAGATATTATGGTAATGATTGCAGAACAAAACCCTAAAATAGATAAACCTTAATAAATCCTTGACAAGCTGTACAGTACCTAAAGTGAAGACTTTGAGAAAAGGATTTACAGAAGAATGGGACTTCAGACACTTCCCTGAGCAGACTCAGAAGGATAGGAAGTTTCCCCTCCCAAAAGGTTGGCAAAGATAATCACAGAGATTCGGAGGTGGTTCAAGTGTCCATACAGATTCCACTCTTGATACACATGCGCCTCTTGCACATAAGATCAGATTCCTTTTGAATAAGAGTGTCTGTTATGGTTGTGCCTTTGACCTGTTACCACTTTAGCAGAGTATAAAAGGGATAGGGCAGCCTCAGCCATCTATCAGGTTCCTTCTTAATGCCCTTGGCTGTGGGACAGAACTATTCAGTATCTCTGTCTCTTCAACCTGAAAGATTTATTAGCTACAGTTCTAATTTATTATCTACAGTTGTTAGATAGTATACCTGTTGGTTTAAAAATAAATAGACATTCCCTGTGGAAATAGGGCACTGATATGGTTTTGCAACCATCGTCCTGTTCAGGAAGCCAAAATGGCTGAAGGCAAAGCTCCAGGAATCAGGATCTGCCCTTCCTGTGACTCAGCAATATCTATAAACGATGGTCATGCTAAATACCTTCTGTGCTTAAGAGCTTATGCTAGACTACTGCACATAAACATTTAGAGAAGGTAGACTGAACATCTAATGGAGACTTCTATGGAAATGCTGTCTGACCCAGTCAAGCCAGCTATGAGACCACCTCCTCCTAGCCAGTCTCACTCCTCTAGTTGTTCCTATGAGCTGCAATGCTATCTGCTACCCTAAGCTCGAGGGACGCTCACAAGCTTTGCTCCTTGGTGACTTCCACTTTGATGCAGAGCACGGGCCAAAAGGAGACCCATACCAAGAATGGCATAGATCTGCTTCTTCTCTAGGAGACAGAGATCTTCTTCTAAGCCTCGCACAGAAGGGACACAGACAGTCACGTTCTTAAGTAAGCACACTACTGCACCCAATACCATCCAAGTGGCTGACCCTGCGGTAGCATCTTGCGCACCAGTACTGAAAGACTCAGTGTAGATCACTCTGGCACTGAGGAAACTTATGCTGAGCTTTTCGGCACTGAGCATCATGGTGCCCAAGACAACAGAGTATTTTACTAGCACGAAGGAGCCCATTGGCACTGAAACACTTCTTAACACTGGCAGACTTATCATTGGGACTGGTACCGAAGTCAGAATTCAGAGCGAAAGACTTTTACTCCCACTACACCTTGATCCCAAAGAAGAAGAGTAGGTGATGATGCATCCTAGATAAAACAAGAATCCGTGCCTTCGTTTGACATTCCAAGTTTTGGATAGTCATCCTAGCCTCCTCCATCATCTCATTGGGTCCTATAGGCTGGTTAATGGCTCTCAACCAGGGTGCTTACTTCCACATCTTGATATTCCTGCCACACACACTATTCCTGCAATTCATGATAGGAATATCACACTGTCAGTACAGTCTTCAGTCTGTCCAGTAGTCTGGCAGGAGTCTTTATCAAGGTCCTTGCTGTGGTTGCAGCTCATCTAAAGAGACAAGGAGTCTAGGTGTACCCATATTTGGATGAGTGGCTGACATGAATTTCTTCTGCACAACAGGTCAAAGACTCTTTACAAAAGACCTCTTTGCTTCTCTGGATGTCAGTGTCAAGAAGGACAATTCCACACTGACTCCCACACAAAGCAGCGAATTCATAGAAACAGTGTTAGATTCCAAGGTGCCAAAAGGCATACCTGCCACAACAAAGACTTAATACGCAACTGGTAATGCAAATGAAAACCTGATTGAAGCTTCTGGGACACATGCTGTGTGCAAATATATCATGCAGCAGGGCTCAGTAGCGAGAATATTAACTGCAAGTACATATGGGGAATAACTGGGTAAGGCAGTAGTACTACTGAAAAGGATCTGGGGTTATAGTGGAGCACAAATTGAATACAAGCCAGCAATGTGATGCAATTGCAAAAAAGGCTAATATTCTGGGGAATGTGGGGAGAGGGTATTAACAAAAGTGTTGTATGTAAGACACAGGAGGTAATTGTCCCACTGTACTCGACACTGGTGAGGCCTCAGCTGGAATATCGTGTCCAGTTTTAGGTCCTACACTTTAAGAAAGATGTAGACTTATTGGAAAGAGTCCAATGAAAGCAACAAAAATGATAAAAAGTTAAGAAAACCTGACCTATGAGGAAGGTTAAAAAACTGTGCCTGTTTAGTCTTGAGGAAAAAAGCTTGAGAGAGGACCTGAATATGTTAAGGACTGTTATAAAGAGGACTGTGATCAGTTGTTCTCCATGTCCACTGAAGGTAGGAGAAGAAGTAACAGGTTTACTCTGCAGCAAGGGAGATTTAGGTTAGGTATTAGGAAAACCTTTTAAACTATAAGGTTAGTTATGCACTGAAATAGACTTCCAAGGGATGTTGTAGAATCCCTGTCATTGGAGGTTTTCAAGAATACGTTAGATAAACTCCTATGAGGGATGGTACAGGTTTACTCGATCCTGCCTCAGCTCAGGGGGCTGAACTTGATGATTTCTTGAGGTCTCTTCCAGCCCTACATTTCTAGGATTATAAACATGTTAGTGGCAGCAGCACTTTCCCTTTCGGCTGGAAAGATCCAGGTAATTCTCTATGTAGATGACTAGCTGGCACAGGGGGTCATTGATGTCAGACCCTCAAGATGCAATGTCTCAAATGTTATTTATTCCTCTCCTATATATGATTCATGATAAACTTAGAAAAGAGACCTTTGACCCATTCCACTTCCAATGCCTTTCCCTGTTGGAAAGCCCTCTTCAGCACAGTGGAAAGGAAGGCTTGCTAAAATCAAGATTGCAAGGAGAAATAAGTTCTTTGGATCTTTTCTTAATCTGGCAGCACTGGATGTCCTCCACCTTCTGGGGCTGATGTCCTTGGAAATCAAACTAGTTCCATGAGTGGTACTCCATTGCCTTCACTTGTGGATCCCACTTGGGATCCCACTTGGGATCCACAATTCTGTGCTTTGTCACATCCCACCTGTCACAAGGAGTAATTCAGATGGTGGGAGGGATCAAACAACCTATCCTGTTATTTCCCTGGCTGATCTGTGATGGATATCTCTTGCCATAGATACCTGTCTGAAGGACCTGGAGGACCCCGAACAACCTCTCAGCCCAGGGATTGTGGATTGTAGAGGTTTTAAAATGGCATATTGGCCGATTGCTGTGGTTTGATGTTCTTTTTGCCCTGTTAGTGTTCTAGCATTGGATCCAGAAATGATTTGTTTTACTTTGAACCAACAATGTGTTTATAGAAACATAAATAAGCAACCAAACTAGAGACAAGAAACCAGGTCCTCAGCCTTGAAGCACCATCTTCTCACTTCAAAACTGTGTACCTGGCAGGGACATTAATATCTAGGCTCCCTTGTTCCTCAGCAGACTGCTTTATTTTGGCAAATGGGAGCTGTCCTTAGTTAAGATGGCCTTTCCCAAATGGCCATTATCTCCCATTGCTTTCAGTGGGACTGAGGCCACAGGATACCCTCTCTCTGCCTCTTGAGAGCATATGGGGCTTCCATGTTCTGTAAGTGTAACTTGATTTCATTTTAATGGGAAGAATGGGAGGTGGTGGCCATTTTGAAAGAGGACATTTTAACTAAGGGCAGTGTATGACTTCTAGCTCATTGAGAACTAGGGAAATGGTAGCCATTTTGAAAGAGGGAAATTCCTTCTTCTTCAAGTGGTTGCTCATGTCCATTCCATTGTAATTGTGCGCACGCCCACGTGCGCAATTGTTGGAGACTTTTCCCTTACCAGTATCCGTAGGGCTGGCTGTGGCGCCCTCGGCGGTTTTCTCTCCTAGTGCTTCTAGCTGTAAATAGTTTAATCGTTTTGTTAGTCGGTTGTTAAGTAGCTGTTAATTGTTTAGTTAGAGAGTGTCCCGGTGGGGACTTTGCCCCAGCTGGGCATGCCCCGGTCTCCGGGTTTTAAGCCTTGCTCCACATGTAACAGGATAGATATTCAGGCCTGTCTGCAAAGGCCTATACTTTAAGAATTTAGGTGTATTCTTATCACTTAGCTAGTTATAGCGGTATAAAAAAAAGAATCAAAATCACTGTCTGTCTGTGTAAGGGCCTTCTCTTACTGTGACAGTCTGAGGTCCTGTTTAGTCATACTGATATAAGGCAATCTGGGGCTGTTAGGAAGCTGATCCGATCTATCACCTCCAGAGAAGGGGAAAAGCCTAGAAGATGTAAAAGGAAATTTAGTTTGATAGTTTTCTGTCTGGTAAGAACTCACTTATCAATAGACACAGCTAGGAAACCCTTATGTCTTTATAGATGTAGTTGTGAAATCCTCACTTCTGTATTGTTTTGTATGTTTATTTGCATGGTCTCTGTCTGGTTCTGTGATTGTTTCTGTGTGCTGTATAATTTATTTTGCTGGGTGTAAACTAATTAAGGTGGTGGGATATAATTGGTTAGCTAATCATGGCACCGGGCTCTTCCTGACACCGATCCCCGTTACCAGTGCTGAAGAAGAAAACAAAGAAGATGGCACTGAGCAAGCCTAACCGGGGGCTCTGGGCAAAGGACTTTGTTTGGGCCTTACACCCATTCCAGACCCGCAAAAGGGCTCAGCTCCGGGGAGTTGCTCCATTCCTCCCCCACCAAAAGGACCCACCACCAACTCCAGTGAGTGGTAAAGGGCCCAAGCCAATGGCGCAGTCGATGCCCTCTCTGCTCTTGGTGCCTGGAGAGCTAAGAGTGCCAAGAGTGCCCCCGCCGTAGTCAGCACCGCATGTGGCAATGGTACTGGTTATGGCTCCCCATGAGGGCAAGCCTGCTGGCAAGGCCCCACACAAGACAAGCAAGCGCCACCGGTTTCCAGCGCCAAGGCAGAGTCCTAAGTTGCCGTGTTCTTGGTCTCCGCATCTGCCCAGGTCTCCAGCTTGCCACTATGAGTCATCGGCACTGCGCTGCCAATACCCTTCTTTGTGCCAGGGCTCACCCAGATGTAAATGATCTCCCTGGCACCGGTCTTCATCACGCCGTTGGTCGCTGTTGCTGAGACCTTGAGGTCGCTCCCAGACGAGGTGCCGCTCTCCCTACTCCAGGCACCGGTCGGACCGCTCCTGGCACCGGTCACCGGCCGTGATGGTGAGCTGCCAGACCCAAACCTTGACCGCCCCGCCTTGGTCACTGGATGGTGATGACTTTTCCGGCTCGGAGGTGGAGTTCAGCCCCTCGCCCAGGCAGCAACATGATTGGGCTCTGGAGGGCACATCCGCGGCATTGGTGCTGGCCTGGCAGCAGGGCCAGTGGCCAACCCAATGGCCTTATTGAAACGCCTGGGGCGTTCCCATCATGCCGTTGCCCCACTCCTGCCAGCCCTCAGTCGCCGCATCGGACAGGCCGAAGTCAGCACTGACAGCACCGACAGCACCAGGTTCGGTGCAGGATGCTCTGGTAGCCACCCTGAAGCCGCCTTCCCTGGCAAGTTAGGACATTGCCGAACCTCCCCCAGTGGTCCAATCATCCTCCTTCTCTCCGGACGAGGCCCATGGGGCCCTTGAGAGCTAGCCCACCAGACGATTTCAGGGAGCAGCAGGTGCTGCTCCACAGGGTGGCATTGAACTTGGGCCTCCAGGCAGAGGAGATGGAGGAGCAGACAGACACATGGTTTAATGTGCTCTCAGCATCCACCTCAGTCCACATTGCACCCCCAGTGCATGAAGGGGTTCTGCGCATTGCCAAGACCATCTGGCAAACCGTCCTCCATCCTACCCACTTCCAAGAGGGCAGAAAAGTAGTACTTTGTTTCCGCAAAAGGATTTGAGTACTTATACACCCACCCACCACCGGGATTGTTGGTTGTATTGGCCGCCAACAAGAGGGATAAATGGGCCCACCCGAATAAGGGGGCCAAGAGGCTGGATTTGTTTGGTTGCAAGATTTATTCTATGCATTCTACGTATTCTACGGCCAGCCTCCAGTTTCGGGTGGCGAACCACGAGGACCTCTTGGGTTGCTATAACTTTTAATTGTGGGACACTCTTCTCAAGTTCAAGGACTCCATGTCTCAGGGGACTGCCCAAGAGTTCACAGTTCTGGTGGAGGAGGGTACCGCGGCAACTCAGTGTTCCCTCCAAATGGCCTGGGATGCGGCTGATTCAGCTACCCAGGTGGTAGCCTCAGCAGTGGGTCATGCAGCACAGTTCTTGGCTCCAGACCACTGGACTGTCCCAGGAGATGCAGGCCTCTATTCAGGACCTCGCGTTTGACAGTGTCAGCCTTTTTTCTGACCAAACGGATGCGCGACTGAATGGCCTAAAAGACAGGCAAGTGACCCTCCTCTCTCTGGGGATGCACACTCCTCAGGTGTCGAGACAGCCATTCTGCCTCCTCTGCCACCTCAAGAGTGGGAGCCTCGACAAGGGCCTGCAAGGAAAAGGGACATTGGGTTTAGCTGCTGCCGCCCTTCATCGTCCCGATCTCCTGTGCAGCCTCCCCTGACAAAACACCAGGGGGACCAGAAGCGCTCATTTTGAGGGTGCGCTCAGGAGCAACGTACCAGCCAACTGCCCATATCCTTCCTGCATTTTCCTCAAACGCCTTTTCCCCTACTGCTCGGCCTGGTCGCGGGTTACATTGGACCGCTGGGTCCTGGACGTAGTGGCTCAGGGCTATACCCTGCAATTTTTGGCTGGTGCCCCCCCCCCCCCACTTCCCTATCTGTCTTCAGAGATCCTTCTCACCAGCAACTCCTCAATCAGGAGGTCGAGAAGCTCCTGGGTTTAGGGGCTGTGAAGGAGGTTCCTCTGGACATGGAAAGAAGAGGATTCTGCTCCCACTACTTCCTAATCCCGAAGGCCAAAGGGGAAGAGGCCCCGCTGCCAAACATCCTGGACTATTTGCTGCACCTTAAGCTCCAGGGCCTGTCATTATCTTCGGTCAAAGTACATATGGCAGCCATTTCGGCGTTCCACCCTCCATTTCAAGGCAGGTCGGTCTTCGCCCATCCCATGATGGTGCAGTTCCTGAAAGGTCTGGAGCGCCTTTACCTGCATATCGGGGACCTGGTTCCCCCTTGGGACTTGTGCTGTCAAGGCATACGGGGGGGCCCCCTCTTCAAGCCCTTGGCTTCTTGCTCCCTCCTGCTTCTCTCATGGAAGGTCTCCTTCTTAGTCGCTATAACTTCGCCCATAGGGTATCCAAGATCAGGGTGCTCGCATCAGAACTGCCTTATACAATTTTCTATAAGGACAAGGTCCAGCTGCGTCCGCACCCGGCCTTTCTGCCCAATGTCGTCTCCCAGTTCCATACTGATCAAGACATATACTTACCAGTCCTTTGTCCAAAGTGTCATGAGACTGATGAGGAATGCAGTCCTGGATCATGACCTGCATCTGCTACCGTTACAAGCTGGCAAAGGTGCCCCCGCTGGTGATAGTGACGGCTCACTCGACTAGGGCATCATCGGCAGCATTCCTCTCTCAAATGCTGATCCAAGAAATTTGTTGGGCCACGACCTGCTCATCCGTCCACATGTTTCCAGTGCTCCAATCTGCAAAACTGTGAACTCCGAGCCCACCTCCGAGGATTCTGCATGTGAGTCACCTACAGTGGAATCCACATGAGCAAGCACCCAAAGAAAAAAATGGTTAACCACATTTTCGTAACTGTTGTTCTTCGAGATGTGTTGCTCATGTCCATTCCATTACCTGCCCTCCTGTTCCTCTGTCTCAGTTGTCGGCAAGAAGGAAATGATAGGGCGGAGGGCCGGCGGTGCCGAATATACCACGGCATGAGCGTGGCACTCCAGAGGGCACCACAGCTGGCCCTGTGGATACCACTAAGGCAAAAGTCTCCGACTGCGCACGTGGGCATGCGCACACCTACAATGGAATGGATATGAGCAACATATCTCGAACAATGGTTACAAAAAGGTGGGTAACTTTTTTTTCTCTGAAGGAGGTTTAGTTCTTCATCATCTCCTGGCAGATAACATTTCAGATATGAAAATACCATAAATAATAAATATTTATTTTCAAAAACAACACATCGCACCGAGAAAGAAAGGGGAAAAAAAGAGGAAATGGATGAGAGTACAGAGCAATATGAGGTACAAAAGGGACACAAATTTGGGTGTGGATATTATGAAGGAAAATGTGGAGCGATGTAGGAGGGAAGGGGAATATGTGCTATACTTGTATGTGCAGAGCTGGAGTGATTGATTTAAATAAATTATTTGAATCATGGTTTAAATCAGCAAGCTGGAAACCTCAAATTAAATAAATAGTTTTAATCTTGTTTTACATTTGTGCTTGCTAGTTAGTTATTTTCTTAAATTGAACCTCAATGGTTAGTAAAATTTGCTGCTACTTCTTGCTAAGCAGGAGGATACACTATATACACTTTTATTTAAGCAAGTATATAGGTTAACATGTATTCAGATGCTTAATTTTTACATTTTTTAATTGTTAGAAAATTATAATTGACTAATTCCTTATTTCCTAGGTGGTGTTTAACTTTTACTCATGATTTGTGTCAAGCTGCATTTGGATGGAAATTGGAAATGAATTAAAAATGCACAAATCAACATTTTAAAATAGTTTTATTTAACTGATAAAAACAACCGTAAATATGGATAAATAAGGAATAAAATAGCTTATAAAAATGTTTTTCATTTATAATAGACCTATTAAACAAAAGAAGTATTCTCTGTAGTTAATGAATTGAATTCAATATTTTTTTCTGATCACCGTGGTCTTCAAGATTTTTAGAACTAGTCAATCCCATCCTCTCACCTCATTATTATTCATAGATTGTAAGAGGAAAACAAGCTTTCCTAGTTTGTCAATTTCCAATTGGCTTCTCAACTTTGAATGAACCAGTCATTGAACTAAAGTAAGCGAATAAACTAAAATGAAGAAAACTTTCTCCCTCCACCTTCTGTATAAAAAGGTTTAGCGCTTCAACAACTCTGGACCTTCGAGTGCTTGTCCATATCTGTGTTCCTTTGATGGTGGTGCTTGTGTGCCTCATGAGCCTGAGATTGGAGTCATTTTGGCCAGCGGTTTTTGAATGCCCCATGTGCACCCGTCTGACCTTGTGCTCCTCTGGCCGCCATTCAGTTCCTCTCACCACCTCACAGCTTAGAGGCAGAACCCTGACTGCCTGAGAGATTGCCAGCCTTTCTCAACGAGTTAATAGCTTTAATAGTTAACAGTCAGTAGATATAGTTATCTGTTTGCCTCTTGCAGTTGTTAGTTCCTTTTACTCATTGCTGGTGTGGTACTGTTTGGTTCTCATGGATTCAAATGTTGCCGCTTATGCAAGGGAGCTATCCCAGCCTCAGATGGACACTCAGAGTGCCTCTGCTGTCTGGGAGAATCAGACATTCCCAGCAAAGGTGCAATTTGTAAGTTCTTCAGTTCTCGTGTCAGAAAGGACAGGGAGTCTTGCCTTCAGGTCTTCCTGATGACTAGGTCCATGAGGCCCCACTTCTTAACCAGGTTTGAGAACCTCTACAGGGATTTGGAGCCCAAAAAGCAGAAATATGGGCTCTCTGCCTTCAAGAGCCCCTGTGGTGGCTGCCCAAACCATGATCAAGAAGACTACATCCTCCTTGGATAGACCACAAGGGGCCAGGGGCCCCAGTGGTAGATCATTTACTAAGGTTTCCTCTAAGAGGAAAACCTCTCCGCAGCACTGCATATCCTATGAGGCTTTGTGGCCCAGAACGGTCCCGCCGAAGCTCGGTCTTGTGCCAGTGCCGATTCACCTGGCACTGAAAACCATGCCTTTGAGAAAGAGCTTGGTACTGATCCCAGTGCTGTCTACTTTAATAGCCTCAGTGCTGACACTCCCGACACTGGAGCCAAGCCATCCAGGACAGAGTACTAAGGGCTCTTCCTTTACTGTAATGAAGATTGTGATACCACCAAAAGAAAATTTGGGTCCAGCCCACCTATCTGCATTACCTCATTTTTTGGCATCGTACAAGTACTTGACACAGATGGATCTGCAGATGCATCTGGAACCAGTTTCTCTTGTTTTTGACTTCAGTACTACATCTGGCACAACTCCACAGAGCTCCGAACAATCCCTCCTGCTTCCACTCCAACCATAGGTAGAGAATGAAGAACAGACACCAGAAGGTGATCTCCCGGTCCTCATGACTCTATCCTCTTTGTCCCCTAATCAAACCATCATGTCACCAACAACTCCACAATTGGACGACTAAAAGGATGTCCAAGATCTATTTAAAAGGATAGCTGAGGCCCTCCAAATCCCCATCAGTGAGGTACAGGACCAGACACATGAGTTAGTGGATATACTTCAGGTCTCTTCAGCCCTCCCTGTCAATGAGGCTATACTGGACCCTGACAAAAATCTTTTGGCAGATGCCTGGTTTTGCATCCTCTACTAAGCATGTGGAATTCTTTTACACACACTGAGAGAAGAAGGGACAACTCAAAACCTTACTTCTGCTCCCAGACCTGCTGTCTCAGAACGAGGGACAGTCCTACACCCAAACCTGGGGGTCCCTGCCTCTCACAGCATGGTGACTGCTGCGGGTTCCGCCTGAGAACACTTAAAGAACGGGAACAGTGGCTGAAGGTGATCCTCATGGAGGCAGCATTGCGCCCCCATTCTGACCCGGGCTTGAGAGACCTGATCCCTACAGTGGTGTCCTCAACGCGGAGCGTCCTGGTGCCGTCGGCGACTTCGGCACTGAGGAAGAACTCTTCCAGGGATGGTCGGCACCGCCACGGCTCCTCATGAGGCCCATCTTATAATAGGCACCGCTCCTATTCGCCGGTGCCTCAAACCCAGGGCCCACGCTCAGCGACATCTTCAATTGCCTCCGCCATTTTCATGCTGCCTTCCGCTGTGCATACGCACCAGGCGCCTATGGTCCCAACGCCTTTCCCTCCAGCACCGTCGTCAACACCGGCACCGTGCTTGGCTCCAATTTCGGCACCGGCCTTTGCGACGGCGACTCACCCGTCTCCCACGCCTGCACCGTTGTCGATGTCGACCTTGATGCAGGCACCTACGGCCCAGGTGCCGATGTCGGCACCTGGCCCCCCAACCCGGTGGCTCCCGTGAGCGTGCCGATGCAGCTCCCTCCTGTGAGACTGATGCCGACCCTGACATTGGCTACAACACCTACGGCCCCGGTAACAACATCGGCACCACCTCCTCCAACGCTGCCCTGGAAGTCACGTGACCCATCTGGGGCAGATGGCAGGGAGCTTCCACCACTGGCACACGCTTCCTCCTCCTCGTTGCTGGACGAACCGTTGGCAGGGACGTCCATAGCTCCTGTGTTAGAGGACAACAGAGTTCTACAACAGTTGCTCCGCAGGGCTGCCTAAGGTTTGGGCATCAAGGCCAAGGAGGGTGGTTCAGGACACGGATCCCATGGTGGACATCCTAGCACCCTCGGAGCCTTCACGGCTAGAACTGTGATAACCATAAGATATAGAAACTTAATTTTTTTAGAAAAATAAAAAAGATTAGAGATTTTGCTGTATAACTTTTTGACAGGGTGTTGAATCTGCCTACAATTCTATGGCTACGAACTCATGTATACTTGCTGTTTTGCCTTTGAGTTATTAAGGTCTCAAGAAGTCTTTTTCATTTAGGGTACATTTTGTAATTCTTTCCTTGCCATCTTACATGGCAGTATTCAATTTGTGAAGGATAAATTTTTACATTTTTACCCCAGAGCTCTTTTGAGTATTTGTTGGTTTAATGCACAGAATTGAAAGAGTTTCAGCATGGTATCAAAACCTGAAAAAGAATGGTGACGTTAGCATAGCTTAAAAATATGTTTTTCATGAACTAAATGCACCGAGATATAAAATGGATTTATGGTTCTAACATAAATCATAAGCTACCTTCTGCTGGACGAGATATAGAATATTGCCTCTGTTGGGGTTGTATGTGTTATATAATAAGGTGGTAAAAATTTCTAATACAGTTTAGGTTAGAGACTAGGGAGGGTTGTGAATGACTCTTCTAGGATCTAATAGCATGGAGTGGTTTTGTCAACAAGCTGGAGATAAAATTCATTATAGAGAAATGTCATGCACACTGGAGAAACAGTTTAAACTGTACACATGAGGGTCCTCAAAGACAAAAGGAAATGCTAGAAGGAAATCATGTCACATGTAACTAATCTTTGGGACTCTGGAAGTTTATATTAAGCTTGGAAAGGTGGGTAGCCCACTGATTTTTGCATTCACAGTCCCTTGTTCTCCTGTCACCTCCCTCCCCTCATATCCTCTCCAACAAACAAACAAACAAAACCAAAAAGCATTGCACTGCTAGACTACACTGCAGGGCTGATCTATGAATCCTAGAGCTTTTCTTCACGGATAAAACTGAGCAGCATCCTGTGAGTTTCACACTCATTTCTGCTTGAAATCCTTTATTGCTTAGTCTTGGTCTAACTGCAGACTTAAATTGGTATAACTGCATTGCTGATGGGTGTGGATTTACACCGACCTAACCCCTGGTGTAGTCGGCGCTGTGTCGATGGGAGGGCTTCTTTTGTTGACATAGCTACCACTTCTCCGGGAGGTGGAGTAGCTACACCGACCTGAGAAGCTCTCCTGTTGGCATAGATAGCGCCTTCACTAAGCATTACAGTGGCACAGCTGCAGTGCTATATGTGTAGACAAGTTCTTAGAATGAAACTTGCTAGGCTTGTGTCAGTTTTGTTCAGTACACAGCAGGAAGAGAACAAAACTGACTAAATGCTACATTCAGTTTACAGCTATGATATTGGGGGTGGGAGGCATACACACAAGGGGAAGGGGACTACAAACATTCATAGAAGGATAAAGGCAGAGGCCAAAAAACAACACATGTTGGAGTAAGGGATCAACAGAGCCATTGCAACTGTGCTGAGTGTCTTGGGAACTGAAATGATTGGGCTGCTGCTTGAGTCTACAGCTTTGCATATTGTTACAGGGTGTCAGCTGTGCTATAATTAAGTTTATGAACAGCTTTCTGCTTAAAGGATGATTTTTCTAAGTGCTCTAAAATCTGCATGGTTACATGGGTTGCCTTGAAATTTGGTGTGCCTCATTGGGACATATAGGTAGGGTAAGTGATGTAGATTTGGGGTCATTTGACCAAGGAGTTCTGAAGATACAGCCCCCAGGGGGGAAGAACTTTGAGAAAAGTTGAGGGATTCTGCCAGTGTTTTTGTGTGCAGACCTAGGGATCAAACCATTGGCCCTGATACTGACAGAGGGGTCTCTATATATGCCCAGCCAGTGCACAGAGCCTACTACTGCTTGGGGGAAGCAAAACTTTAAATTAAATTAATGAGAGTTTAGCTCTCTAGTTAGGCATGGGCCTGAATTTCCTAAGCCTCACATACAACGTCATGTACAGACTGAGAAGCTGAGAGTCTTTCTAGTCTCCAAGTTTTCAAGGCAGCTTGGTAGTTCAAGGTCACGTGCAGTAGCTACTGATCCTGACCTATACCCAGCCAATGTCAGTTCAGGTCCAACCTAGGGCAAAAATTGGGTGGGGAGAGGGATTGGACACCGAGAAGGAGAGCATGTGAATGAGGGGCCAGAGGACTAAGCAAGAATAGAGGCAGGGGCGCCTATTAGCCCCATGTTCCCCTGGAAGATAATAAGGCAATAAGTAAACAGTCAGCATGGATTTGTCAAGAACAAATCATGTCAAACCAACCTAATAGTTTTCTTTGACAGGGTAACAACTAACCAGCCTTGTGGATCGGAGGAAGTGATAAATGTGGTATATCTTGACTTTAGTAAGGCTTTTGATACTGTCTCGCATGACCTTCTCATAACCTAGAGAAATATAACGTAGATGGAGCTACTATAAGGTGGGTGCATAACTGGTTGGAAAAACATTCCTAGAGAGTAGTAATCAGTGATTCACAGTCAAGCTGGAAGGGGATATCTGGTAGAAACCTGCAGGGATCAGTTCTGGGGGAGGGTCTGTTCAATATTTTCATCAAGGATTTAGATAATGGTATAGAGCGTATACTTAGAGTTTGCAGACAATACCAACTTATTCATAAATGATCTGGAGAAAGGGGTAAACAGTGAGGTGGCAAAGTTTGCAGATGATACTAAACTGCTGAAGATAGTTAAGTCCAAAGCAGACTGTGAAGAACTTCAAAAAGATCTCACAAAACTAAGTGATTGGGCAACAAAATGGCAAATGAAATTTAATGTGGATAAATGTAAAGTAATGCACATTGGAAAAAATAACCTCAACTATACATACAATATGATGGGGGCTAATTTAGCTACAACAAGTCAGGAAAAAGATCTTGGAGTCATCGTGGGTAGTTCTCTGAAAATGTCCACGCAGTGTGCAGAGGCGGTTAAAAAAGCAAACAGGATGTTAGGAATCATTAAAAAGGGGATAGAGAATAAGACTGAGAATATATTATTGCCCTTATATAAATCGATGGTACGCCCTCATCTCGAATACTGCGTACAGATGTGGTCTCCGCATCTCAAAAAAAGATATACTGGCACTAGAAAAGGTTCAGAAAAGGGCAACTAAAATGATTAGGGGTTTGGAACGGGTCCCATATGAGGAGAGATTAAAGAGGCTAGGACTCTTCAGCTTGGAAAAGAGGAGACTAAGGGGGGATATGATAGAGGTATATAAAATCATGAGTGATGTGGAGAAAGTGGATAAGGAAAAGTTATTTACTTATTCCCATAATACAAGAACTAGGGGTCATCAAATGAAATTAATAGGCAGCAGGTTTAAAACAAATAAAAGGAAGTTCTTCTTCACGCAGCGCACAGTCAACTTGTAGAACTCCTTACCTGAGGAGATTGTGAAGGCTAGGACTATAACAGAGTTTAAAAGAGAACTGGATAAATTCATGGTGGTTAAGTCCATTAATGGCTATTAGCCAGGATGGGTAAGGAATGGTGTCCCTAGCCTCTGTCTGTCAGAGGGTGGAGATGGATGGCAGGAGAGAGATCACTTGGTCATTGCCTGTTAGGTTCACTCCCTCTGGGGCACCTGGCATTGGCCGCTGTCGGTAGACAGGATACTGGGCTAGATGGACCTTTGGTCTGACCCGGTACGGCCTTTCTTATGTTCTTATGGGAGTGGTTGCATGTGCTTTGGATGATAGAATTCAATTTTAAAATGATCTGTACAAACTAGAGAAATGGTCTGAAATAAATAGGATGAAATTTAGTAAGGACAAATTTTAGGAAGGAACAATCCAGTTGCAGATATACAAAATAGGAAATGACTGACTAGGAAGGAGTACTGTGGAAAGGGATCTGGGGGTCATAGTGGATCACTGACTAAATATGAGTCAATAGTGTAGTCTCGTGTCCAGTTTTGGGCGCCACATTTCAGGAAAGATGTGGACAAATTGGGGAAAGTCCAGAGAAGAGCAACAAAAATGATTAAAGGTCTAGAAAGCATGACCTATGAGGGAAGATTCGAAAAAAAAATTGGGTTTGTTTAGTCTGGAAAAGAGAAGACTGACAGGGGACGTAACAAGTTTTCAAGTACACCTCTACCCCGATATAATGCTGTCCTCGGGAGCCAAAAAATCTTACCGCATTATAGGTGAAACCGCGTTATATCGAACTTTCTTTGATCCGCCAGAGTGCGCAGCCCCACCCCCTCCGGAGCACTGCTTTACCGCTTTATATTCAAATTCGTGTTATATTGGGTCGCGTTATATCGGAGTAGAGGTGTACATAAAAGGTTGTTACAAGGAGGAGGGGGGAAATTGTTGTTCTTAACCGCAGAGGATAGGACAAGAAGTAATGGGCTTAAATTGCAGCAAGGGAGGTTTAGGTTTGACATTAGGAAAAACTTCCTTGCTGTTAACGTAGTTAAGCACTGGAATAAATTGCAGGGGACTCGACTGGAAGATCTCTTGACGTGCCTTCCATTTCTATGATTCTCTACGCCTCCCCCCCAACCCCACATTTATGTGTGTGTATGTACCTGAGTCTGGGGGAGGCTGAGCCCCTCTCCCTATGCTGCATCTGGGATATGGGGAGAGGGGAGTTTGACTTTCTGGGGGTCTGAATGTGTTCCCTGCTTCCTGTGCATGTCAGGATTTGTCCCTCAGGGGATGTCTGAATCCCTCTCCCTGCCCCGCAGGTGAGTCATCACTGGAAAAAGCGTTTATCCTTTTGGATGGGAGCTGAAGACAGGCATGCTGGGAACATGTAGCAAGAGCACATTACTGAGATTAGGGTGAAGAGCTGAGAACAGACATGCTTGATGCATCTCAGAGATTCTCAAGCACTGTGGAGGCAGGATGAGGACACCCACTGAGATGAATGGATCAGTTCACCCATCTCAGAGGTATGGTTTCAGGCTGCATTCACCTTCAGGGAGGTGTTCTCATTGATATGAGAATGTCACATTGAGATGAATGGGCCACTTCATACCTCTCATAGCCTCCTATGCTGCAGATGAATGTGTAGAGCAACTTTATAAGTTATTACTATTATAATTAAGAAGATTTTTCTGTTTTAAAGGACAATTCTTTTAAGTACCCTAAAATCTTCATGCTTATTCAGATTTTATTGGAACTTTCTCTCTCATGGGGATATGGGATAGATTAGTGATCCAAATTTTGGGTCTCTTGAATCAAGAGGTTCCATGAAATATAGACACCCCCCAAAAGTTTTTAAGTTCACAGATTCTGTTTTTTTTGTCTATGCCCGCCTTCTAAGGCGCTAATGGCTTAATGGGACTGGAAAGGGAAGACAATCTTGAAATTGAGGCAGGAGCTCTATGTTGTGGGGGGTGGTGAGGGAGAAAGGTGGAGGGGGAGAGGCACACCAATCTTTTCTCGTATGCTTAAAGTTACAGTAAACTACCGTGTCATAAAACTGTAAAATTTTGGGGGCATAGATCATGTCTGAGATTTCTTTCACTGGCTCTGTTAGTAATTACATACTCCAAACATTTCAAAGCACAACCATCATCCCTATGTCACAATAACAAAGTGTATAGGGTAGAGATGAAAGGAGGATTTAGGAATCTCATTGTAAATGTGTGGCCTAGTGGAGAGAACAGTGGAGTGGGATTCAGAAGACCCGGGTCTATTCTCAGCTATGCCACAAGCCAGCTGGATAACCTTGATCAGGTCACTTATCTTCTTCTCTGAGCCAGTTTCCTCATCTGTACCATGAGGATAATGACATTTCCCTCTTTGCTAAAGCACTTTGAGATGTACTGATGAGAAGTGCTGTGTAAGAGCAATATATTATCATTACCTGGTCACAGTAACAACTCAGCTGCAAACCTATATGATAATTACAACTGCCTAAAAGACCCTGAACCCCTACCAGCAACATTTCTTTCTGTTTAAAAAAATGGAGGAAATTCACTGACAAAAAACGTAACCTTCACACAGAGTTAGGGTTGCCCAATGGTGCCCTGTGCCCTTCTAGAATGTCAGGTTCAACAAAACTTGAATTTGTGAAAACCATGAAATACACTCCATGGCACCTTAACTCTCCCTTCTTTGAGCGAGGCCGCAATATGCCCATAACATGTACACTGTCTTTGCACTGTACTGAACAGGAGCTACCTATGTCTGCCCTACTGTCAAACACTTAATCTACTCCACAGAAGGAACATCATATCTGCTACATAATGACATGCACTTTTACATCCCTCTTTCCTTATGCTCATGATGCCATCTAATGCTATATTTTCACTTACCTTTAATTAAAGACACAGACCACTCTCATCTCCCACCTAAATGCAAGCCGGTCTAAAGGTCCAGAATGGAGACCTTGGTAGACATCTTCACTTGTCTGGCAAAATGGAACTCTCAACAATAAAAGTAAAGCTCATCTGTGCAGAAGACAAATGCTCCTCTGAGGATGGTCAGAGACTGGAATGAACTCTCTCAGGAACAAAGGAACATCAAAAAGTTTCCACTCTAAGTGCAAGGCACATTTCTTTGACCTTGCCTTCTCTAATAAAACCACAGGTCTATTTATATAACCATAGCCACAGGCATATTTAACCAACAAAAAATCCCAAAAACCCTACAAAAACAAGACACTCCACTAAACACACATCTCCCTCTGGAGAGAGGATGAGAGAACAAACATAGCAGTTGTGTAGTCACTTTGCTCAATACAACACTACTGGCAGGCGCTCACATTCTACGATGATAAGTGTGGTATGTAAACCTATATAGAATAGAATAGCATTGCTGACAGACCTCATGGCAGGAAGACCCGTGTGCCCTGCTACTCCTTAGAACTGCACAATATATTGCTGAAGTACGGCATACTTGGTCTCACAACATACACATGAATCTTTTTTCTTTGGTCACACACACGGGTCAGGGAGAGGGGCTAATAATACCCCTCTTGAAGGAGCACAGACCCCCCAAATGGCCCTATATCTCAATCACAGCTCTTCTAAGCTGCTCCAGCCAATCACTCCACCACTTAATGCAGCTACACCTATGCAGTGAATGCTGCTGGAGTGCATGCCAATAATTCCCAGTGGCTATGGCCAGCTCCATGGGACAGAGTTGCATTTGTGTGGACGTGTACCGTAGCTCTTCTGAAAACCAAGAAATGAAGTTTTTTTGCTTAACTTGACACTCGTCTTTGAGTAGTGTCCTTATGGGTGTTCCACTGTAGGTATGCTTGCGTACCTGCGCTGCTGATCAGAGAACTTGGGTAGCAGTGTCCATTAGGCCAACATATGCGCTGTCTCTCCTTGTGCCCTGCCATGAGGCTAGGCAGTGCACATGGGCTAACCCCCTCAGATCCTTCTCAACCACCACTGGCTAGAAATAAAACTACTAGCAATCCCTTCGCGACCATTATCATCTTTTGCTTTTCTATAGTTAGTCTCCCCATTCTTAGTTGTACCACCTTCTTCTGCTTTCTTCCCGAACAAAACAACAACAAAAAGACTTTATTTACCCCCCTTTTTTCGGAGACCCTTTTCCTAGTTCACAGGGCTTCAAGAAATATCTCTCTTGTAAAGAGGTCATCCCTGTAGCAGACAAGCACTCCCAGTGCATACGCTGCCTTGAGGAAGGCCACATTCCACAGTAGTGTGGTCTCTGCCAGCAGCTTAGACCCTGGTCTCACAACACAGGGAGTTGAGACAGAAGATCATCTTCATGGAGGCAGCCCTCCAACCCTTTCCGGACCCATGCTGAGAGTCACCTGGCAGAAGTGAGTCTTTTCCACAGCCGCCGTCATCCAGGGACTGTAGGTTGAAGAAATCAGTTGCTGACCCTTCTCACAAGTCATTAAAAAAGAGAGCAGGAAGTTCCCACAGTGAACCCTGAGCCAGCCGTAAACGATCTCCTTGGTACTGTTGGAACCAAGACAGTCCCAGTCCGGTATCCTTGGCTCATAAAGATCTGGAACGGCTGGTGCCATTGACGTGCCTAAGGAACCAATGCGCACAGGCACTGAGTCTGCAGCACCAGAGGACAAAGACAGGAGCCAGCACTCCACTAAGAAGACGCTGCCAATATGCGCTGTACCATCAACACAGTCATGCAACACTGGAGCATTTGGTACGGGCAAGATCTCAAACCCCCTTGGTACTGCCAGTGGCACTGAGTCAGTTGGTAGCACTGGAATTCCAGCACTTGAGAGACATCCACGTATCTGACGTACCAATGTCTCCTCTTCTTGGTACCGGGACCTCGGCATAGTGTCTTCCCCTAACACGGGAGTCTTCTCCACTGTTCTGCCACGCACCCATACTCTCTAGTGCAGACTCGGACAGTGAACCAGAGAAGGTTGTCTCATTTACCCCTCTTATGATCCCTATGGTGCCCATTACCAAGAGGGCCCCATAGTATACCTCCAGACAGCCCCACCGCCACCATGGTATGGCCAACTATAGGCACCACCATCTCAGTGGCCATACTGGGATCCTTGGCCTGCATATCACACCCACGCCTCTTGGGCTTCTTGTCTCACCCGTGAATCCCCAAGATGCTTCCCCTCTGCCATGGCATCTAGAGCCTCGGAACTTCCAGAAGAGATTGTGGAGGAACAGGAGGGCTGCATTGAAGAAGAGGTGCTGAGGACCAACATATCCTCTTCCTCCCCAGACGAGCTGTCATGCCTCTCCCACTGTCCTTGGCCAATGATGTCCAGCTTTTCCAGGAGCTGGCAAAGAGAGTTGCAGATACACTACAGATACCATTAGAAGAAGTCAAGGACTCTCATCAGAAGCTCCTTGACATACTACACACCTCATACAAGGCACTGGTGAGACCTCATCTGGAATACTGTGCGCAGTTCTGGTCTCCCATGTTTAAGAAGGATGAATTCAAACTGGAACAGTACTATCTCTGTTTCTTCAGGGTCCACCTAGCGGCTATAGCAGCCTTTCACCGGTAGAGGAATACTCAGTGCTATCACACCCATTCCTTAGGGGTATAGTAAACCTTTTCCCACAACCCCGACATCCTACTCCCATGTGGGACCTAAACCTGGTATTGAAAGGCCTCACTATACCTCCCTTCAAACCTATGGCCACCTGATCGCGTACATACCTTTCAATGAAAATGGACTTCCTGACAGCAGTCACTTCAGCTAGGAGATTAGGAGAAATAGCAGCTCTGATGGCACATTCTCTCTCTCTTTCCCCTCCCCTCCCAGTATTATTTTGGGACAAGGTTATGCTCAGGCCGCAACCAAAATTCATCCCTAAGGTAACCTCCCCGTTTCACGTGAACCAATTGGTTCACCTTCCAATTTTCTACCCCAAGCCTCATCACGACTACTGAGAGGCTATGTTGCACACACTAGATGTCAGGAGAGCCCTAGCCTTTTACCTGCATAGGATGAAGGCTTTCAGGAAATCCCCTAAACTTTTCCTCTCTATTGCAGAAAAATCTAAGGACTAAGTAGTATAGTTCAGAGACTCTCTCCAAATAGGTCTCAAACTGCATTAGACGATGTTATCAGATCTTCAGCATGACCCCGCAAGATAGTATTTTCACACACTCCCCGAGGCCGATCTCCTTATCAGTCGCCTTCTTCTAGAATGTCCCTATCTCAGAAATTTGTAGAGCGGCAACATGGATGTCAGTCCACACCTTTGCAGAGCATTATGCAATCACTGGGGACTCTGCCTCCAATGCCATCTTCGGCTCCACAATATTGTTATCGGTAACTGACCTGAACCCGAAGCCCCAACCCTCTAATAGGGATACTGCTCAGGAGTCACCTACAGTAGAGTACCCATAGGGACACTACTTGAAGAAAAAGCTACTCACCTTGTGCAGTGTGTGTCCCTATGGGTGACCCACAACCCACTCTCTTGCCCTCTGCTTTAGAGTTCTTGTCAATGACTCTACAGTGAAGAAGGAACTCAGGGGGGTTAGGCTGTTCTGGCACTTTTACCGAAGTTCCCTGATCAGCAGTGCAGGGATGCAAGCACACCTACAGTGGAGCACCCATAGGGGGACACATCTCGAAGAACCATCGTTATTGCACAAGGTGAGTAACTTCTTCTGGGAAGGCACAATATACCACTGGGCACCTTTAATCGGTCTTAACTAAGTTTTTTTTTTTTTTTTTTTTTGGTCAGAGAATATTAGCTACTTCTGCAATGAACTACATTTAAGGATTGTTTTAAGAGCAGGAAGGGACAGTACATTACTCTTGGGGAAACCATAAGCTGCTTTCTCTCCAGCCTCTGGAGCATATTTGTATTGTTTCATTTTCATTGTTCATGAGTGCTCTCTTCTGTCTTGTGCCCCCTACTTTTCAGGTTGAGAAACACTGGATTAGACACTTGTAATACTCTTCTTTATATATGCAGTTCAACTAGGTAGGGCTTCCCTACTGCACCAGATGGTTTTCATTAGCTTGAATTAGAGAGAAATCTCCTACTCCTCTGAGTAGTATACTGTGGCAATGTTAAGGGGTCTACACCTTCCTCTGATCCATCTGTGTTTGGCCGTTATGGAGACATAATACCTGACTACTTCATGTGGACCACTAGTATATTCAGTATATAAACATGGCAGTTCCTATGTTTCTATATAGGACAAGACAGTGTATGGAAATAAGGATTGTAAAATCTAAGATGGAAAAAATGAATAAAATGGAATGAAGTCAGTGTATGTTATCGTCAAATAAATAAAAATGTGGAGCAGGAGCAGTATTTTTCTGCCATGACAGATTATATAGTTTAGTGAAATTCTGTGCCTTTACATCTTTACTGTAATAATTCTACAGAATTTATTTTGCAGCAAAATGAGTGAAGCAAGTCATGAAAGAAACTAAAGTGTGAAGCTACTAATTTCATCTGTTCTATTTTTGCAGGATACAAAATTATGGATAATAATGGAATACCTTGGTGGAGGCTCTGCTCTTGATCTAGTAAGTAAACTAGTTATGAACGTCATTAATTTAGTAAACTTAGTTAAAATTTCATTAATGCATTTCTTGAATGTTTCTGCTGTTTATAATTCACCTGTAATCCTAGTGTGACATCATTATTGCTATAGCAGTTGTGCTGTCAAACCCAGGATTATTGCTTCAGTAGAGAAATAAAGCGGCATAACCAGATATATTAAGAAACAAAAGCTCTGTTTTCATGCAGAAATTCCCAGTAGTTAGAAGAAAACGTTTGTGTTAATATATGAATTAAAATACATTTTCCATGAGATGACATCAGGTTATGTTCATGTGCAAAAAGGCTAGGTAACTCAGGATGTTAGTAATAAGATATGAAAACTTTCATCTCAAAACTCTGACCTTCAGCCAGCCATAGAATATTAATGACTGAAGGTTGTTACTGTGTGCTGGCTCTTCATGGTGCTCTTACATTTGTTCCTTAGTGTACACATTTTTTAAAAAACAAAGCACCCTGTCTGTA
This sequence comes from Terrapene triunguis, assembly GCF_002925995.2. Taxonomy (NCBI): domain Eukaryota; kingdom Metazoa; phylum Chordata; order Testudines; family Emydidae; genus Terrapene; species Terrapene triunguis. Next base: position 22,599,783 of record NW_020664372.1, on the reverse strand, counting down.
GTCTCATTGAGATTTGAATGGACCTAGTGATGTAATTTCCCTCTTCCCCGGCAGGGTTGGTAGGTATGTCCTTTGAAACAATCTTGCATTGTGGGTGTTAGATGTGTATATTTTCTGTGATTAAATACAATAGAACCTTGCTAAAACACACTTCACAGAACGACAAGCTTTCTATCTAGTCCATACAAAAATTGGTTCTCCCCACAGCAGAGAGTCACAACATGGCTTTTGTAAAGGGAAATCATGCTTCAGCAATCTATTAGAATTCCTTAATGATTCCTTAATGATCTGGATGATGGGATGGATTGCACACTCAGCAAGTTCGCTGCTGACACTAAGCTGGGGGCAGAGGTAGATGCGCTGGAGGGTAGGGATAGAGTCTAGAGTGACCTAGACAAATTGGAGGATTGGGCCAAAAGAAATCTGATGAGGTTCAACAAGGACAAATGCCAAGTCCTGCACTTAGGACGGAAGAATCCCATACACTGCTACAGGCTGGGGACCGACTGGCTAAGCAGCAGTTCTGCAGAAAAGGACCTGGGGATTACAGTGGACAAGAAGCTGGATATGAGTCAACAGTGTCTCCTTGTTGCCAAGAAGGCTAATGGCATATTGGGCTGCATTAATAGGAGCATTGCCAGCATATCGAGGGAAGTGATTATTCCCCTCTGTTAGGCACTGATGAGGCCGTATCTGGAGTATTACGTCCAGTTGTGGGGCTCCCACTACAGAAAGCATGTGGACAAATTGGAGAGAGTCCAGCGGAGGGCAATGGAAATGAGTAGGGGGCTGGGGCACATGACTTATGAGGAGAGGCTGAGGGAACTTGGATTATTTAGTCTGCAGAAGAGAAGAGTGACAGGGGATTTGATACCAGCTTTCAACTACCTGCAGTGGGGGTTCCAAAGAGGATGGAGCTAGGCTGTTCTCAGAACAAGGAGCAATGGTCTTAAGTTGCAGTGGGGGAGATCTAGGTTGGTTATTAGGAAAAACGATTTCATTAGAAGGGTTGTGAAGCACTGGAACGAGTTACCTGGGAGGTGGTGGAATCTCCATCCTTAGAGGTTTTTAAGGCCTGGCTTGACAAAGCCCTGGCTGGGATGATTTAGTTGGTGTTGGTCCTGCTTTGAGCAGGGGATTGGACTAGATGACCTCCTGAGGTCTCTTCCAACCCTAATCTTCTATGATTCTGTGATTCCTTGACGTGGTCAACTAACACGTGGATGAGGGTGACCCAGTGGATATAGTATACTTGGACTTTCAGAAAGCCTTTGACAAGGTCCCTCACCAAAGGCTCTTAAGCAAAGTAGGCAGTCATGGAATAAGAGGAAAGGTTCTCTCATGGATAAGTAACTGTTTAAAAGATAGGAAACAGAGGGTCAGTTTTCACAGCAGAGAGGTAAATAGCTTGGTCCTCCAAGGATCTGTACTGGGACCAGTGCTGTTCTGCCTATTCATAAAAAATCTGGATAAGGGGTTAAACAGTGAGGGGGCAAAGTTTGCACACAATACTAAATTACTCAAGAACATAAGAACGGCCATATTGGGTCAGACCAAAGGTCCATCTACCCCAATATCCTGTCTTCAAACAGTGGCCAACACCAGGTGCCCCCGAGGGAATGAACAGAACAGGTAAGCATCAAGTGATCCATCCGCTGTCGCCCATTCCCAGCTTCTGGCAAACAGAGGCTAGGGACACCATCTCTGCCCATTCTGGCTAATAGCCATTGATGGACTTACCCTTCGTGAAAGTTAAGTCTGAAGCTGACTGAAGAGTTACAAAGGGGTCTCCCAAAACTGGCTGACTGGGCAACAAAATAGCAGATGAAATTCAGTGTTGATAAATGCAAAGTAATGCACATTGCAAAACCCTAATCCCAACTATAAAGGCAAAATGATAGTGTCTAAATTAGCTGTTATCACTTCAGAAAGAGATCTTGGAGTCATTGTGGATAGTTCTCTGAAAACATCTGTTCACTGTGCAGTGGCAGTCAAAAAAGCTAATAGTGTTAGGACCCATTAGGAAAGGGATAGATTATAAAACAGAAAATATCATAATGCCTCTATATCAATGCAAGGTACGCCCACATCTTGAATACTGCATTCAGATCTGATCGCCCTATCTCAAAAAAGATATATAGGAATTGGAAAAGGAACAGAAAAGGGCAATAAAAATGATTAGGAGTATGGAACAGCTTCCATATGAGGAGAGATTAAAAAGACTGGCACTGTTCACCTTGGAAAAGAAATGATTAAGGGGAGATATGATAGGGGGTCTATAAGATCTTGACTGGTGTAGAAAAAGTGAATAAGGAAATGTTATTTACTCCTTCCCATAAAACAAGAACTAGGGGTCACCCAATGAAATTAATAGGAAGTGGGTCTAAAACAAACAAAAGGAAGTACTTCTTCAATAAGGCACAGTCAACCTGTGGAACTTGTTGCCACGGGATGTTGTGAAGGCCAAAACTATAACAAGTTAAAAAAAGAAGTAGATAAGTTCATGGAGGATAGGTCCATTAATGGCTATTAGCCAGGATGGGCAGGGACGCAACACCATGCTCTGAGTGTCCCTAGCCTTTGTTTGCCAGAAGCTGTGGATGACTTGATGGATTACTCGATGATTGCCTGTTCTGTTCATTCCCTTTGAAGCACCTGGCATTGGCCACTGTCTGAAGACCGGATACTGGGCTAGATGGACCATTGGTCTAACCCAGTATGGCCAGTCTTCTATTCTAAGATTGTAATAGCGGATGCTGTAATGATATTTTGTATTACTCAAATTTGATTACGTAATATATACTAAAGTACATTTAGTAGTGCATTTAAAGGTATGATAAATAATGAAAACTAAACTGCTATTGACAAATGAATAAAATACATTTTTGATGTTAGCCTTATTTTTATTAGCATTTCAAGTTTCATTAATTCAATACATCTATCTCATTCATTAGTGCAAATTAGTTTTCCATGTCCACTGGAGGTAGGACAAGAAGTAATCAACTTAATCTGCAGCAAGGGAGGTTTAGCTTAGATACTAGAAACAACTTTCTAACTATACGGATAATTAAGTATTGGAATAAATTGCCAAGCGAGGTTGTAGGTTGGAAGAATACCTGTCAGGGATGGTTTAGGTATCCCTTGTCTCAGCACAGGGGAGGATGGCATAGATGACCTCTTGAGGTCCCTTCTAGCCCTATGTTTCTATGAATTCTTTGAACTTAGCATTTTTAGTTTATTTTTTCATACCGTTTCTGTGTTGTCTCTGAAATTTGTAGTTTACAAGTATTTACAAATATTTCTTGCATGTTTCTCATAGTTAGAGCCTGGCTGTCTTGATGAAATCCAGATTGCTACAATATTAAGAGAGATACTTAAAGGACTCGATTACTTGCATTCAGAAAAGAAAATCCACAGAGATATTAAGGGTAAGTTATTTAATCATTTTTTAAAAATAGTTTTGATTAAATGTTCTAACAGTAGAGATAAGGAAAACCTTTGAAACATCAAAGCTGTAAACTTTTAAACTGCCTTTTTTTCTTTGTTAGCTGCCAATGTTTTGCTATCTGAACAAGGAGAGGTAAAATTAGCAGACTTTGGAGTAGCAGGTCAACTAACAGATACACAGATAAAGAGAAATACTTTTGTGGGAACTCCATTCTGGATGGCACCTGAAGTAATAAAACAGTCAGCATATGACTCAAAGGTAAGATTAAAATAGACTTTTCTATTTCCAGGCATTACCCACAGCCCCTTCCCTTCCAATTTTATTTATTAGATAAACTAAATGCTTTGTGCAGGCTGTGAATTACATGGTTGCAATCTGAGGCCCACCTGAGCCACTTTCTGTACTACTGCTGTTGCTCATGTGTGACGAACTGGGACTGTTCTTAATGTGGTCTTTGAATGCTGAGTGGGGAGTGTTGGCCTGGGAAGGTGGCAGGGGGGTTTGGCTGGGACGGTCTTCATTGGGGGATGGGAGACTGGCCTTGAGGGAAGATACCTGAGCATGTAACGTGAGAACCCAGGAAGGGGGTTGGAGCCAGGTGACACCTCTGCGCGGGGAAACTGGACAAAGGCGGGGGGAGGAGCCGGGGGAGGCTGGGTGAGAGACGCTGGAGGGAGTGGGAGGTTTCAGGAGCTGGCTGGTAATGGAGGGAGCCCAGACGGGGCTCTACCCCCCCCCCCCCCATGGGGCTGTGGTGCCCCTGGGACCCCAAGATGGACCTAACTGAGGGGGTCCTGTTGTCTGTGCCTGCAAGACCTGTCTTGGACTGTGTTCCTGTCGTCTAAATAAACCTTCTGCTTTACTGGCTGGCTGAGAGTCATGGTGAATCGCAGGAAGCCAGGGGTGCAGGGCCTTGTGTCCCCCCACACTCTGTGACATCATGCACTTAGGGTCTTTTCTTTTTCTTTTTTTCCCCTCAGAACTACTCCAGTGACTTTAACTTAATTGTAAACATTTTTTTCAGGTAATAATACATACTTGCATTTAAACTGACTTCAGCTGTGTTTTTGAGTTACCACACTATTCGGACACAGATTTGAAAATTCATTGTAGACAGATGTCTGTAGAATTGGCCTGTAAAAAGTGCTGATCACACTCCAGACCTTCTATATAAAGCAAATGTATCGTGTTGAACTGCGTATTTCTTTACTATATTGGGAAACACAGACTTTGGATATAAGGCAATGATCTTGAAAACTAGGCTAATAAATGTTGTGCCAAATATAGATATACATTTTATCTATGCAGATAAACTCCTTTATTTTCATTTACCCGTCCTGGCACTGCTCACCCTCTCCAGTATCTAAAAAGAGGCGTAAGACCTCTAAACAGACAACTGGGAGAGGAAGGTCTCTGGCATCAAAATCCTCTAAGCTAGGGGTCGGCAACCTTTCAGAAATGGTGTGCTGAGTCTTCATTTATTCACTCTAATTTAAGGTTTCGCGTGCCAGTAATACATTTTAATGTTTTTAGAAGGTCTCTTTCTATAAGTCTATAATATATAACTAAACTATTGTATGTAAAGTAAATAAGGTTTTTAAAATGTTTAAGAAGCTTCATTTAAAATTAAATTAAAATGCAGAGCCCCCCAACCGGTGGCCAGGACCCGGGAAGTGTGAGTGCCACTGAAACGCATGCCATAGGTTGCCTACCCCTGCTCTAAGCATAGGGATGAGAGTAGAGTGCAGCCAAAATCTAAGCACTCTTCTCTGGTAGTTCCAAAACCAGCAATGTTGATTCCAGCCCTGAGGCAACTAATGTCAAATCCAGGACCTGAAGGGGCATCTGGACTTGACCACAGTGACCCGAGACCATCTTGGCACTGACCACATCAGAGGCATTTGTGGCAGAGATCTGCGGAGCCTATCTGTGACGATGTCCCTGGCGACCGTGCCCCTGGTACAGGCAGATAGAGGGTCACCAGTATTGCTGGTGCAGTAGTTGGTACTGCAACAACCTCCATTGCCTCAGACTTCACACCCATTGATACTGTTGAATGGGATGCCTGCAGTGTTGGCTGCTTTCCACTTTTCGCTGATTCGGCACTAGTCTCTGTCACCATCAGGAGCAGCTCCCCCTTGGTCAACAGAAGGTGATTTGTACTGCTCTGACTTGGAGATTGGCTCTTACATTTCCCAGTCTTGGAGCCAGTCACACTACTCCCCACTTACGTGTTACTTCCCTAGGTTGCTTTGAGATCCTCCAGCTGGAAGAGGGTCGGGCATGTGGTCAGGGAATCACTGGGTCTTCCCACTGGTCCAGTGGTCCTTCTGGAACCCTGAGGATCCCCCCTGATTTCTAGGTCATACATGAGGTGTTCCTGCTCTGTGACCTCAGAGAAGCATGGGAAGTCTACTTTCTAGGCACTGCCTGTTCCTGACCCTGGCACCAGGCTCATTGTGGAGCAGGAAGAGATGGTTCAGGAGGACCTTGCTTGACAGCTAGAAGAGGAGGAATAGCCGCAACCTAGGCTGGCTTCATCCTCCTCTTTTCCTGATGAGGCAGTTTCCTTGGGAGGCATCTCACACCCTCCTGATGATTATAAAGCTTACCAAGAGCTATTGAAGAGTGTTGCCTCAGGTTCAGGGATCCAGTTGGAGGAAGTTAAGGAGTCCTCCCACTGCCTTATTGATATTGGTGGCCTTACCTATTAATGAAGGAGTTTTGAAGTCCATTAAATCACTCTGACAGATTCCTTCATCCCATTTTCCAACCTCAAAAAGGGCCAAATGTAAATATTACATTCCCTCCCAGGGATTTGAATATCAATGCTTCCCCTCCTCCCCCCGATCCCTGTTTCTCCTTTGGTGTCAGCGGCCAATGAAAGGGAGTTCCAGGGCAAACCCCCAAATCAAAGATCTAAAAAACTAGATTTATTTTGTAGAAAAGTTTATTCTAATGTGGGGTTACAACTCAGAATTGCCAGCCAACAGGCTCTTTTGGAATGTTATGATTGTAATGTTTGCGAGTCCATATTAAAGTTTAGGGACATATTGCTGGAGGATGCTAGAGTAGAGTTTTCCTCTTTATATGATGAGTGGAAATCTGGAGCGAGAACTTTCCTCCAGGCTGGACTAGATGCAGCAGATTCAGCTCCTAGGATCATCATGGCCTCTGCAGTTTCCATGCACAAGAGCTCTTGGCTGCAGGCCTGGGTGCTTGCACAAGAGGTCCAACAAACAACACAAGACCTGCCACAAGCGCTCTTGGCTGCAGAAGACCTGCCTTTTGTAGAGTCTTGATTTTTTTGGTGGAAACAGACTCCAAGTTCCATGGGTGAAGGATTCTAGGGCAACTTTAAAGTCTTTGGGTTGTATATTCCAGCCCTGTCCAGGAAACATTTTTACCTGCAGCAGACCCACTGTTACTCTGCCCCTGCTCCTTGTTAGGACCTGCAAAGAAAGAAAAGTAGGGGTTATAGATGCAGACCACTTCCTCCTCCTGCATCTGCATCAATGCCTGCTCCATGTAAACAGCCAGGTGGTGCTAAACAGATGTTTTGATGGGTCAGTTGACGACACCACCCCACTTTCCAGGATGCCAGATTCTGCCTCCTTCATGTTTGCAAGCCATCTTTACCGCTTCCTCAGTGCATAGTCCTGGATTACTTCAGACTGATGGGTCTTAAGCACTGTGGAAGTGGGATATACCATCCAATTTATTTCTGCCCTTCCCTGCCTGTTCCTCTTCAGGGATTACTCTCACAAGGAGCTTCTCCTCCAGGAGCTTCCTTCTCTCCTTCGTATAAGAGCTATAGAGGATATTTCGCACTGTCTCAAGAGGGAAGAGGTTTATTACTGTTATTTCCTAATCCCAAAAGCAAAGGAAGGTCTTGACCAATTTTAGACCTGTGCCAGCTGAACAGATGTCTCAAAAAGATAAAGTTTTGCATGATCACCCTGGCTTCCATTATTCTCTCTTTGGATCCTGGAGGCTGGTATGCTGCCCTCAGCTTAAAAGGTGTCTTTTTCGTGTGGTGATTTATCAAGGTCACAGAAAGCATCTCATATTTGTAGTGAAGCACTCTCATTAGCCCTTCACCATGCTGCCTTTCAGCCTGTCAGCAACATCTCGTGTGATAGCTGCTTTCTTGAGGAGTCTGAGTTGAAGTTTATCTTTATCTGGATGACTGGCTAGTCTAAGAGGCTGGTCCAGGACTCAGTTAATGTTCAGTGTGTATCTCCCATCCAGTCAACATTTGAAGCTACTGATCAATTTATAGAAATCTCTCCTTTGTCCAGTTTAGAAGACAGATTTTATAGGAGCAGTACTGAATTCTACTCAAGAGCTTTCCTTCCAGGCACAAAGTTCCAAACAATTTGATCTCTTGTTGCAGATTTCAAGGCTTACCCAGTCACAGGAGCTCAAAACTGCATTAGGCTCCTGGGGTGTATGGCCTTGTGCATATACATAGTCAGGTATGCCAGACTGCATCTCAGGAATCTTTAAAGTTGACTGTCCTCTGTTGTTTTTTTTTTTTGCCAAGTTGTCACCATCTGAACTCAGTCCTGAATGAGTATTGACTTCTCTAGATTGGTGGACAGACCCGGTCAGTGTATGTGCAGGCATTCCCTTTGTTCACCCTCAACCTTTGCTGATATTGGTGACAGATGTATCTGCCCTGGAGTGGGGGGCTCATCTTGGTCCCCTCCAAACTCAGAGTTTATGGTACTCAAAGGACCAGTCTATATATATATATCAACGTCCACCTAGCCTGTCAGGCTTTCCTATCCAGGTCAATGTGTAACCTCAGAATTTGACATTACTGTATGTATCCCAGAACTTGATATTACTGTAGTTAGTCATTTTTGTGTGTTTAGCTATTGTTAGCTGGAAACCAAATACTACATAGCTAGAAATAATTTTAGGTTCTGAAAGGCAAGGTTAAAAGGTCCTTGTTTGGAGTTTTGCTAATTAGAATGAAAAACAAAAAATTAATATACCATAAAAATAAAAGGAATGTTTGGACAGTCAGCCTTGGTTAAGTGCCCCTAAGTTTTATTGTTGTTATAACTAAAAATACTAAAAATGTTTTAATAATAAAAAATGAGTAGTTTGCTGAAATTAGGAAAATTGGTGACCCACTAGGGGTCACTATGAGTTATGTGCTTTGCTTAAGTTAACTTAAAAAAAAATTAGGCAAATAAACTTTGAAGCAGTCCGAGAAAGCTTTTCTTTGGGTAAGGATCTGGCATCTAAACTCCCCAGCAGCTGGACAGAAGGAGGGCCCCTAGACAGAAGACTGGTTGTTGATTCCTCGTAACCATTTCAAACTTTGAGTAAATATAAATGTTTGGGATGCTCTGAACCTTCTGCGACAGTGTATGTGTGTGCGCTTGAAACGCAATAAAAAAGTAGTTTTAGGTAAAAGCACTCTTGTTTGTACCAATCATTTATCAGACAGAGGAGCTATGTCCCCATTGATTTGTTCCTGACACTGCATGGTAATAGATTTGGTGAGCCAGTTGCCAGGAGACGTGGAGAGGAGAGGACAACTGGTACAAACGGTTTGCTGTGCAAGAGGGGAGGACAGCAAGGCAGTGTAGAAACCTATAATTTCCCCATGTCATAGTCCACAAGTCAATTTACATATACATTCCGTTACTGGGACTCAGGGCTCAGGCTGGTGGCCTGGTCGAGTGAGAAATTATGTCAGAAGGAAAGGGAACATCTAGAAAGAAAGAGAACCATTGGAAATGGTTTTGGGAAACAGATTTACTGATGATATATAGGAGCATGGTAATGGTCTTTGGAAGCCTGGAGTCTTCACTGTCCCTGGGGCGTTCCTGCAGCTCTGTAAGCAGATGGTAACAATGGTAGTAGAGAAAGAGATAAATCAGTTAAAGGCAGAAGTAGAAGAGTTAAAGAAAAATAAAATTGAGATAGAAAAGAAAGTAGTCAGAAGATAGTCAGACTCCCTCTGGGCAACAAACCTGACTCAGATAGCAAATATAGTGGCACTGCAGAAGCAGGTGTGTGACAATGAGAGAGAGAGAGAGAGATAGAGTGACGAGTTGAAGCAGGAGGTATTTGGATTAAAAAAGCAGACTCAGATAGAAGCAGGGTTAGAGCCTTACTGAAGGAATCCCAGGATAAGACCCAGGCAGGTCACGGGAATGTAAAAGACAAAGTTGTGCTCTGAGCCACGTTGGGAGAGCAGAAGTGAATAGTGACAGTGATTAGAGAAGTCGTAGTCTGTGTTAGAGGGCTTTCCATTCACCCCGTCCCATGGTTCTTGTCACGCAGACAGAAAGCAGAAGACCAGAAGTCCAAAGTGCAGGCAATACAATGTTTATTAGGGTTCCAAGCAAGCATATCCATAGCTCTACACACCAGCAGAGTCTGTTCTGTTCCCAGCTCTTGACACTTCAGAGCCTTTACCTCATGTCCCCCTTCCCAGTTCTGACACCCCAGAGCCTTGCCTGTGTCCTCATTCCCACCTCTGCCTTCTTAGCAGGCCCAAATATACCTGCAATGCATGCCTACAGTCCCACCTCTTACAATTTATGGTCATGTTCCGTTTTGGGGGTTTGTGGGTCTGGGGTCTTCATCCCACCTCTTTTGTATTCCATGGGAGGGGTGAGGAGTGAGGTTGTGCAAGGCACAGGCATTTCTTTGGTCTTTTAGTGTTTTATACCTCCCCTCCCCCACATCCCACTTTCCCCCTCCCTACTGGTTGTTTGTCCTTGCCTTGAGATGGGGTTGAGGCAATCTTAAAGTGTGCTCATATATTACACTCCCACCATGCCCTGTAACACTTTAACTGCTCTATCCCTTACCTCTTCCCATTATACTAACAAACCCATCCGGCCAGACAGAAGCAACACACACAGTGTCTTTGTTCACACATATTAGTAAGGATATAAGCGTATCAAAGGTCAAACCCAAAATCCTATCCCAGGCTAACAAACAAGCCTATATACTAACAGTCTGGGGATGGGTCAGAGAAGGACCCTGGCTTGTATCCTTCCTATTATGATTATGAGAAGGATGATCCCCAAGAGCTTCCGGGCAGTCCCCATATGATCCTTTGCTTGAAACACTGGAAGAGTTACGGAAGCTCCTGCCCATAGCCTCTATAATCCAAGGAGGGGAAGAATGGGTAGAGATCAGGTCCTTCTCCCCTGACCAGGTCAGGGCAGCAGGGAAATCAGTTGGCCTGTTACACCACAGCACGGACTTGGAATGGCTGGCAAGGATAGCTGGCACCCCCAGTCTTAACTCCGGCGGATGTGGTGGCAACACCCACTCTCCTGTTAGAGCCAGGATAGGGGTTAGGGTACAGGGTCCCAGATGCTTTGGCCCACAGAGCCCCACTTCTTTTTAGTTGGTTAGATTTGTTGTTATTCCCTGTATTTTAAAGTTTTTCTAGGCTTAGGTTTCTCTTCATTCCTAAGTCGTTCTTTACATGCCTCCATTTACGTGCCCCCCCACCCCTCCCCGGCTGCTTCTTTCTCCACAACCATCCCTCTCCCTCCTTCCGCTTCTTCTTTCTCCATAACTCCACCTTACTCTTCAGCTTTTTCTTTCTCCACGACCCCTCCCCCATTCACTACCCCACCCCCGCTGCTTTTTTTTTCTTTTGCATTTTTGTGTGTTTTGTTTTATAAGTTAACGGTTAATGCCACAACTGGAAGTATTTTTACTGTCCTTGAAAATGTGATTGCCAAGCAATAGGAATGTTAACTCTGCTACTGATTCTAATTATTGCCTTAAAAAATAGTTGTTAAAAAAGTCGTAAATTAACAAAAAAAGGATCGGGCCAAAAGACTGTCATTTATTTTCATGGCCATAAGGGGAGCTGTGGCTCTGCATAAAGCAACCCTATTAAAGCAATAGCCCTCCCAAATAAGACTCTAAAGGAAGGCAAGGACCAAAGGGGAAGAAAGGAAAGAGAAGGGAGACAGGCCCTTCAAGGGTTGAGTCAGAGCCCCTAATCCCTTGCGGGTGGAAATTTTAAAAATGGCTCCTAAGGTACAAGCCAAAGGAAAAAAATAAGTGGCTTGCCCACACCGGAACTTTTGTTAAGGTTGGCTTTGCACGAAGGAAAGACCCCGAGTACGCCTTCCACCACCTCTCCTTAAGGAGGACAGTCATCCTGAGCTCCCCTAACAGTGGCACATTTGGACACCAATGGGTAGCGGGGGAGGTTCATGGTTTATGTGGAATTTGAAGGAGGGGCGTTCAGACAGAATTTGTTGTTAAATTTAAGTTACTCCTTAATATATACCCAGAATAAAAACCTGTTTGGACCTCTGGCTGGAGTTAAGACTTTAAGGAATTTAATGACGCAGGGAGCATTGTTCCCTTTTGCAGAAGGATTTTGTATTTGATGGGGCAAAGAAAATAAAAAGGCAATTGGCTTAATGGATTTGGGAAGAGAAGGGATCCTAGGCATTAATATTTTAAGGGAATTAAGAGAGCTGGTTGATTTTCTAAAAGGGTCCTATGGGAAATGCCTCCTGGCACACCCTGAGAGCCAGTGGAGGTTTCAGCAAGCTACCAGATAGCAGCCCTTAAGGCATCTGAAAAAAGGAAGTGGCCGTCATGGCCCCCAGAAGTTCTAGCAATTGCAAAAACACACTGGTAGGTGTGGGTCTAAAATAAAATATGGTAAAATTAAGGCAGAAATCCTAGTTATAGCCCCTGAGCCCCCACCCCAGAAGCAGGATAGGTATCCAATTGATGGGCTTTTAAGCCAAGGTATTTTAGTGGAACATTCAAGCCCCAATGATGCTGCCTTTTGGCTGGTCCTTAAAAGTGATGGCAGAACTTGGAGGCTGGTAGTTGATTTCTGCCCCCTTAATCAGGTGACACCACTGATGGCCCTCATAGTGGCTAAGCATCAGGAGGTGATGGCCTCCGTTGTAGGAGGGGCCCAGTGGTTTTCAGTTTTGGATTTGGCCAATGCTTTCTTTGCTATCCCTTTACATCAGGAGAGTTATTACAGATTTGCTTTTACCATTCAAGTTGTGTTTTGCCAGGGTCCCCATGGGCTGGAACAGTGCCCCTATTATTTGTCATGTCCATGTAATCAAGATGTGGAATGGAATGCCTAAAAAGGACAGTGTAATTTCTTATGTAAATAATATCCTGCTTGCACTTAGACCAGGAAAAAAAATATAAAGGTATTAAACAGGGTGTTATAAAAAATTCAAAAAGTTTAAAGTTTGGCGTTTAATGTAAGCCCCCCAAAAGCCCAATTGTGCTCCCAACAAGTAAATTACCTTGGAGTAACTCTGGGACAGGAGGGGCATTCCCCGACCAACAAAGAGTGGGGCTGATTCTGAAACTCCAGACTCCCACAAATGTAACTGCTCTTAAATCCTTTCTGGGAATGGTTAATTTCTCACAAAATTTTATTAAGGAATTTTCAAAAAAGGCAACCATGCTGCATAAATTATTAAAAAGGGGGTGGTGATGGTAAAATAAAACTGGGGCCCTCTGCAGCAGGAAGCCATGACCCAGTTAAAACAGGCCTTGGTTCAGGCTCCTTCTTTAGCATATCCCTGGGTGGGACAGCCATTTGTGCTGCAACTGGCAACTACTGAGAGGGGGATGGAAGCTGTACTAAGGGTACGTCTACACTACTCGCCGGATCGGGGAATCGATTTATCGCGTATAGTGTAGATGCGATGAATCGATCCCTGATCGCTCTCCCGTCGACTGCTGAACTCCAGCGTGGCGAGAGGCGGAAGCAAAGTCAACAGGGGAGCGGCGGCCATTGATCCCGCACCGCGAGGATGTGAAGTAAGTGATTCTAAGTCGATCTAAGATACGTCGACTTCAGCTACGCTATTCTCGTAGCTGAAGTTGCGTATCTAAGGCCTGGTCTACACTAGGCGTTTATGTCGACTTTAGCGCCGTTACATCGACTTAACCCTGCACCCGTCCACACCACGAAGCTATTTAGTTCGACATAGAGCTCTCTTAAATTCGATTTCTGTATTCCTCCCCAACGAGGGGAGTAGCGTTAAATTCGACATGGCCATGTCGAATTAGGCTAGGTGTGGATGGAAATCGACGCTAATAGCTCCGGGAGCTATCCCACAGTGCACCACTCTGTTGACGCTCTGGACAGCAGTCCGAGCTCGGATGCTCTGACCAGCCACACAGGAAAAGCCCCGGGAAAATTTGAATTCCTTTTCCTGTCTGGGCAGTTTGAATCTCAGTTCCTGTTTGGACATCGTGGCGAGCTCAGCAGCAGTGGCAACGATGCAGAGCTCTCCAGCAGAGATGGCCGTGCAATCGCAGACTAGAAAGAGGGTCCCAGCATGGACTGATCGGGAAGTCTTGGATCTCATCGCTGTGTGGGGAGATGAGTCCGTGCTTTCTGAGCTGCGCTCCAAAAGACGGAATGCAAAGATCTATGAGAAGATCTCTAAAGCCATGGCAGAGAGAGGATACAGCCGGGATGCAACGCAGTGCCGCGTGAAAATCAAGGAGCTGAGACAAGGCTACCAGAAGACCAAAGAGGCAAACGGACGCTCCGGATCCCAGCCCCACACATCCCGTTTCTACGAGGCACTGCATTCTATCCTAGGTGCGGCCGCCACCACTACCCCACCACTGACCGTGGACTCTGAGGATGGGATATTGTCCGCGGCCGGTTCCTCAGCGGACGGGGAAGAGGAGAAAGGAGATGAGGAGGACGAGGCAGTCGACAGCGCTTACAACGCTGATTTCCCCGACAGCCAGGATATCTTCATCACCCTTACCGAGATCCCCTACCAACCGTCCCCAGCCGTTATCCCAGACACAGATTCAGGGGAAGGATCAAGCAGTAAGTGTTTTAAATATCTAAACATTTATTTATAACATAACTGGCATATTTAAAATATTAACAATTGCTAAAGTGCTTTAAAACATGTAAACATTTATTTACAACATAACAGGAACATTTAAAATATTAACAATTGCTAAAGTGCTTTAAAAGTTGTAAACCTTAAAGTGCAACAAAACGGGAATATGTACAAAGGGTATCTCATGATTATTCTCTCTTTGGGCTCTTCAATATTTAGTCCGAACTATTTTAAAAAAATTTCACAATGTCCGCTTCTTCATGATTATGCTGCCCAAGACGCTCCACTCTTTAGTCCCTCCAAGGGCACCTAAGCGAAAAACTGGTCAATATATCCGGGGATAGAGGCGAGATCCTCTGGGGAGAACTCCTCATAGGCCTCTTGCAAGTACTTTTCCAGCCTCATGAGCAGGTTCCTGGGTAGGGAGAGCTTATTAGGCCCCCCGTGGTACTAGACGTTTCCCTGCCACAACGCAAGCAGGTACTCGGGGATCATGGCCTTGCACAGCATTGCAGCATATGGCCCCGGTTTCTGAAGGCTTTCCCGAAGCATCCTTTCCTTCTGGTTCTCCGAGACCCTCAGGAGGGTGATGTCGGTCATGGCGCCCTGCTTTGAATTAGGTAGGGGAAAGTTAGTATTGGGACTGCTTGCCCGTTCCTTTACAGAACGGTAACCGCCGGTTTACAGCCACGCGGTTTACAGCCGCGAGGGGGTGGGACAAGGACAGAGTTCATGCTTGCAGGATTGCTGCCAGCAGAGACTCGCATTGCTTTCTATGTGAAAGGAGGCCAGTGCCACTCTTAAAGTTTTAAGCAGCCACAAGTCTACGGCTTACCATGTTTGCCAGCTAGACAAAGTCCGGTGTCCTGCCCCGCTCCTCAGCTCGCCACAGCAAGACCGCAGGCACTGTAGGCGAGGGCCGAAAATTCGACCTTGTCCTCAGTGCGCGTGTGATAGGTGCTCTGCATGGTCTTGTTCACAGAGAAAGACTATGTTCTCTGTTCACAGATACATTGATCTGTCTCAGGAATTCACTCCCTTTTTCCAATTCCCACAGCCACATCTGCCCAGAGGCTAGCGCACATTAGGAGGAGGAAGAAGAGGGCATGGGAAGACATGTTTGCTGAACTAATGGGATGCTCCTGAGCACAGGCAGCCCAGCAGACACAGTGGAGGGAGAACTTGTCCCAAATGCACCGGGCAAACATGGAACGGGAGGAGAGGTGGCGACAGGAGGACCGGCAGGCGACTCAAACGCTGCTTGGACTAATGAGGGAGCAAACGGACACGCTCCGCCGCCTTGTGGATGTTCTGCAGGACCGGAGGCAGGAGGAGAGAGCCCCGCTGCAGTCTCTCTCTAACTGCCCTGCCCCGCCACCAAGTCCCATACCCCCCTCACCCAAAGTCCAAACACGGAGGGGCGGCAGGGGCCGTGAAAACTTTCACTCCACCCCAGCGGACTGCTCTACCACTAGAAGGCTCTCATTCCCCCAAATTTGAAAAGTCCTTTCATACCCGCCTCACACAAGACCCCGTCCAAGTTTCACCCCCCCGTTCCATGTGCGGTTGTTAATAAAAAATACGTTTCTGTTCATTACTGTTTCCATCCTCTTCTTTTGGAGGAGAGTCTGTCTGAAGGGGGGGGAAGGGGCTTGGTAATTGGACAGGACAGTCACCTTTAGCAGGCGGCAGGTCCAGCAGCAGGGCACATACACAGTGCAGTGACTAGTTACCCTGGTCAGTCTGGGAGGTGGTTTTCATGTTCTGTGTGGTGGGGGGGGGTTGCTCTGTGACTTTGTGGCGGGGGAGGGCAGTTACAGATCTTATGCAGCGGTCCTTACCCTGGATCACAGAGCCGCGCAGCAGGGGATCTGTAACCCTCCTCCCCCTGCAAGACAGTCACATAGCCGACACATACACGCAGTCCCGGCCAGGAGGGCTGGCAGGCTCCGTTGAAACAACCAGTCCACCACCGCGGAGCCTGTCATTCCTGGAGTTTAGAAGCATCATTTGCATCACAACACTAAACCCGCCCCCTGCCACAGTCTGCGTCCCAGGTTTAAAACATTCCCGCGAAAACAGTAATAAAGACAACGGTGTCCATTAACAAAACAGAACAGATTTTATTTTTTGGGAAGGGGGTGAAGGGGGTATGTAACTGGAGAGGATAGTCGACGGCAACTGGGTAAAGAAACGGGGGCAAGTTCAGCTTCTGTGTCCACAAACTTAAGTCACTGGGTACCCTGCTCAGTCTTGAAACTGGCTTTCAAAGCCTCCCGGATGCACAGCGCGTCCCGCTGGGCTCTTCTAATCGCCCGGCTGTCTGGCTGGGCGTAATCAGCAGCCAGGCTATTTGCCTCAACCTCCCACCCCGCCATAAAGTTCTCCCCCTTGCTCTCACAGAGATTGTGGAGCACACAGCAAGCTGCAATAACGATGGGGATATTGGTTTCGCTGAGATCACAGCGAGTCAGTAAGCTTCTCCATCTCCCCTTGAGACGGCCAAAAGCACACTCCACGACCATTCTGCACTTGCTCAGCCGGTAGTTGAAGAGTTCTTGTTCAGTGTCCAGGGCGCCAGTATAGGGCTTCATGAGCCAGGGCATTAGCGGGTAGGCTGGGTCCCCGAGGATCACTGTAGGCATCTCCACATCCCCAACAGTTATCTTGTGGTCCGGGAAGTAAATGCCTTCCTGCAGCCGTCTAAACAGACCAGAATTCCTGAAAACCCGAGCGTCATGAACCTTGCCCGGCCATCCGACGTTGATGTTGGTAAAACGTCCCCTGTGGTCCACCAGTGCTTGCAGCACCATTGAAAAGTATCCCTTTCTGTTAATATACTGGCTGGCCTGGTGGCCCGGTCCCAGGATAGGGATGTGAGTCCCATCTATAGCCCCACCGCAGTTTGGGAATCCCATCGCGGCGAAGCCATCTATGATGACCTGCGCGTTTCCCAGGGTCACTACCTTTGACAGCAGTACCTTGACGATTGCCTTGGCTACTTGCAGGACAACAACCCCCACGGTAGATTTGCCCACGCCAAAGTGGTTCGCGACTGACCGGTAGCTGTCTGGCGTTGCAAGCTTCCAGAGGGCTATGGCCACTCGCTTCTGGACAGTCAGGGCTGCTCGCATGCGGGTGTCCTTGCGCTTCAGGGCAGGGGACAGCAACTCACAAAGTTCGAGGAAAGTCCCCTTCCGCATGCGAAAGTTTCGCAGCCACTGGGATTCATCCCAGACCTGAAGCACTATGCGGTCCCACCAGTCCGTGCTTGTTTCCCGGGCCCAGAATCGCCGTTCAACAACATCCACATGCCCCATTGCAACCGTGATGTCCTCGGCGCTGGGTGTCGTGGTTTCAGACAGGCGTGTGCTACTCTCGGAGTTCAGGTCCTCACCCCGCTGCCGTAGCCTCCTCGCCTGATTTCTCTCTATCTGCCTCTGGGAAAGGTGGATGATGAGCTGCGAGGCGTTGACAACGGCCACAACTGCAGCGATGGTCGCAGCGGGCTCCATGCTCGCAGTGCTGTGGCGTCCGCGCTGTCACTGACCAGAAAAGTGCGCGAACTGATTTCCCGCCGGCGCTTTCAAGGAGGGAGGGAGGGCGGGAGTGACGATTGGATGACGACAGTTACCCAAAAGCACCCTCGAGACATTTTTTCACCCAGAAGGCATTGGGGGCTCGACCCAGAATTCCAATGGGCAGCGGGGACTGCGGGAACTGTGAGATAGCTGCCCACAGTGCACTGCTTCCAATGTCGACGCTTTCCCCGTTAGTGTGGACTCACAAAGTCGAATTACTGTCCTTAGTGTAGACACACACGTTCGACTTTCTAATATCGATTGCACATATTCGATTTAACTAAAATCGAACTACTCTCGTAGTGTAGACATACCCTTAGATAGATTCCCCCCCTCCCCCCCCAGTGTAGACCAGACCTAAGAAAGAACCATGGTACAGGGCTCCGCCTTGTGGCATATGCCTCCTAACCTTCCAGTAAGGTAAAACAGGGGATTCACCTCCTGTGAAAAAAGGGTTTGGGAACTAGTTTGGGCTTTGCAGCATTGGAAATATCTGGTGAAATTGTCACCTATGCTATTAAAAACTGCCCACTTTCCAGTAAAATATGTACTCACTGGCAAAATTAACAATGGCCATATGGCCAGCCCCAGCAAGCCCTAAGCAAACCTAGGGCTAATAAATTTGCTGATCTGTACTCAAAGCACAATTAAAAATTCAAAAGCCCCCCCCCCCCCAAAAAAACGCAACAAACAAACCAAAACACACAGAAACTGAGACCCAAATGGGTTTAAGTTAGGGTGACCAGATGTCCTGATTTTATAGGGACAGTCCCGATATTTGGGGCTTTTTTATATATAGGCTCCTATTACCCCCCACCCCCTGTCCCGATTTTTCACACTTGCTATCTGGTCACCCTAGTTTAAGTAAAAGTTAATAAGTTTAGCTTAAATGTTTAATGTACCTCCTGCTATATAGGGAAGGAAAAAGTTTGTTTTGTCTTGTGTTTTAAATTATCCGTGTGAATGCTAGAAGATTGTGGAAACAATGCACTCCTGTGTGCTGCTTTTGCTGGCGTTTGGTGATGTGAATTCGAAACCTGTTGTGTTCAAGGCATAGGAAAACTTCCCATAAATGACAGTAAAATGTAGTGAACAATACCTCGACATTACTGCTAATCCCAACATCGGGAAGAACAAATCACTCTTTTAGGCCTCTTGAACGAATATAATCCCACTTCAGTAAAATTAAAAGGCTTAAACTTAAAGTAAATATTAGCGTGGGAATGAGCAATGTATCATGTTTTGGGTTACAAATGGTCTATGCTGGCGACTATGAGAATCCCTACCACTTCAGTGGCAACAGCACCATCCTCATGTATGCACAAGAGGCTAGTGGGGGAGCAGATTTGTTAGTGGTAGGAATTGGAGGCTATTCAGATGTGGGTTCAGTTGTTGCTGGGTGGGAACTGACAGGCTGTTATTTAATTGTAGTAAGCCCAAGTGCATTCACTTGTGGAGTGAAATCCCTAAGCAGACAGTTCTGGGAGAAAAGCCAATTCATTTTAGGCTGAAACAATCCCTTTCAACCCCAAACACTGGTCGAAAAGGTCTGAGGGAGGCAAAACTGCAAATGGTAACAAAAGGGGACTGGAAAGTTCCTTTGCCCTGCACTTTAAAAGCCCCAGGTTCTGAAAAAAATTATAATAAAAAAAATGTTCAATTAAATAATATTAAAAGCAATTGGCACAGGGGTAGGGGTTCCTAATAGTGCAAATAAAATAAAATTTTAGGCGTTGCCCCTCTGAATTTATCAACGCCCTTGAGGGTATCCTTAAGTCAGCTAAATTCCATACAGGATAGGGTGGCAATTCCAAAAAAAGGACTGCCCTTGCCTCTTGCAGGCTGTTGGTGCCCTCCGGGGTAATGTTTCCTTGGCCCTAGCATGCATGCTAATGCAAATGTAAATTATTAATATGGTAAAGGACATAATATAAGATGGTATGAGTTGAATATTCCCATTAAAAATTAGAAGCATTATTTTAAAAAATTCCACCCAGACTAAAAAAAAAAAATTTGCAATCCTGGTAAAAAATGGTACATTTTACCTATTAAAAAAAATCTGGGAAAATCACTATATTTGTCTTGCTGATGTCAAAAGCACAAATAAAATGGGTTTCCCCTATTTTGGACTTAATGTTATTCAAACAGCAATAAAACCCATCAACCACAGGGCGTGGGTAACAAAAAAGGTCCCAAAATAAAAAACAAAATTAAAAGCCTGCTTAAAAAAATAAATACACTAAAAATACCTTGCAGCCACAAAAGATATATCTAAAAATAACAAAAAGAAAAAGACATTATGCCATTAATCTATTTGCAAATAAATCTATAATTGTGTATGTGGATAATAATTGTGTGAGTCTTAAAAGCTGGTGCCCGGTGCTCATAATTAATTATTTGCATCATGTACCTCATAATCCACATGAAAACAAATTAGGGCTGTCATATGATTAAAAAAAATTAATTACAGGATAAAAAGAATCGTGATTATTCATAGTTTTAAACAATAATAGAATACCATTTATTTAAATATTTATTTTCTACATTTTCAAATATATTGATTTCAATTACAACACAGAATACAAAGTGTACAGTGCTCACTTTATATTATTTTTTATTTTATTTATAATATTTGCACTGCAAAAAAAAGCAACAAAATAAATAGTATTTTTCAATTCACCTCATACAAGGACTGTAGTGCAATCTCTTTATCACGACAGTGCAATTTACAAATGTAGATTTTTTTTTTTTACATAACTGCTCTCAAAAATAAAACAATGTAAAACTTTAGAGCCTACAGGTCCACTCAGTCCTACTTCTTGTTCAGGCAATCACTAACATGAAAAAGTTTGTTTACATTTACAGGAGATAATGCTGCCCGCTTCCTACTTATAATGTCACCTGAAGGTGAGAACAGGTGTTTTCATGGCACTGTTGTAGCTGGTGTTGTAAGGTATTTACGTGCCAGATATGCTAAACATTTGTATGCCCCTTTATGCTTCGACCACCATTCCAGAGGACGTTCTTCAAACAGGGTTCAAAAAAGAACTAGATAAATTCATGGAGGATAGGCCCATCAATGGCTATTAGCCAGGATGGACAGGGATGATGTCCCTAGCCTCTGTTTGCCGGAAGCTGGGAATGGGCGACGGGATGGATCACTTGATGATTACCTGTGCTGTTCATTCCTTTTGGGGCACCTGGCATTGGCCACTATCGGAAGACAAGATGCTGGGCTAGATAGATCTTTGGTCTGACCCAGTATGGCCGTTCCTTTGTTCAGATCCATCACATAGATATCTGCCACTTGAACTCATAGAGTAATTAATAGCAGTAGTAGATTGTCCTCCTCTGTGTGGATCTGCTCTGGAGAGGAATGAAACACACACTTAGTTAGGTTCCATGTTTGTACATAAAGTCTTTTACCATGTACATAGCAATCATATTAGGAAATTACGTTGGGCACTTTACATTTAGTTTAAAACATGAATATGTAGGTTTAACACATTTCCAGCTTACACACATTTTTCCTAGAAGCTTTTCTGAATGAAGTTTTTAGAGAAATTATAAAATTCACTTCAATGAGGACATTTCTAGAATTTTTTGCCTAGGTTTACCTAGAAGTTTTTCTTGGGAGGGCAAAAAAAGCCACTTTACATGTAGATTTTTTGCTCTGATAACACAATCCTATATTTTTTTTCACAATCACGTGTTTTCCTAAATAATGAATGTTTTACATGGTTTGTTTGCTTGAG
>NW_020664372.1:22516158-22577737 GCF_002925995.2 Terrapene triunguis | reverse complement strand
CAGCTTGAACATTTTATAACATACATACACTCATTGTTATATTTTCAAGCATCTTGGCTATAACTACTGGTTGCTATATTTTACTATTTGGTAAAGTCCCAACACGTTTGATTTATTAATGCAGTGTTTGTTGTAGCTGTGTTATTAGAGATATTAGAGAGACAAGATTGGTAAGATGTCTCTCTGAAGAAGAGCTCTGGGTAAGCTCAAATCTTGTCTCTCTCACCACTAGAAGATGGTCCAATAAAAGATATTGCCTCACCTACGTTCTATCTATAATTTATTAATATATTTTTGCATCAATATTGATGTCAGTCCCCCACAGTATGGAAGCCTACAGTTTTTATAGTTGGTCACTTTTCACACCATGATCTCACTTTAAGGTCTATCTGAAACTTAGGAAAGCTGCATATTAAGTGTGCTGCATGTGAAGAGCATATTATCCTTGTACTCTGAGACTTGCATGGTCTTCAGATTAGTTTCTGGATGGAATTTAAAGCATTTTGACTTACAGAGCCCTACATGTTTTGGGCCCTTACAATCAGAAATATTGCTTCTCTGGGTGAAGCTGTGTTGTCAGCAGAGACATTTGAGCGTACAGTCCTCTGATTTAAAGGGGGGGGGGGGTGTTCCTGGCAGCTTGTCTGCTGTAAGGAATCCTCAGCTATGGATCTCAGTTCTCCTTCTTCTCTTTGATCTCTCAAGGCCTGGATCTGTTAATCTTCAGAAGATGCTGCAAGGCATATTTGTTCTTCCAGGAAGTGGTGGGTGAAGGATTTGGGATAGTTTTGGGGTTTTATTTCCTATTGTAGGCTTTTTCTGTGGTTATGTTATGGGTTTATGTGCTGATCATTGTGGACATATCAGGTTATAACTTTTGACATTATTACATGGGCTATATTGTATTGCAGCTTGGCTGAAAATCTTTATATCTGAGTTGTATTAAGGATTTTTATTTTTGCTTTTTTAAATCCTTGTATATGGCCTCAGGTTTGGATAGGAGTTTAAATTAATTAAACATGATGATTGTAAAGTGATGTTTTATTAATTATAACATAAAATGCAAATCAGATGTGATACTTAGTCAATCATATGTTTGTTTCCTTAAGGGCACTGTTCCAAAAATCAAATTGACCCATGTGAAAGTAATCTTGGCCTTCTCTAGAAAGTTTATTCAATTATTGCATCCCATACTTAAAACTTCCATTGGAATGCAGTAGGTTGTTGAATAAAAGAGACTAATAGGTATATTTTATATGAAGAGTAGAAGCCCGGAGTTCCAGAGAAGAGGTTCAGACTCCAGTCATTTTTAACAAGATAGTATTTTCATTCAGTAAATGAAGCATAAATGAGTTAATTCTGTGTTTTGTTCAAACTACTATATTTTTCTAGGAGACACAAAATAGGGGAAGTGGGTAGAAGGTAACCAGTGGTTCTTGATAAAAATAAATCATGCTCTTGAAAGCAGTAATTTGCAAGAAAGTTGTAAAATAAGCTGTTTCTTTCTTCCTCATTCCTCCCCACCCCAATATCTCTGTAAATATTGTTTGTATTACAGGCAGATATCTGGTCGTTAGGCATAACAGCCATAGAACTTGCAAACGGAAAGCCACCGCATTCAGCGTTGCATCCGATGAAGGTTTTATTCCTCATCCCAAAGAACAATCCACCGACACTGGAAGGAAACTACAGTAAACCCCTCAAAGAATTTGTTGAGGCCTGCTTGAACAAGGAGCCAAGCTTTGTGAGTTTTACAAATATATTCTGTTTTTCATACAAATAACATGTAGTAAAACATTTAAGTGTTTTGCATGAATTCCTTGTAAGGAGCTTTTTACACCAAGAAATTTTAGAATAGAAATCTACTGCATGGGGAGTGAGGACAAGATTTAAAAGGAAATTCATTTTTATTTAAAGCTGAATTACATTTTATAATGATGACTGACTGCTAGCTAAAGCAACAAAGATTTTGTAATTTAAAATGTGTATTAATTGTGGCGCTTAGTACATGGAATTCTTCCAAAAAGGCCTAAATTGGGAATACAGCCGTTATGTAGAGATTTTTTTTTTTTTTTGTCCAGGTATACTAAAAAGGACTTTCACCGTGAAGAAAACTTTTAGATAAATTAGATTTAAAGCCTCAAAGTACAGTACTTCTAACATTTTTTCATAATATGTTTTACTACGCACTAGAGTGCTGTTTTTTTAAAAGTGAACAGAAAAACTTATGTGGCAAGCTCTTAGTTCTTTGTTTCTCATGTGCTAGTTTGTGATATCACCTGAACACACACAATTGCTGAGATCTCTGTTCCCTGCAATGCTTTGAGTGTTTCTTTTTATATGTTCAGGCTTGAGTGTACATTGACTAATGTGCCACACACTAACTGTCCGTATGGACCTTGTTACTGTGCAGCAAATGGGAGTAAATTAGAATATACTAGGAAAGTTTTCATGCACACAGGAGGGTCCACATGAACAATTAGTGCCTAGCATGCTAATGTGCTGTAGATTTACACCGCATCTTGCTACACATTAAATATTCATTTTGACTTATTGTGTGACATTACAATAATTTAGTTGCCAGCAGATTTATATTGCACACAGAGTAAAATTTGCACACAGAAGACTTTATAGGTGTTCAGTTCTGACCCGTATTGTTTATGCCCTCTCAAAACAGGAGCGCTTAATTCCCAAAATTCAGAATGCAGAGGTTCTGTTAACATATACATTAGAACAAGGTTAGGATTACTAAAACAAAACACCCCCAAATACACACAAATGTTGACATGCCAAATTTCAAACAGATCTGATTGTCTCAATTTTAGAACACTTAGTAAAACTGACTTGAAACCGGCATGGTGCTCAACCTTTCAGTGTTGTCTGTGTGACATTGCACCCCATATTCATCATAGTGGTATCATTATTATATGATTGACATAATTATGATGAATCTTGTACAAAATATTTCATGTGAGGTGTCTATGAAAAAGTTATGATTTGCTGAATATGATGATCCTACTTGTGTGCACGTATCATTTTTTATATCTAAAGTTATGAATAGTGACTATGTAGCTGTATTTCAAATGTGGTTACAACTGGATGACAGCCACCAGGCAAGATGCTTCCAGTCTAGACAACTGATTGTGAAGGGCCTATTCAAGGTAATGGGCCATTAAGGGAAACAGTCAGCCTTAGGAGAAGCTTATCCCCCACCTGGTGAGCCTTCCTGGCAATGCTGCAGACAGCCTATGGACAATGGCTGCTCTGACTCATCGGGAGCAGGCAAGGGCATGTGACCAGATCACATGATACTAATCTCCATTTTGGTACCTGTATTTTTCCACAAACTGGGCTGGGAATTTAGTTTGGAACAAAGGGTTCCCACCATACAGAGAAACTATATAAGATTGAGAGTGGCATCATGATTTGTCTTCACTGCCCCACAACTCAACACTTGAAAGAAGCTGTGGAAGACAAAGGACTTGGAACGGGGGAGGGGAACCTAAGCTGCAAGGCAGATGCAGGTTGTGCCTTAAGAATCTGCAAGCCTGCTTGTATCATCAGTCAGGGTGAGATATTGCTAATTCAAACCCCATGGTGAGGGTTTACGCCCCTCGTTACAGGGCAGCACGGCCTAGTGGCCAGAGTCCACAGACCTGCCCCTGGTCGCAGGGCAGCACGGCCTAGTGGCCAGAGTCCATAGAATAAGTCCTCATTGCAGGGCAGTAGGATCTTACTACTGGCCCAGCGGGGGGGTCCTACCGAACCACGCTGAAGCTCACCGGGGGCAAGGTACCAGTCCGTCTCTCACCCCCCCTCCCCCGGGTCGCTTCCTACCGGCTTGGGAGTTGGGGTCTCCCATGAATCCCAAAGTTTTCCGTGGGTCTCCGGGTCCATCGCCTCCTCTGGTTCCTCCCGCAGTAGGGGTTCATGCCGGCCTGTAGAAGCCTCCGTTCCCAGCAGCTTCAAGAGTGTTGGCTGGTCCTCCGCAGGAGCTTCCCGGTTAGGTCCTTCCCCTGCGGCCGCTCACCCAGACTGAGCTGAATTCCCTCCTTTTTATACTCCCAGAGCACTTGGAGCATGCCCAGTACGAACGGAGCGGGACTTCCTCCATCAGAGCTACTGGTCTGATGCCGTTGGGGCTAATACGGTGCGGGGCTGCACTGTCACACCCATCTATCTAATATATTAGACTTAGCTTGCGTTCTGTTTATTTTCTAGGTAAGCTTCTTTGATCTGTTTGCTATCACTTATAATCACTTAAAATCTATCCTTCTGTAGTTAATAAACTTGTTTTGTGTTTTATCTTAACCAGTGTGTTTTGAGTGAAATGTTTGGGAAAATCTCAGCTTGGTTAACACAGGCTTGTTGCATATCTTCCCCACATCCGGGGGAAGAGCGAACTATATTAATGAGCTTGTGCTGTATAGATCCCTGTGCAGTGCAAGATGGTATAATTCTGGGTTTATACTCAAGTAGGGGTGCAAGGCTGGGGAGCTGGGAAATTGGCTGGTGTCTCTAGTTTGTTCATAAGTGGCTTAGGAAAAAGAACTCAGGTAACTCAGTTGCGTGTGTGGCACCGCCTGCTATCGCGTTGGGTGATAACAGGGCCTGGAGAGGCTGGCTGAGTCACCACAGAGCAGTGTGAGAGAGGCCAATCAAGTGATTTGTTAGGGGGCACAGTGGTTCCAAGAGCTCTCAGACTGCACCCTGGGGATGACAACGCATCACAGTCTGCATTTGAGTTCTTGCACTCAGTAGCACTGCATAGCATAGAACCACGTAACATTCAAGTCCGTTGTGTGTTTGAAGGAGCTGTATCTCTTAAATCCCTTGATCAAGTGACCCCAAATTTGCACTAGTATCTCTGCTCAAGTCCTTCTATTTGCAAAGCAGTTTCCAGGCCTACCTAGCTTTGCATGTGTGGTTCAGAGCACTTTGTTAATTAAAAGCAGGTAATTTGTGTGTGGAGAAAGGGGTGTTTGGCTAGGGAGCCCCCTGACCAAATTTGTACTGCAGAGTCCTCTATGTTTATCTTTAAGAGTGAGTCAATAACTTGTCCTCCTAATGATCCCTGTAGGACCAGGGACGGCTCCAGGCACCAGCGAAGGAAGCAGGTGCCTGGAGCGGCTAATAGAAAGGGGCGGCACTCCGTCCGTTATTGGGGCGGCACGTCCGGGTCTGCGGCGGTAATTCAGCGGCGGGTCCTTCAGTCCCTCTCTTCCTCTTCGGCGGCACTTCGGCAGCAGCTCAATCTCTCCGCTTCAGTCTTTGGCGGAAGCTCAATCGGGTTTTTCTTGTTTCTCTTTTTTTTTTTTTCCCGCCGGTTGGGGGGGCAAAAAAGCTGGAGCCGGCCCTGTGTAGGGCAAAACAGAAATTTAGTGTTAAGAAAATATTTGTTTAAACAGTCATCATTGTAAAATGATTTAGGAAAATACTGGCCAAATTTTTTTTACATTTGTATGCTCACTTTCAAATTTGGGACTGTATGTGAATGTTATTTTTAAATTCAGAATAGTCGACTCTCAGTGCAGAGCAAATTATATTGAAGAAAATCTGATTTAGTTAAATCTTGACAGAAAAGTGGGAGGGGGGTGTTTTGTTTTTTTGAATGTAGAGGTTGTATTTGTCAGTCAGCAATAGTTTCTTTCCTTATTAATTTACACGAAATCCAAGTGATGAGCTGGAAAGAGCTCAAAACTAGCATGAAGCAGTTTACCTGCCTTTGGTTTGATTTTTTTCCCTTAATTTTAGATCAGCTTAAATATTCTGACACTATATATCAGCTCAAATTTTGGATTTGGAATGCTCGAGTCTATAATGTGTGTGTGTGTGTGTGTGTGTGTGTGTGTGAGTAGATCTTCAGATACTCCTTTTCCCAGGTCTAATGCAAATTATTATAAAGTTCTTGAAATGATTTCAGAAAGGAAAGCATCTTTTTGTAAATGTAAGACTCAGGGAAGGAAAGTATCAAGAGGTTAATAACCAAAGTTCAAATTAGTGTAGAGTAGATACGTAACAAAATCAAAAGAAAATTCTGAAATAAAAAATCTAAAATGTTAAGGGCAAAGATAATGATTATTAAAGTTGATATACTGAAAATTCTATTAATTTTTGCTAAAAATTGATGAGACCATATGGGAGCAGATGCAGTAGTTTGAAAATCAGGATACTATTTTCAATACAATTTTGTGAAAACTCAGACCAAGTAAAATGTTTGACCATTTTAATTAACATGAAACCTATTGCTTACCCAGTGCTGTCTGGTTTTACCTCTTTCATAACGGAGTCTTTTCTCATGTTTAAACTCTTGTATTAAGTCTAACAAGGATCTTGCATTTGTGGTAGAAACAAGCCTGTGGACAAACTGCTTACATGAAAATAGTCAAGGAAAAATTATTTATCTGTTTGACAGCTGAATTATCCAGTTAGTGGCATGGACAATAAGGGTAATGGGTGGACCTGTTACCTTCACTACAATCTAAATAAAGGTATTGGAAATGTAAAGATTTTACTCTGAATATGCCATATTGCCTATTTTCCAACACTTATGTCTGTGTGTCCAGTGTGAAAAGGGGGGAATTACCATAACTCACAAAAACAGACCAATAGCCAGTGACTTAGGTTAGGTCTACACTACAGCGGGGGGTCGACCTAAGATACGCAACTTCAGCTACGTGAATAGCGTAGCTGAAGTGGCGTATTTTAGGTCGACTTACCTGGCTGTGAGGACGGCGGCAAGTCGACCGCTGCCGCGCCGCCGTCGACTCCGCTACCGCCTCTTGCCGCGGTGGATTTCCGGAGTCGACGGTAGAGCCATCAGGGATCGATTTTATCGCGTCTTCACTAGACACGGTAAGTCGATCCCCGATAGACCGATTGCTACCCGCCGGATCGGCGGGTAGTGAAGACATAGCCTCAGCAAAGAAGCTTTGAGTCAGAACTGGTATCTTGGCTGGCTTCAGCTCTTAGCCAGTCCTTTGGGCTTTGGCTTTGTTTAGGGCAGTACTGTATATCCTGTTTACTTACTTTGCCTTCTTCCTGGTAAGTTCTCCAGTACTCCATAGTGATTTCTTGGGTTGCCTATTTTTTACCCTAAAGCCCCTTTGCTTTGTGTTCATATTGTTTCTTCAAGCCCTTTGGCTTTGTGGAAAGACAGGCAGTTTGTACTCTGTTTCTTCTAGAAGATGTTAGAAGTGACTACGTAGTGTCTTTGTGATACAGGTGTTTTAACAGCCTCTATGAGTTTCTCATAGACAGTATTAACTTTGATGTTTCTTGAATTCTCATAGTGCAAAGTTATGTGGTTCCCTGTTGACCCAGTAGGTCTGTTAAAATCTATTATTTTGTTTCCTCATTCTTCATCTTTGACTTACCCCAACGCTTTCTTTCAGACATCTCCGAGCCCTAGAGACATTACCCCAATTTCACTGGATGAGAATGAGTGTTCTTCGAATATGTCAGTGTAGACATGTCAGTCAGACGTTATTTGTGTAGATCCCATTGTAGGAACATATATGCTCATGTGCTTGAGATTGGATTTTTTTGAATTGCGGTGTTTGTGTGTACACCCTGTACCACCTCATACTCCCATGCGAGGGCATAAACAGGGGAATGGCCATGGTTCTTCCCAGTTCCTCTTACTGCCCTGTGGCAGTGAGATTGAACCCAGAGAGTGACTGACCGATTCGTTTTCAGAGACCTTAATCCAGGATTTTTCAACCTATTTGAAGAAGAAGAAGAAAAGTATTTGGTCCACAACTCTCCTTCCCCCCCTCCCCACCGCCACGTTCAGCCGGGTTTGGTGCTTCACACCAACCAGCACACCTTGTGGTGGAGTCTAAACTCTTGAGTTCAAACTCTGCATGTCCTGCAGTGGACTGATCTCCATTAAGGATGACACAGTCAGTGCCTTTTCTGCCTAGGAGAGAGCCACATCTTGGATAAGTGCTTTGCGTGCAAGTCCTTCTCCTCCAGGACCTGCACGGTAAGTCCAGGGATGCTATGCAGAAGATGCATTTATTTAAGCAGTTCATGCGGGTCACCTTGGACCCAGAAGTGACTGTTAGAATCAGCATCAACTAGCATCAGCCAGCACTCCCTTGAGCATTCATCACACTCTGGGATCAGACAGTGGAATGGTGAAGAAAGCACTGGCAGAGTCAGCACCAACAATATAGATTCCGGCCATCTCAACATTGGCAAAGTCTCCAGCTGGACCAACAGTCTCCACGTTACCTCGGCAGCAATAGTTTGGTGCTGATGACTCTGGTTCCTGTATGGCTGCAACGTTGATGGCAAAGGCCATTAGTATGAGATGGGCCCCATCACTGTGGGCATTGGGATTACTTATGGCATACTGGTCATGACAGAGGACTTGCCTTTTGAGGGAATTGTCCTCTTCAGCCAGAGAACAGATGAAGCGCACCTTTCCCTCAAGGGTTATCTTAAAGTCCCTGGGAATTTATAAACCAACTCCTAAAAGAAGCCTTACGTGTATCAGCCCCAACTAAGGCAGAAGACACCCTTCTTACACATTTACCCTGCCTGGACAATTGAGTGATATGTGACAGAACCCAGCAGAAGTTGGCAGCAAGTTTAGAATATTCCCTCTACCTATTCTAGCAGCAGGGCCTTCTCATGAACTATGAAAAATTGTCTTATCCCATCACAGATGATAGAGTTCATAGAAGTCCTAATTGACTCTGATTCAGAGAAAGCCTAGCTTTCTCAAGGACAGATTTCTGTCAATGCGATCGCTAGTGTTCGGGATAAAATCAAACTTGACTGTGATGATGCAGATGTGTCTGGTGGGGCTGCTGCTTCTGTAGTACACAGACAGAGACACAGCTCCATGCCTGGAAGGTTGTGGGAGGAGAGGCTGGGAGTTCTGCTCCTTTCCCTGCTGGGAGGGGCAGCGGGTAAAGGAGCAGAACTCCGGAGACAGGGCGGGGGCGGTGGAGGGCGAGGCCGGAGGTGGGGACAGCAGCTGGAGGAGCTGCCGGCATTCTGCTCCTTTCCCCACTGCCTCTCCCAGTGGGGAAAGGAGCAGAACCCCCGGTCCTCTCCTCCAGCTGGGCTGCTGCTGTGTCTTTCCGGTACACCGTATCAGCTATAAATAGCTTGCTGGCGCGGCGTACTGGCCTACTTGCACTGCTGGTGATCAGTTGTTGTGAAGATAGGACAAGAAGTAATCAGCTTGTAAAGGAGGTATAGGTTAGATATTAGGAAAAACTTTCTAACTTTAAGAATAGTTAAGCACTGAAATAAGCTTCAACCAGTCATTAGAAGTTTTGAAGAACAGATTAGACAAACTCCCGTCAAGAATGGTTGTAGGTATGCTTGGTGCTGGTCTGGACTAGATAACCTCTTTAGGTCCCTTCCACCCTACATTTCTATGTTTCTGTGTTTAGTATTAAGCCATCAAAGTTTCTGATTATATTATTTGTCATGAGTTTTCCTCTTTCGTTTTTCAAATCACGATATGCGAGTCATCTCAACTGTCTCAAATATAGAGGAAAAAAAGTTAGACTGTAGCTTACAATTAATTTTTATTTTTAAGAGACCAACAGCAAAGGAGCTCTTGAAACACAAATTCATAATACGAAATGCAAAGAAAACATCCTACCTGGCAGAACTCATTGATAGGCACAAGAGGTGGAAGTCTGAACAGAGCCATGATGACTCCAGCTCTGAAGAATCGGATGCGTAAGTTTGTTGACTCTATAACATAATTGTAAACACAGGAATAGAGGAGGGGAATTTTCTCAAGTAGTTGTGCATCATCTTGTCTAGTTAGCTGATGTTCTTTATTTAAAAAACATTGGCTCACCAGGCATGTGAAGTTAAAAACTTAATTGAAATGTTTTGAGGGCTTTCAAGCCCAGAAAGGTGAAAGAAGACTAATTATAAATATCTAATTTTTTTGTTGAGGAAGGGAGTGTGTTGTAATATTTCATGCTGCAAACAGTTTGCTCCATCTGCTCTGGCATCTCAAACTGTTAGTTTCAGTCATACAGTGCTCAGCACACACACTTTTCTGTCATACTAGAAAGTACAAAAAATAAATTATGTTCATGACTAAATTAAACCAACTCTATTAACCTGAAGTTAAGATTGAGAGTACGTATCAGCAACTGAAAGCTAAAGAATGTGCAAGTACATTCCTGGTGTTTTAAAAATCAAGAAGAAACCAAGACGTCTAGAGATAAACGGGACTTGTAAAGGAGAAAAAATGAGGGTTTGCTTTCTCATGCTTCTTTGATGATCTTGTCTAAAGAGGTCCTAAAAGGAAATTTAAAAAGGGGGAGGGGTGCTGTTCTGTTTATTTCTTATCTTAGAAATAGCAGGAATATCAAGTCTGATCTTTCTTGGTTTTGCTGAATGATTTGTTAGGGATTTTTGGGACATGGTTTGCACTTCCCCAGATCTTATTTCGATGGATGCTCGGTTTTAAAGTATGGACGTTCACAATGAAGGCTTCCAAATATTGGCAACAAGTCATTAGGGCTACAGGAATTTATATACTTAAGGCCATGATGATGAACGGAAATCTGCTTCTTCACTCTGAGGCATAGAAAGAGAAGGAGGGGGATCATTTTCTGGTGTCTTAACTTTTAGAAATGCCTTCAGGAAATATGCCTTTCAGTGGGACTTCCTTTCCTTAGGGAGAACTGAAGAATATTGGGTTGGCTCGGCTCATGAACAGAGGATATTAATAGTTGCTCCCGGTGGCACTGTAGGTACATCCACTGAAGCCATGAAAGATGTTAGAGGGGAACTCATGGAGAATAAATTTTCTACAAGTACTGCTGTGAAGATGTTCAGGTGCTGCTATGATGAGTGTAGTATAAGAACCTGAACAGGATAAAGTACTACTAGTTCCTTCCTCCTTTTTGTGATTGGTGGAAAGGAGAAGATAATAGGTAATAGGTCATTTGAGTTGAGAAATTCTGCCATTTGATGGGTACTTCTAAACAAATAATTTATATTGAAAAAGCTAATTGTATTTTATATTCAAGATTTTATAAAGAGAATAAAAATATCAAAGTGAAATCATTTAGTCAATCTCTCTGCGAGTGCAGGATTTTTCGATACTGTACACTTTCTTGTGTCTTGTTCAGTGTAAATGTAAATGTCTCAGAATGTCTTCAGTCTGTCTACATGGTCAAATGCTTGGACAAGATTCTCAATATCAAAGTCCTTAATCGTTGGTTATCTGGCATTCAGAGCATGCTCATGAAAGTTCAGCTGATTGGTCTGGGCATCTCGTTGGCATGGCGGACTTGAGAATACTCAAGGCTATATTTTATGGTCAGCTACAAACACCTTTCTCGTGGTGGCCAGTACAAACAATATAAATACACACTGAAATCAAACTTGAAAGCATGTCAGGGTTGACCACAGCAACTGGAAACCAACAGCCCATGATAGAGCAAGGTGGCAGCAGATTTATCATGTCACTGTTAACAACTTTGAAGCAATGTGTATTAACACCTTATTTGAAAAACATGAACAGTGCAAAGCAAGGATACAATATCTTGTAATGGTCATGAACAGTCTTCTCTGTCCCACATGTATCTGTGTTTGTGGTTCTCTGACTAGTTCAATATCTTGTTTTTTTTTCTAATTGTTCAATGTGTGATTCCATGTCTTATTTACTGCATACTATTCAAACCCTATTCTGAAGACAAAATTATTAATTTCCTCATGGGCAGTGACAGGGTGGGACTCACCACCTTGGCGCCTCCTGGTGGTTGTGCTGAGAATTAGCTCTTGGTTGCTGGTGCGCCTTTCTCTAGCAGTGTCTCACCGCCATCACTTCTACTCCACCTCTAAGACCTGCGTCGCTCCCTGGGCCACGGCATCCTCTTCTGGGCATGGCCCTCCGGCTGTGCTCCACTCCGCTTTCTCTCCCCTTCTGGGGGAATCGGCTGTCTCTAGTTCATCCACTTGCCGCTGTAGCCCACTGTAGCCTTCGGTTTAGCCCCTCTCCGCAAGGGGTAAACTGCAGTCCGAATACTGGCCATCCCCTCTGTGGCCCTTTTGGGACGCCACTGTGGCCCTTTTGGGACTACTTGTGGAAAACAGGCTACAGCTCTAAGGAACTGTGCAACCCCCAAAGAGGAGAAGATAACCCTCTTCCACAGCATCATTAGTGAGACCCCAGACATACAACTGTCAGGAGGAGCAGGGATCCGAGATACAGAGACACCAGTGCTCCACTTCACCTCCTAAAGAAGTCTAGGAGGAGGCATCTGCCTTGGCCCTGGCACCAGCACCAAATGATTTTAAGGCCTTTCAATACCTCTTTTTGAGGATAGTAGACACACTGGAGATTGAAATCTCTGACATTGCAGAGAAATCACACAAACTCTTTGAGGTTTTTTTCTGCAATGAGCCCAGCACGCATTGCCTTTCTGAGAAATAAAGGGCTTCTGGACCCCTTTAAGGCACTATGGCAGGATCTGCACTGTCTGCCCATTGATCTCTGGGTAGAGTTTAAGGTGTTTATGAACTATAAAGCCCTAAATAAGAGAGTGCCTCTCTTCCCATGTTGTATTGCCACAACTGTAGTCAGCGGGAGCACTCAAGCTAGATCCCCTCATTATGAGAGCAGCTGGGAGGGCTTTGAGACTCTGGAACTTGCTCCCTGCCTTGGTCCAAAAATTGCCTAATTTGGCAACTTTAGGGGCATGCTTCAAAAGATATCTGTTTTGAGAAGGTTTTTAGAAAAGGCTGAGGATGCGTTTCCCAGATGACTAAGAGGAAGGAGCAACATTTCCTCTAGATTTCTTTTGTATTGAGTTGTGCATATCATATTTTCATCATGTTTAGATAGACCTTTGACTCTCCAATCCATTCATTTAAATTGCCCAGTCAGTTTGTAATTAATCACGGCATCTTCCATTCTGTTAAATATTGGGTTGAAGAGGTTTAAGATCATACCAAGTTATTTTAAATGTATCTTATATTCCTGTGCTGTACTGAATAACAGGACTTAT
This sequence comes from Terrapene triunguis, assembly GCF_002925995.2. Classification (NCBI taxonomy): domain Eukaryota; kingdom Metazoa; phylum Chordata; order Testudines; family Emydidae; genus Terrapene; species Terrapene triunguis. The sequence goes on along the minus strand of NW_020664372.1, from coordinate 22,564,733 downwards.
GACCATGCCACAGGTAAACTATTTAAATCAATATTTTTTCTTATGGCACCAATATAAGTATCTTAAAATTCCCCAAAGATATCATCTGTGCAGGATTCTAACTCCTGGCTCCCAATTGCAAGACTGGTGGAACTCCTAGTTCTCTGTCTCCCCACAACCACTCATTACCCATCTCTGCTGGCTCGAGCCCTGCTTCCCTCCCTCCTTGCCCCAGATTCAATCCCACTTCTCTTCTCTCCTCTACCTCCCCCGGGAGGGAGTTGCCTTCACAGCCTGGAGCATGTAGGAGGGTACGGACTGGGCACCTCCACCCCATCAGCAGCAACTGCACAGGCCCCCTCTTCCTGCACTATAGCTCCCTGCTGGGCTGAGAGGAGTTGCCAAGTGTTGCAGCAGGAGGGCCTGGCAGGTGGAGTGGGACCCTATGCTGGCTGACTGGGCTCCCTCCCCCTCGACTCCTTACCCTCCTTGCTCTCAGGCTTCCTGTGGTGCGGAGAGGAGCCTCTGTGGGTTCCAGAAGGAGCGCCTGGGCCAATAGGCAGAGCAGGACCCTATGTAGGCCAGGCCCTCCTACTTGCTTGGGAGTGTCTGCCTCTCCCCCTGCACCCCACTAAGCTCTTTACCCTTCCTGCTGGCCCCAGGCTTTATGTGGTGCGGAGAGGACCCACCATGAGTTCCAACAAGAGGGCCTGGCAGGCAGAGTAGGTGCTGGCTGCACTTGCAGCCACCTAAGATGCACAGCCATTACCAGACTGCTGTGCAGCTTAAAGGGAGCATTGGCTTGGTGGTTGGCTGAGTTACTGTGGAACTGATGATTTTAATGCAGCTGAAGTTTAATTTAATTTTATTGATTGTATAATTATGTTAGGGCATCTAGACATTTGGAGAGGCATATTTATTTAAATTTAAATAAATAAATAAGACATTGACTTAGTTCTTATCTGGGTTCTCTGCATAGCCTGCTAAAGTGCTAAATGAGCACTGACTGAATTATGAGTTCAGACTTTCCAAAAACTTTTGCCAACTTTCCAGTAATTTGGAGCCCTCTGCTGGCTTCTGTTATACTGCTAAAAAGTAATATCATTGGTGTCATACAGTTTGGGAAACCATTGTCAGAGGTAGTAAATGAACGTATGTCTTTCTCCTTAATCTTTATTTAATACAGAAAAACATCTTTGTTCAATATTTAAACAAAATCTTTACTTAAGACCCAACCTAATCATTCTTACCACATGCCTTGTTTTCACTGGCCTGAGAAGCATGGTGTTCTAAATTCACTCTCAAATCTGAAGGTTTTAAGCTTATTTTGGCATTACTAAATCAATATTACTAATGTAGTAAAGGAAAAATTCTGAAATGTCTTATATTTTTTTTAAAAGTGAAACCGATGGCCAGGCCACAGGTGGCCGTGATTCAGGGGACTGGATCTTTACAATCAGAGAAAAAGACCCCAAGAATGTAGAGAATGGAGCAGCCCAGCCACAGGAACTAGAAAGTAATAAGGTACTGTATTAATGTTTAATGCTAAAAGCAATACTAGAAAGATCTACATCTAAACATATGAATCTAGTTTAGTCATCCAACATTTTTTCAAATTTTGTTTCACTTAAGATACTCCTTTGACAGTTTAAATATTTAAAAATCTGCAAAAAGTCCTTTAAATTATGTAGATTACAGTTGTTGCTTATATTGCACAGCTCTCTTATCAAAGTGATTTCATCCTGTAATACTTTTTCACTCTTACAGTTTGATTTTTTGTAAATACGTGTGATGTTGTTTTTAAATGTTTTATTATGGTTGACTTAGCATTTTGTACCTGCATGTGTCAAGACATTGGGAGTAAGATCAGACCCTTTTCATTTTTAGTAAGCTTCACTGTACATTCTTGGAGAAACATTGTTATGTAATGCACTTTTGTCATACAAAATCCTAATCTTTAATCATTCTTCATATTGAATTCACACCCACACATAATGTAATCACTTTACACATACTTTGATAGATGGTATTAAAACGTAATGTACTACATGAATTAGTTCATATGTATGCATGTTTACATACTCATTTTTATGTTTATATGTCGTGTATTAGAACTAGGTTTTTTATGAAACAAATATAGAAAGCAATGAGGATGCATAGCTCAGGCTCAGTTAGGGTTATTTTGAAGCTACAATGTAAATGTTCATCGCGCTCACTCTATTACAGATGTCACTCTTTTTTTTCTCTTAAAGGAAAAAGATACCCCCAGGCGTCCTTTGTCTCAGTGTTTATCTGCAATTATATCTCCTTTATTTGTGGAGGTAAGCTGCCTCTGAAAACTTAGTTATTTCTAGTATCTATATATATATGTCTCTTTGGAGAATGGCATATCCAAGGATACTGTAATTGATAGGTTAACTCTCCTTATGGTCCAGCAGTAGCATTCTGGTTTATTGGTATCTCATCTGTTTCTTCTGTTTCTTTCCTAGTTTGTTTACAGCAATGCTCATTTGTTTAGAGCAACCACATCACTTACACTAATTGAAGAGAATGAGGAGAGAAAATAAAGCTGGGAGACAATTCAATAAAGAGGGGAGGTGTGTGTTACTGCTTGGACTGCAGTGCACCAGTTTTTCCTATTATTGGGTCTTTTTGTCTAATCTGCATTCAGCTCCTCACTTCTCCCCAACTTCTGCTTGGTGGTCTAGGCTAAGAGAGTTTAAAAGGTTCAAAGCCCTGAAGTATAAATGCTGAACTTGTACTGGAATCTAACAAACTATTTTATGCAGATATTCTGTAGAATGGTTCTTTAATTTTTTATAAGTGTATTTACATATGAAGGGGAATACAGACATAATATAGAGTCAGTTACTTTAAAAAAAATCTATAGAACTGTATTTGATATCATTAAGCAGTCCTTTCCTACCCTAGCATTGCTGTAGAATAAGGACAAGATTTTCTTTTAAACCATGTTTCAATCTTTACAACTGTGCTTCCCCTGTGGGTGGAAAAAACAGAGGGCTCCAAAAGTATTTTCCTAATCAAAGGAGCCCCAGTCTTGAGGAGGCTCCTGGAAGGTTTCCATGCCACGTAGCAAGCATATTGAACACAGTAGAGCAGATACTTACCCAGAAGAGTGGTCTCTGCTCCAGAGCTTATTCAGACTCAGCGGAGAGTCGACTTGTCAGCCTCATCTGTAAAATGGTGAATAGCATTTTCCTTCCTCATGGGGATGTTGGGTCTTAAATTTATTAGAGGGTTGGACGCTTGTAGGCCGAGTGAATTGCACACTCCAGAGGCTCCTTCCATTCTTCTGTTCCCCTCCACAAGTTCCCTGTGTGCCACCCTCCTATACCCCTCTATTTCAGGGGCTCCCTGCTGCTCCCCTCCCCTCATCTCTCGTGGTAGGGGTTCTGTCCCCATCTCTTCTCCCACCCCCATGTCATGGACTGTATTTCATCCCATTTCTCCCATGGCAGGGGCACTGTGTGTGTGTGTGTCCCCCCTCTTTCCCAGAACTGCAGTTTCCCCATCCCATTTCTACCCTCCCTCTGGGGCCCTGCTTTTTTCCCCTCCCCAATTTCCACTTTCCCTATTCTGGTTTCCTGCTTTCACAGCCACACACCTGGCTCCCCGCCTCTGGATTCCTGCATCTCCCATCACCACCACTCCTCACCACTTGATTTCCTTGTGGGTCTCTGCTTAGTCATCCTCTCTTCCCCCTAAGAGCAAGTCCACTTCCTTACTCCCCTCTGGGTCCCTGCTTCCCCCCATCACCACTGCCCCATCTCTCTCGTCCCTCTTGCTTCCACTTCTCCCTCATGTGTTCCCTGCTACTCCACTCTTTTATCCCCATTTAGCTCCTTACACACTCTACCTGTAAGATTCTTTGATTCCTATTAGAATCCAAGCTACAGACACTCCCAATGCAGCAAGTTAAGCTGCTGCTTCTCATGTGTAGGCAGCAGCAGATTCCATTCCTGCAGCATCAGGGAGTGTGGGGGACCTGATTTTCCTCTGACCTAGGCTTTTTCCAGTATTCTGATTTGAACCAAAATAAATAGGATTCTGTCCAATGAGACCTAGAACATTCACTGAAATTTTAGAATTGGTCAGCTGCAATGTTCAAAGTTATTGTGTAACAGACACTCAGCGAACTAACATTTTAAAGTGCTGTGAAATCCTCACATGGAAGGTCCTATGAAAGTACAAAGTGTAGTACAAAATTAGTAAGACTAACTCTTACTTTGTACGCAACAGCACCTGTCTAAAATCTGGAAAATAGAATTGCCAGTGACCTCAGATAACCCTTGGTTTCTTGAGTTGTGGGTTTCACATCCCCCATGACCACTTTATTTTTGTGAATGCTTAGACTGCTCTTTTAGTGACCTGTGATAAAAATCTCATGTTACAAATAGTGTGTTTCTATAGCTAGACTTTTTATGATAACATTTAAAAAAAATGAATGTACTAATTCTCAGGAGTCTAGCTCTGTGGAAACATAGAAATTAATACATAATATTACATGTTCAAATATTTGTCAGATAATTACATTGTTAATGTAGTTTTACCATTTTTTTAGTTGAAAGAGAAAAGTCAGGCATATGGTGACAACATGGGGTCCATAGAAGAACTGAGAGAAGCTATTTATTTAGCTGAGGAGGCTTGTCCAGGCATTTCAGATACCATGGTGTCGCAGCTTGTACAGAGGCTTCAGAGGTAACAATAAAAATACCTTTGCATTATGACTTACAGAAAATTGCAAGACTTACTTTAATATTTGCCAAGTATTTTGTAAAATACAAGTGCCGACTGATATTTCTGTATTATAAAGATAAAATATTTTCTGATGTGCTTTTACTTTGTTTATGAAAATTTAATTGTTTAATAGAAAAATTTTCAGCCTATCAGGAACTTAAATTTCTTTTTCCTGTCTTCACTATATATACTCACTTTCACACACTGCATACTGTATGTTGAATGTGTTGTCTGCAAAGCCAAACCAGAAAAAGAACACTACCATGAGTTACATTTTAAATGATAGGTATACGAAACTGCTCAGAGATTTGCAATGTGGGATGTAGTCCCAGGAGAGATTGATTAGTGGGCTGTGGGGTGTTTGTGTGTGTGTATGTATGTATTTTAAAAAGAGTACTTGAATAGTTTACATTCATGACTTTTGACCTCTGCTGTTTCCTGGTAGAAAAGGAAGAGATCAAATATCAAATTTGGAAATTTCCTTTACTCATTGGCCTACAATGAATGTGGGTTCCAAATTTCAAGATACTAGCTCAGTGGAAATGTGTGTGTGGGGTGTATTAAATATTACATGAAAATAAAATAGAAAGTGCTGTTGTGCCCACTATAAGTAAAGGTAAAAACTGTTTGCATTTTAAAACCCTCTTCTTTTCTGGTTGTGAACTTGTGAATCATTTTCTTTCCACTCTTGAGTTCTGTCCAAAAGTGTAATTTTGAAAAGTTCAAACTAAATCTCTTTAGTTGCTAAAATAACTAGTGCCCAAAAGAAATATGTTTCAAAGTGGTCTAATAAGGATACATCAATGAATTGTGTGCACTTTACCAATATTTAAAAAAACTAAAAAAAACCAGGATAATAGTTGAAAGCAATTTATTGTGCACTCTGCATAGTATTTTTTTTAATGTTCATTAGCATTGTCCAATATGTTTACCTTAATAAATTTTTTCCCCTTTCATCACAAGGAAAATGCTCATTGAGGTTAAGCCAGTGTGTTAAGGTTTATTGTCCTCAGACTGCTGCTGGAACAATCTTGCATGACAGAGATTATATAAACATATCAACACATTTTCAAAAAGTCTTCCATCTTAACATAAAAGTAGTAAGTTGTGGATATGAATAACTATGGTTCCCTTGATTTTTGGACCTCCATATTTTTTGCCTCATTGTTTTAAATTCTTCTGCCTTAATGCAGATACTCTTGTATTTAGGATCTGGGTGCTGATGTAAATAGTTCTTACTCGTGTAAGCAATCTCATTAAAGTTAAAGACCACTTGTGATTAAGGGTATGCAAATTGAGCCCTTAGTGTGTTTGTATAATAATATACTTTTTTAAAAAATAATCTCAATGCCTGTAACCCACAGTTCTTCTTCGAGTGCTTGTTCACATCCATTCCACATTAGGTGTGCGCGTGCCGCGTGCACGAATCGTCGGAAACTTTTTCCCTCAGCGGCTCCCGTCGGGCCCGCAGGGTCTCCCTTCCCGCCAGAGCGGCTCCCCGCCCTTGCGTATATATACCCCTGCCGGCCCGACCCTCCCTCAGTTCCTTCTTACCGCCCGTGGCGACGTTGGAACAACTCTGTCTCTCGCCTGAGAGTGTCCCTTAGCATAGCCATTAGCAATAGTTAGCAGTTCGTAATATAGTTAAGTGTTTTAGTGTTAAGTAGTTGATTAGTTCTTCCCAAGGACCAAAATCTCTTGGTGATAGGGGTTTGGTCAACCCCGGCACCGGCCCTGGGCGGCGGGGCATGCCGCACGCCCAAGGCTTTAAGGTGTGTGCCGCGTGCCGCAGGCCTATGCCAGTGAGCGACCCGCACGAGTCGTGTCTCCGTTGCCTCGGGGAAGCTCACCAGAAGGAGCGCTGTAAAATTTGTAAGGCCTTCAAGCCCAGAACCAAAAAAGAGAGAGAATTTCGCCTTAGACAGCTCCTCATGGAGGCGGCGTTACAGCCCTCCTCTTCCGCGGCACCGTCCACTTCGGTGCGGAGTGCCCCGGCATCGGTACGCGACCCGACACCGGCGGCGCAGACTAAGCCCACGGTACCACCAAGGCGGGAACACGCCCGGCATCGATCTTCTTCGCCGGCCAAGTCGAAGGGCCAGCCTAAGGCCCGGGGGCGCTCCCCACACAAGAAGGTGGCACTGGCGAAGACCGCAAGTGCGGCCACGGCCGTGACGGCCCCGATACAGGTCCTGGCACCAGTGGCTCCGGCGCCGAAGGGCCCGTCGAGCCCCGGGACAAGCGCGTCGAGTGAGGAGGATGGGCTGGAGGAACTGTTGGAACAGCCCTCCACCCCGGACACATTTGAGGCAGCAAAGGACCTCATTGAATTGTCCTCCGAAAGCACACTCCGCGCTACAGACATTCCGCCGCGGCTGCCATCCAAGGGCAAACCGGCGATGATGCGCCCGTCGCGGTCGCCATCTCGGCACCGTTCATGGCGCCGGTCCCGGTCGAGCTCCGCCTCGGTGGACTCCCGGCTTCCCGCCGCACAACGGGCCACAAAACAGTCAGGGCCCGATGCGAGCGTGGCACCGCCCCAGCAGCCCGGCTCGAGCAGGCGCCGGGACGCTTCGATGGCGAGGCTCCCAAGGCCATCCTCCCGCAGCCGCTCCCGGTCCCGCGGCCAACGGTACCGTTCCAGGTCCAGATCGGCACGCCGCTACTCACGGTCCCGGTCCCGACGGCACCGCTCCCCGACACCGGACCGGCACCGCCCCACGGCACCACCGTGGCCCTCTAGGTCACCGTCCCTAGCATCGGAAGAGGGCTCGGGTCTTTCCAGATATGGCCGCAGAGGGCATGCCGCTAGAGAGCACGAGGCCTCTTGGCAGCCGCATTGGAGCCATCCTGGACAGTGGCCGTTCTGGACGCCGTGGGCCTATCATCAGCAAGGCCCTCCGTCCAGAACCTCGAGATCGGGCCCCTCAGGAGACCGGTCCCGCTCCCCACGGTGCCGCCCTACCTCCCGTGCGGAGGCCACGGTCTCCAGACCACCGGACGCAGAGAGGGCGGACTCGGCACCGAGCTCGGCACCGTCCCTGACTCGGGGCAGGGGGCGCACCCCAGAGGACCGCCCCGCTGAGGAGGAGCTACAGGAGGACGAGGACGCTCAAAAGGCCATGACCACCTCCTCCTCGCCGGACGAAGCCGTGGCGGGCACGACAGTATCCGGCCCTCCCCCTATTGACCACCGGGCGCACCAGGACCTGCTCCGCCGGGTGGCCCTCAATTTGGGTCTACAAGCAGAGGAGACGGTTGAGCAGGAGGACCCGATGGTGGACATTCTGAGCCCAGAGGGTCCCTCCAGGATCGCACTCCCGCTCATAAAAACGGTCCAGGCAAACTATAAGACCGTATGGCAAACGCCAGCCTCCTCTGCGCCAACCGCAAAAGGCGTAGAAAGGAAGTACTTTGCCCCGTCCAAGGGGTTTGACTTTCTCTTCTCCCATCCGACCCCATGTTCGTTGGTCGTCTCGGCGGTTAACGAACGGGAAAGGCATGGCCAGCAGGCCCCAGCACCCAAGGCCAAGGAAGCAAAACGACTAGACCTATTTGGCAGGAAGGTCTATTCGTCCGGAGGCCTCCAGTTGCGGATAGCAAACCAGCAAGCGATCCTAAATAGGCACAACTTTAACTCATGGGCATCTGTGTCCAAGTTCAAGGATGCCTTGCCTCAGGGCTCGCAACCTGAGTTTGCGGCCATAGTGGACGAGGGGAAGGCGGTGGCCAAAACCTCGTTACAGGCCTCACTTGACTCTGCCGACGCAGCCGCTAGAACAATCGCGTCAGGTGTGGTAATGAGATGCTCTGCATGGCTGCAATCTTCTGGCCTTCCTCCGGAGGTACAAAATATCCTCCAGGACCTGCCGTTCGAGGGTTCGGGCTTATTTTCAGAGCTGACTGACGACAGGCTGCACAGCCTCAAGGACTCTCGGGCTACCCTTAAGTCCTTAGGGATGCACACCCCTGTGACACAGAGGAAGCCGTTCAAGCCCCAACCTCCACAGAGGCAGTACCATCCTCGCCCTCGACAAGAGCCGTACCGTAGACGGGGCAGGGACAATAGGCGTAGGTGCAACAATACGCCTAACCAAGGCCAAAACCAGGGCCAAAACAAGCCGCAGCCGGGAAATAAACAAGGATTTTGAAGCTGCGATCGAGGACAGCGTACCCATCTCTTCTCCGGATCCACCCCTGGGTTTCAGGGACCGCCTGTCCCATTTTTTCCGTGCCTGGTCTCATATAACATCAGACCGTTGGGTCCTGCGCACGGTGGAGTCAGGTTACGCCCTCCAGTTCTCCTCGCCCCCTCCCTCCCACCCACCACCCCCGTCCCTCTTCAGGGACCCCTCTCACGAGCAACTCCTCATACAGGAGGTGCAGACCCTCCTCGAGGTGGGGGCGGTGGAGGAGGTTCCTCTGGACCTCAGAGGAAGAGGGTTCTATTCCAGATACTTCCTCATCCCCAAAGCGAAAGGGGGCCTCCGTCCTATCCTGGACCTTCGCAAGCTAAACAAGTACTTGCAAAAACCACGTTTCCGTATGGTCTCCCTTGGTACCATCATTCCTTCCCTGGATCCGGGGGATTGGTACGCTGCCCTCGATATGAAAGACGCCTATTTTCACATCGCCATTCGCCCGGCCCACCGGCGTTTCCTGCGCTTCACTATCCAGCAGCGTCATTTCCAGTTTACGGTCTTGCCCTTCGGCCTGGCAACAGCCCCACATGTCTTCACGAAATGCATGTCGGTGGTAGCCGCCTTTCTTCGAAAAAGACGGATGCGCGTCTACCCGTACCTGGACGATTGGCTCCTGGCGGGCCGGTCGGAGGCAGAGGTCCGCGCCCATGTGGCACTGGCGTTACAAGTATTCCGGGAACTCGGTCTGTTGGTCAATGTGCCCAAGTCATCGCTAGTCCCCACACAGAGGCTGGACTTCATAGGGGCAGTCCTGGACTCGGTGGCGGCACGGGCGAGTCTTCCCGTATCACGATTCCTGGCTGTCAAGGAGGCCGTGACCTCCATTCAGCGATTCCCTACGACCACGGCCAGATGTTGCCTGCAACTCTTGGGGCACATGGCAGCGTGCACACACGTAGTCGGGCTCGCCCGTCTCAGACTCCGGCCGCTGCAGCTGTGGTTGGCTCAGGTGTATCGCCCCAACAGAGACCCCTTGGACATGGTCGTCACGATCCCGGCTCGGGTGTCGAACGCCCTCCGTTGGTGGCTCGACCAACAGCAGGTTTGCGCGGGGGTCCCGTTCACCACCCCACAACCGACTCTGACGCTAGTAACAGACACGTCGGACCTGGGTTGGGGAGCGCACTTAGGGGACCAGCGCACTCAGGGCTTGTGGTCCAGGGAGGAACGGCTGCTCCACATCAACCTGAAGGAGCTGAGGGCGGTTCGCCTCGCCTGCCAGACCTTTCACGCCACCATAAGAGGACACAGCGTGTCAGTTCTGACAGACAACACTACCGCTATGTTTTACATAAACAAGCAGGGCGGGTCCCGGTCCTCTCCCCTCTGTCACGAGGCTCTCCTCCTCTGGGACTTCTGCATAGCCCATTCAGTACAACTTCGGGCAGCATATCTCCCCGGGGTCCAGAACGGGCTAGCGGACCGTCTCAGCCGGTCCTACCTCAGGCACGAGTGGAGGCTGAGACGAGACATCCTCCGTTCTATTTTCCTGAGGTGGGGGTTTCCCCAGGTGGACTTGTTTGCCAGCGAGGGCAACAGCCAGTGCCCGCAATTCTGCTCGTTCCAGGGTCACAGTCCAGGCTCAATGGCGGACGCCTTTGCAATCCCGTGGGGCGGAAGCCTGAAGTACGCCTTTCCCCCGTTCCCACTCATTCACAAGGTCCTCCTAAAGGCCCGCAGGGACAGGGCGACAGTCATCCTAATCGCCCCGGCGTGGCCACGCCAACACTGGTTCACAACTCTGTTGGAACTGTCCGTGACCGCTCCGATAGCCCTTCCCCTCCATCACGACCTCATCACTCAGGATCGGGGTCGCCTACTCCACCCGAACCTGCATCTCACGGCATGGCTTCTCTCTGGCTAAGTGAGGTGGAGCACAGGTGTTCCCACGAGGTCCAGCAAATCCTACTTGGTAGTAGGAAACCCTCCACGAGGGCAGCCTACCTGGCCAAGTGGAAGCGCTTCTCCCTGTGGTGTGAGCCTCAACACTCACAGCCTTTACAGGCCTCGATACCACTGATTCTGGACTACTTGCTGCACCTCAAGCGTCAAGGCCTCGCCCCCGCTTCTATTAAGGTGCATCTGGCCGCCATTTCGGCGTTCCACCCTGGGGAATCGGGCAGATCCGTGTTCTCCAACTTCACGGTGGTCCGATTCCTCAAGGGTCTGGAGCGGGTGTTCCCCTACTCGCGCCCTCCTGTACCCCCGTGGAACCTCAATCTGGTCCTCACTAAGCTTATGGGGCCGCCCTTTGAACCCCTGGCCTCTTGCTCCCTCACGCACCTTTCATGGAAGGTCGCGTTCCTCGTGGCCATCAACTCGGCTAGGAGGGTGTCGGAGTTGAGGGCCCTCACCTCGGAGCCCCCTTATACCATCTTTTATAAAGATAAGGTGCAGCTTAGGCCTCACCCTAAATTCCTCCCAAAAGTGGTTACGAATTTTCACATGGGGCAGGACATTTGTTTACCGGTATTCTTCCCTAAGCCCCATACGGCCCCAAGCCATCGCAGCCTACATACCCTGGATGTTAGGCGGGCATTGGCTTTTTACCTGGACCGTACCCGGCCTTTCCGTAAATCGTCTCAGCTGTTCGTGGCCGTTGCGGAACGCATGAAGGGCCAGCCTATTTCTACGCAACGCCTGTCGGCGTGGATCGTGCATTGCATACGTACGTGTTACGAGCTCGCCAACATGCCTGCTCCTCAGATCAGGGCTCACTCCATTAGAGCCCAGGCGTCCTCGACGGCCTTCTTGGCACAGGTCCCGCTCCAGGAGATCTGCAAGGCAGCCACCTGGTCGTCAGTGCATACCTTCACAGTCCACTACGCGGTCCACCATCAGACCAGAGATGATGCAGTGGTCGGCAGGGCGGTGCTGCAATCAGTTATTCCTTGACTCCTACCCTCCTCCAATGGTAAGCTTGCGAGTCACCTAATGTGGAATGGACGTGAACAAGCACTCGAAGAAGAAAAGACGGTTACTTACCTTCTGTAACTGTTGTTCTTCGAGATGTGTTGTTCACGTCCATTCCACTTCCCACCCTCCTTCCCCTCTGTCGGAGTCACCGGCAAGAAGGAACTGAGGGAGGGTCGGGCCGGCAGGGGTATATATACGCAAGGGCGGGGCGCCGCTCTGGCGGGAAGGGAGACCCTGCGGGCCCGACGGGAGCCGCTGAGGGAAAAAGTTTCCGACGATTCGTGCACGCGGCGCACGCACACCTAATGTGGAATGGACGTGAACAACACATCTCGAAGAACAACAGTTACAGAAGGTAAGTAACCGTCTTTTATAATACACATCTGTTTTGGCAATATAACAATATATCTTGGGTTCCATCTTAAGTGGAGTTTAATGAAGAAACCATTAATATTTGTAGATGTGAAGCATTTGTTCATACTCTGGTTTGAGAAACGTAATTATGGCTGAATTTAAATTTGTATATTGAAATTGATTATTTCTTTATTTATAAAGTTATACATAATTTAAAAAGGGCCACTTAAACTAAAATTAAGTTTTGAGTTTTTTACAGAAATCCCCAGATATATTCATAGTAACTGAACATCCATGGCTGTCATGGGATGAATTATACATGTTGTTTCAGAGAGTTTCTGTAGGACCAACCACTGTATGTTTACTAGTAAAATTAAAAACAAATGCAAATTTGGTAAAATATGTAATTGCTTTATAAAGTGTAGTGTAAATCTGTTTGATGTAGTTCAAGTTTATTCATAGTAAACTTGTCTAGAGAATGAACAAAACCAGTCACCTTAAAAAAAAAAAAAAAAAAGCCATATTAAATGAATATTAAGGACAAAGGATGTTGCTGAGTATGACCTCTTGCACCTATGCATTGCAGCAGCAGATGAGCCATACAGAAACCAACCCTCTATCAGAATATTTCAAACAGTAGGAAATGCTGTGTATAAAAACCTCTGGAAAATGTATATTTCACAGCTAAATATGTATATCAGCTAATCAGTTTTTGTACTGTATTGACATAAGCCAAATTTCGTAGAGGAAGAATTTGAGTTGTAATATGTTTGTCTATAATTATAAGAAACAAGTATAAAGAATTAATATATAATACTAGGGCTGTCAAGTGATTAAAAAAATGTGAATAAATAAATTAATCGCGATTAATTGTGCTGTTAAACAATAATGGAATACCTTTGATTTAAATATTTTTGAATGTTTTCTACATTTTCAAATATATTGATTTCAATTGCAACACAGAATACAAAGTGGTACAGTACTCTAATATTTATTTTTGCACTGTAAAAAACAAAAGAAATAATATTTTTCAATTTACCTAATACAAGTACTGTAGTGCAATCTCTTTATCATGAAAGTTGAACTTAAAAATGTAGAATTATGTACAAAAAAAACCTGCATTCAAAAATAAAACAATGTCAAACTTTAGAGCCTACAAATCCAATCAGTCCTACTTCTTGTTCAGCCAATCCATCAGATAAACAAGTTTGTTTACATTTGCAGACGATAATGCTGCCCGTTTCTTGTTTACAGTGTCACCTGAAAGTGAGAATGTATTTGCATGGCACTGTTTGTAGCCGGCATCGCAAGATATTTACGTGCCAGATGAAGTAAAGATTCATGTCCCTTCATGCTTCAGCCACCATTCCAGAGGACATGTGTCCATGCTGATGACGGGTTCTGCTCAATAGCCGTCCAAAGCAGTGTGGACCGACGAATGTTCATTTTCATCATCTGAGTCAGGTGGCACTACCAGAAGGCTGATTTTCTTTTTTGGTGGTTCAGGTTCTGTAATTTCCGCGTTGGAGTGTTGCTTTTTTAAGACTTCTGAAAGCATGCTCCACACCTCATCCTTCTAAGATTTTGGAAGGCACTTCAAATTCTTAAATCTTGGACCAAGTGCTGTAGCTATCTTTAGAAATTTCACATTGGTACCTTCTTTGCATTTTGTCAAATTTTGCAACGGAAGTGTTGTTAAAATGAATAATATGTGCTGAGTCATCATCCGAGACTGCTATAACATGAAATATATTGCAGAATATGGGTAAAACAGAGCAGGAGGCATACAATTCTCCCCCAAGGAGTTCAGTCACAAATTTAATTAACACATTATTTTTTTAATGAGCGTCATCAGCATTGAAGCATTTCCTCTGGAACGGTTGCCGAAGCATCAATAGGCATATGAATCTTTAGCACATCTGGCACGTAAATATCTTACAACAGTGTCATACGAACGCCTGTTCTCACTTTCAGGTGACATTGTAATTAAGAAGTGGGCAGCATTATCTCCTGTAAATGTAAACAAACTTTTTCATGTTAGCGATTGGCTAAATAAGACTGAGTGGACTTGTAGGCCCTAAAGTTTTACATTGTTTTGTTTTTGAGTGCAATTATGTAACAAAAAAAAAATTAAGTTGTACTTTCATGATAAAGAGATTGCACTACAGTACTTGTATGAGGTGAATTGAAAAATACAATTTCTTTTGTTTATCATTTTTACAGTGCAAATATTTGTAATCAAATATACTATAAATGAGCACTGTACACTTTGTATTCTGTGTTGTAATAGAAATCAATATATTTGAAAATGTAGAAAAACATCCAAAATATTCAATAAATTTCAATTGGTATTCTATTGTTTAACAGTGCGATTAAAACTGTGATTAATTATGATTAATTTTTTTAGTTAATCGCGTAAATTAACTGTGATTAATCAACAGCCCTATTTAATACATATCCCTTAACCAACCCTCTAACTCCTCATCTGAATCCCTCTGTTATACTCACACCTTCAGGCAGTCCCTCTTCTCATCAATAATACTTGCTTTATCTTACTTTACTTAATAATACTTTATCTGTTGTTCAGGGTCTTGTCTTTTTTCTTATCTTATTATCATTGTAAACTCTTTGCAGTAGGGACTGTCTTTACCTGCATTTGCACATTGCTATTTAATTTTATGGTGCTGTATAAATTACTTCAAAGAAACTCATTGTATTATTACTCATTTAATGATACTGTAATTAACACAATGATTTTGTAGTTAAAAATAATTAATATTCCTAAAACATAAAACCAGTTCTTCTTTCTTTTAAATACATTTTCAATTTTTATTGCCATACATTTTAAAATAATTTTTATTAAGTTGACCACTTTTTAAGTTTATAAAGTTTATTAAGTTTATCAACTTTATTAAGTTGACCCTGCTGTCATAAGAAAAGTTGAAAAGCTTTATCAGAGACTTTGCATAATTTTTAGCCCCCTCTGTGTAGGATAATCTGCTGTCCATGCTCTGTTAGCAGTTTGAAGCTGAGTAAGCCTGAGAGGTTGATCAAAAAGTCTTTACAAAAAATTATTTCAAGACTTTAAAACTAAACTTCCATCAGAAAAATGTTTTTGCATTTGAATAACAGGCTTTTTCAGGCATATTCATCTTTTTTGTCAGTTTCAGATAATCATAGAAATGTAGGACTGCAAAGCACCTTGAGAGGTCAGCTAGTCCAACTCCCCATCCTGAGGTAGGATCAAATATACCTAGACGAACTCTGACAGGTGTTTGTCTAACCTGTTCTTAAAACCGCCCTGTGACAGGGATCCCACAACCTCCCTTTGGAAGTGTATTCCAGTGCTTAACTATCCTTATAGTTAGAAAGATTGTCCTGTTATCTAATCTAAATCTTCCCTGCTGCAGTTAAGCCGATTACTTCTTGTCCTACCTTCAATGGACATGGAGAAGAATTGGTCACTGTATAATAGCCCTTAGAAACCAGGTTTTCTAAACCTTTGATAATTTTTGTTGCTCTCCTCTGGACTCTCCAGTGTAAGAAAAATATTGGCAAAGTGTGGTGCCCAAAACTGGACACTGTACTCCAGCTGAGGTGTCACCAGTGCTGAGTAGAGTGGGACAATAACCTCCCGTGTCTTATGTATTGCACTCCTGTTAATACATCCCAGAACGATACCAGCCTTTTTTGCAAATGCATTGTATTTGATCCACTATAACCCACAGGTGCTTTTCTGCAATACTATAGTCTAGCTAGTTCTTTGTATTTGTGCATTTGAGTTTTCCTTCTTACGTGTAGTACTTTACACTTGTCTTTTATTGATTTTCATCTTGTTGATTTCAGACCAATTCTCCAGTTTGTCAAGGTCATTTGAATTCTAGTCCTGCTCTTCAAAATGCTTCCAATCCCTCCCAACTTGGTGTCATCCACAAATTTTATAAGCATACTCTTCACTTCATTATCCAAATCATTAATGACGATCCAAGTTACTAATTTCAGATATTCCTCTCTAACACAGCTATGAAGGTGAAATGATATCACTTATTTGTGCACACTTCAGTATACTTTCAATATTAAATACTGTTGCCATTTGATCACATCTTTGAACAAAAGTATAGTCTTTTTATAGTATCAAGTTCTTTTCTTTACACATTTTAATGTCTAAAACTATCTTTTCACTGGTGATCGCGATAATTCTTGCCATTAACAAGATTTTATATTTTAAAGTACAATACCTAGCCCTAACAAGTTGTGGTGAGCGCCGAGGAACAGTAGAAATTCTTAAACGGGTTCTGGTGTAGTGATTAGAAAGAGCATATTCTGGTCTCTAATATTCTTTTAAAATTTAGTGAAACTTAATATATTAAACTTTTCTTCCCCTCTCCACCCCCACACCATCCTCCCCCTCCACCCCCCAAAATAGCTTTGGAATGGGAAAGCTATTTTTTCTTTTGGTGGGAGGGAGGAAGGTCTAGTTCAAAAACTTTTTTCTGCCCCAGAACACTTTGAGGTGGCTGAGATACCAAGTTTCCCAAGGTAGGGGTTTTGAATGAAAACACACAGGATTTATTAAATGATTGTGTACCCATTAAAAGACATTTGAGGATTGATTGTAGTTATTCTGGTGAACAGAACCATAGTTATGCACTTGCAATGTCTTATTTATATGATATTCAGGTCTGTAGCTTGTTTTTTGTTTTTTTTAAAGTCAGAGTGTCAAAGTATGATCCTGAAAGGAAGAAAGCTTTAAGTTCCTACTTACAGCACAATTTAATGACTTTTTAATCGTTCTTTGTTATGTAACAAGAGTTTGAAAGTGACCAAAAATAACCATTTCTTTTCTTCTCCAGATATTCACTAACTGGAGGAAGTACTTCGTCTCACTGAAGTATTGGTTTTGAATTTTTCAAAATCAACAGGCCATCCTGTGGTGTCTGCATTGAGGAAGTGCTCTTTAATGTTGATCTACCGCTCAATAAATGGAGTGCTCTTCAGTGAAAAGACATTTCTGAATGTGCAACAGCAAAAATGAAGTCTCTCAGATGGGGTGTTGTTTTTCAGCTCCTTAAAGCTATAGTTTTTTTTAAACCATAATGCACATATTTAAGGGAGAAGTGTCTTTTTATGACATCTGCAATGTATATTTACGTTTGTGATAAGGACACTGAAGATATTGTGAAATCTCAGGTATTTTGCTTTAAGATAACTCCTTTGGGAGATAGAAAAGCGTTCTGTTGGATTTGTGTACAGATTTGTATATAGTGTCATTTTTGTACTGAAACCCTTTAAACCTGTATAAGGAGTCACTGTGTACAAAATGACCAAATCTTCTGTAGATAATGTTAGTGAGGTAAATATTTGACAGGCCATAACTGAGTATTGCGTTGCCTTTATTACATGTAAAATTTCAATTATGTGACAAGTGATTTTGGTTTGATTTTGTATTTGAAGGGTTCACCATGAAAAGATAGTAAATGCCCTATTATGGAAATCTCCTATTTGTACCTCAGCGTATCCAAATTTCCTCATTTGTCCTGCATCCCTCTCTTTTTTACACTTGGAAGCTGGCTTTCTGATTATGGTACTACTTCTGGTTTATTTAAATTTAACACATCTTGTCTCATATAAAGCTTTAAATTGTTTATTTTTTCCCTACAGAATTTTTTCACTTTTACATTTCAGTTTTAAATTGTGCCCGTGTAGATTCTGAATCATATGTATTGTCCAGGTTTAGTAATATATACTTGTTGAAGCTTGTTGTGAAATCTAAATACCTTTTACATCTATACATATCTGAATGCTTACATAAATAAATTTTATAACCTACGTATATTTTGAAATCTTGAAATATCTTACAACCTTGGCTTTCAGAGAGTGGATAAATGTTTCATAGACGGGGCAGCTGTTTTTAATTATAAAATGAAATTGTCTCGGGGAGTAAAAGAAAAAAATTGAATTTATCAGTATATAGAAAGGCCCAATCCTGCAGTCCTTAAGTCTATGCATCTCCTATTGAAACTGATGGGAGTTACAGACATCAGTATTGCAGGACTGGGCCCAAAGTACAGAATATTCCATAATCTCTATCACAAAAAAGTATGTGAATTTTGATCGGTTGAAATGAAAATCTCCAGCACTGCTGTGGTCACTTCTGAATAACTTTATTAAGTGTTTCAGTCTCCTTGGAAATGGTAGTTGTATGTATTTTGTGAAGTGACATCTCTTCATGGTATTTACTATATAGTTTAGTATAGTTTGCTTTACCAAGGGCAGAAATAAGTAATTTGTTTCCTTGGTAGGCAGGAGAGGGAGGAGTTTGTCTTGTTTTACTCCACAAATTGATAATTACACGTCAGGTGTGTATTTTTGCTGCAATGTAATTGTCAGATCTCTAGTTATCTGTTCTCACATTATTTTAGAACTAGAAAACAAATGACTCTTGGAAGCGAATGAAATAAATGAATAACGTAGATACACTATACCTGCCAGCCTATAGCATAATTTTGCCAGGGAAAGGCTGATTGTTAAATGGTGTGGTTCCTATATAATGAACTAAAGAGCTGTTTTTCAACCCTCTCAACTTAATTATCATTTTAATGATTATGTACTATTTTGTGTGCTCTTCAAGGTATGAAGACATAGTTTAATCTAGAGGAAATAAACACACAACTGCCCCTTTACTAACTGGAAATGTGCATTTGAATCTTGATGCAGTGAAATGAGGAATTTACCCTTTTCAATGCAGAAATCAACAGAGTCAGTTCTACCATTTGAGAATATGTAGTGGTAGTAGTGTGGGTGGCATATAGAAATAATCAGAGATAAACTGAAGTTTGAATGGAACCACTGAAACCTTCTCAATGTCATCTGTTACTATAAGAATGTCTTTAAATTGAAATGAGCTAGTTGGGAAAGAGCACACTTTGAAGATTTAGAGGCAAGTCAGATTTACAAGACAATATGGAGTTTCATTTTGAAATTTCTGAAGCAGAAGTTAGTCAGAAAATTGTCAGGTGTTCAGAAGATGTAATCATTGACCTGTCCTTTTATTTTGTTATGAAAAACTACCCAGTTTGAGACTCATTGAGGATGATTGTAACAGATGATGCTTGGTGAAGGCAACCTTTGATTAAATAACTAAACAGATACACAGTTAGGTGGCCAATTGGCCAAAAGCATAAGACTTAAAAAGAAAAACATAGTTAATTTATGGTGTAGATCTGAGTATTTTTATATATAATATAATATATATATGTTAATGCAGATGAATCTTCATATACGATGATTCACTTCAAAAATCAACATTTTGTCTTGAATGTAAAATGACAATCATTTGCTGGAGAAAAATGTTTCAGAAATAAATCTGTACCAGTAATAGAAAACTTCTTTCATTTGAGGTCAATATGTCTCTGAGATGAGTATGGCATAAGCAGTCTCTGAGGTAAGATACGTAAGAAAATTTTAATATTATTTTGAGAAAATGTCTTCTGCTAAGAACTTGACATTATACCATTGCACTTAAGCTAAGTTTTTCTGGTACTGGTAATGCAGCTATTTCAAAATTTATCTTGAGTAGAGTGAAGGCTCAATCCAAATTTACCTTACTAACAAGTATTACGCTAGTCATGCAGATGTTGAACTCAGTGGACTCTTCACTTGTAAGAGATTGCGAGACTAGGCATTAAATAAACTGTTAAAAAACAAAAAAGTTAACCAGAAAAATACTTTGAAAATGGAAAGATGTTTTTGTGTGTGTGTGCATCAGGTGTGTGTGTTTTTAGTTAATAACCTTAATTTCCCTTGCAGTTGCACTACTGTAGTTGATAAACACTGTTTAGTAGAGCCTGGTGGCATTACTAACAAATCATTGCACCAGGCCTCTGGTAAAATAATGAAACAGTTCTTCTGTTTCTCACAATGTAATCAAGTGCCATTGCCTCTTGAAAGCTCCAACAGTTTGTAAATGGTCCTTGAGTTGTACTTGTGAAGTGTCTGGTTCAGTTCTTGATCTTTTAAATAGCACTTTGGTTTGTTGTTTTTTTGTGAACACATAGTACTGATGTCTGTTTGTAACAGTTTATTTCCTTTCTTAAAGAAACATAGCTAACGTATTTCAGCTACCAATATGGCAATAAAGCGGGAGATCATCAGGAAGTGTTCATATAGGTATAAGTGTGCATAGGTATAGTGCAACGGTCAATAAAGATCACAGAAACTAAATTATTCTTGTAGTGTGTGTGTGTGTGTGTGTGTGTGTACTTGGGGACTGGGGACATCTTAAAATGTAGCAGAAAGTCTGCGAACCTAGTTCTTCAGACTGCATAAAATTTGAAGTGCTGTCAATTGCACTGGGCATATGTAGTAGTTCTATCATATGTGATTGGGTTTCTGCCCTTCTTTAAGCATGCATTAAATTGTTCTCTAGGCAGAATCTAATGTGTACATTTTGTTTTCTATAACACTGCTGACTGTTTATACCCTCTGTACCTAAACTTCACTTCTGTTATTCTGCAAGGTATTGAACACCTTGAAAACTATGTGACATATATATAAAGAAGGAGAAATGTAATGCTGTTATGACATCTGTGTGGTCAGTAAGAAGATATTCTAGATCCCTTTTTGGGGGAAAATCTCTGGGTCTGGTGTGAACAGTCTTAAGTAATGTTAAACAGAACATTTAAAAATGGATTTCTAATTTTGAGATGATTATAGAAGATGTTTTCTCATGCAAGAAGTCTGAATATATTAAACTGCAGCTTCATCTAAACAAATACATTGCAGCTCTTTCAATAATGGCATGATGATAAATTTCACTTTATAAAATTCAGTAATCTTACAGTTGGTCTAATGAGATGGAGAATTTTAGGACTTGTCTACACACAAGCCACACCAATTCAACAGAAGAGGTGATGTTGCACTGTTTTAGATTTATTCATTAAGTTTAATCTGGCTTGTATTTAGACACATGTTGTTGGTCCATGCCAGCTGACTTGGGCTCGTGGGACTCTTAAGAGCTGTTTAATTGCAGTGTAGACGTTTGGGCCCGGGGGTATCTAATTGCAGTGTAGACATACCTTGGGTAACATGTATCAGAGGGAAATTAGTTTTCTGGTGCAGGACCTGTGGGTGGAGGCTGCTTTCATTTGAATGTTTAACGTTTCCTACAGGAAAAGGTTGATAAGGGATTGGCTTGGTATTCTGATGTATTTGTAATTTCTTTCAGGTGTTCCTCCCCCCGCCCTGTAATTGTGGGGTATTGTCCTTATTTTAACTTTGGAAGGTGATTGTCCTTTTGATTGTCTCATGTAGAATCAGTGGCTAGTTGTCATTTTTGTGTGTGTTTGTTTGTATGAGGACATAAGATATATGTTACCATTTTTGATTGCGTAGTCAGAAGCCAGAGAGAGCAGCCTTGCTTTCTTCTTCGGGTGCTTGTGCATGGCCATTCCACTGTAGGTTTGTGTGCGTCCCAAGCACAGTCACTGGAAATTTTTCCCTGAGTGGTACCAGTCCGGGTGGCTTGAGCACTCTCTGGTGCCCTGTGGTCATAGCGCTAATATAAAGGGCCCAGCTGACCCTGCACTCCCTCAATTCCTCCTTACTGCCCGTGATGGTCACTGGAACTGCTCTCCTTGGTATGGTAAGCTTTTCTCAGTGGACTTTGTATTTTATTTCTTTTTTCTTCATTGTTGTATATAGTTAGTGTTTGTAAATAGTTTTTGTCTTAGTTAGTTAGTATAGTTGTTTTTCCATTAGAGGGGCTTCATCAGTTCCCAGTGCAAAGGTATGCCTCTGTAATCAGGCTTCAAGCCCTGTGCCTCCTGCAACAAGGCTATGCCTCTGAGCGACCTGCATTCTAGTTGCCTAAAGTGCTTGGGTGGTGCTCACCTCAGGGATTGCTGTCAGATCTGCCGTGAATTTAAACCCTGTACGAAGGAGGACCAGGAGGCCAGGTTAAAGTTCCTTCTAATGGAGGTGGCATTGAGACTTTCCACCAAGCTGAGCCAGTTGAACTCACCACCGAACACCCTGACATCGGTGAGGAGTGCTCCTCCCACCGTCCGGAAGTCCCAGCACTGTTCGCATTCTCTGGTGCCGAGGAAGCACAGGAAGCAGCTGGCTGAGAGGGGACATTTCCCTGACTTTGAAGAAGGCTAGGCATGATAAGCAAAGCAGAGTTCGACCTAGGTCAGGCCACTCCTCTGCCTCGCATCACAATCAGCACCATAGACTCTGGCCTTGACACAGGCACTGTTGAATCTGGTATCAGACGAATGATCGGCAGTGGAGGGACAGCGAGGCACCAGTGCCATTGCGGTGTTTTCCACGCTGGAGGTATTTGCTGTCATCAGGACCTACTCTTGGCACCGGTGTCACTGGCAGTACAGGAGTCGGTGGCATCGGTGCCGGTGGACGGGAGGGAGCATGTAGCCCCCAGTTGTTGTTTGGTTCCAGGCCCCGTTGTACCATCCAGAGGGAAACCAACCATGAGGGCCCCGGTGCAAGCTTCCCCGCCTCAGCACTGATCTCCAGCACCGGTGGGAACCACGCCTCCATGGTCACCAGCACCGCCCTGGCCATCGCGGTTCCAATCTCAATCTTCGGACTCAGAGACAGGCTCTAGATATGCGGAGCGGGGACGGCACCAATCGGGCTGTGGACAGTCTGAGTTGGGGACAGAGCCATGGCCTGCGCGGTGGCCATTTTGTACCCCGTGGGCATACCACCCAAACTAAAGGTTCCCGATCGTCCACCTCTGAACCACGGGTTCCAGAGGCTTCCACCAGTTGCCCCACCCCTAGGGGTGCCGAGGAGGTGCTGTGCCCTTGCGCCCCCCCCCCCCATGGAACCAACTCCAGTTCCTGAACCTCACCCACATCTACATGGTTCAGCCAGTGAGACAGGATGGGAGGTCCCTGGAGAGCAAGAGAGGCAGGAGGATCCTGTTCTCCCATTAGCCTGCTCATCGTCCTCCCCGGATGAGGCCTTTTGCAGGCACCTCTGTCTCTGGACCACCCCTCATAGACAACCGCACCCACCAGGACCTCCTTCGCAGGGTGACACGCAACATGGATCTGCAGGCAGAGGAGGTGGTGGAGTTGGAGGACCCGGTTGACATCTTGGCCCCGGAAGGTCCTTCGAGGGTGACTCTGCCCCTCATTAAGACCATACAGGCGAATGCCAAGACCTTCTGGCAGACCCCGGCCTCCATCCCTCCCACTGCCAAAGGCTTTGAAAGGAAATACTTCATCCCATCAAAGGGGTACGGATATCTCTTCACTGCTGCTACCACCAACGAGCAAGGCTGCAGGTGCGTGAACAACAAGCCCCAGCGCCTAAGTCCAAGGATGCCAAGCGCATGGACTTGTTTGGGCATAAAATGTATTCGACGAGGAGGAGGTTGGGGGGGCTGGAACTCAGGATTGCCAATCAGCAGGCAATTCTGAGCAGGTACAGCTTCAGCTCCTGGAACTCGATGCTCAAGTTCAAGGAACTGGTGCCAACTGAGTCAAGGGAGGAGTTTGGAGCTACTGATTTCATTGGGGTTGCTCCTGATTTACACTGCTACAAGGGAGGAGAGACAGGCATAGGCACTGACTCTGTGGGTGCTCCAGGGCTCAAGCACCCAGGGAAAAAAATAGTGAGGATAGTCAACACCCACCAGCCACAGCTGTTCAGCTAGGCCGCCATTCAGCTGTTCGGCAGCTGGCATGGGGATTTGGGGGAGAGGGTGGAGCAGGGGCAGGAAGAGGTGGAGTTAGGGAGGGGGTGGAGTGGTGGTGGAACACTCACCGGGAAAAATAAAAGTCAGCTCCTATGACTTCACATCAACGTCAGAGAGCTCAGGGCAGTTCGTCTGGCTTGTCAGGCAGACAAGCCTGCACCGCTTCCCACAGCCCCCATTGGCCTGGAACGGCAAACCGCGGCCAGTGGGAGCTGCAATCGGCCGAACCAGTGAATGCAGGTAAACACACCGTCCCGGCCCGCCAGCAGATTTCCCTGATGGGCTGTGTGCCAAAGGTTGCTGATCCCTGGTCTATACCATTGTACTAGAAATCTCTTGGACATCCTGGCCCACAATATTTGGAATGCTGAAAAAAGTCATGGCCTGTCTGGTAAATGGTCTGTATTTTAAAGTTATGATATCCTGAGTTGAATCAGGGATGGAAAGGAATGCTTCACACCACAACTTGCCTATAATTTATAGGTTTGCTGTAGCCCTATAGAGTCACAAGATATCTGATCTTAGTCACATCCTTCTGTTCCCTGTCTTGTTTCCTGCCACCACAAATCGATTAATACTTGTGACAGCTATCTCAAAAACTACCTGAGTCATTACAGTGGCATCATCCAGTGCTTAAAGTGGTTGAGTGTATGTCTTTGAAGAGGCATGTCTGCTGTCGCCTAGGCTTGTATGGATCGTATTCTGGTATGCAACTGAATATGCTGTTGATAAATTATTTAACTTTGGGTAAGATAAATTCATGTTATAATAGTATGCCATCTTTAATGTCAATACTGTTTTATAGCATTTTCTGGGTGAACTGACAGCTGGAAAAGTGGTGCCAAAAACTTTTTATTCCTGTAGTTGATGATTCCTATTTGGCTGGTTATTTGAAAAAGCTTTATACTGCTAAAGTGTCGATGCAGAAATCATACTGACAGGTAAGAACACTCATTTTAAACTTCTGTTCTGTACCACTGCAGGGAAACGTAAAAAGGAAAAAAATGGGCAAGTGGTTGGGGGGGGTTAATTGCTGGGAAGCTGCATCAGTATTTAGCCAGATCTCTGCTGGCATCAGCAATAGTGCTATATGTTGATCACCTCAGAGGCTGATGAAAAAAATGTCTCCCCTGGGCTTACTCTTCCTAGGTAGTGAAAATGAGGCATAAGCCATAGACTGATTTAAGAAATGTAAATGGCAATAAAACAGTGGAACTGGAATAACATTTGTTTAAGAGCTCAGAACAAACTACTGAACTAGGTAGCTGAGCTACTAATAAGGGCAAAATCCTATACTCTACAACTCCGCTAAAAACACCATACTTTCAGCTGAGAGAGGAGCTGCAGGTTTGGCCCCCAAAATGTAAGTTCTGTTACATATATTCTTGAACAGTGGTTGGTGATACTGAAAGTTATAGTTAGGTTCTTAACTGCCATTTGTGCCTTTGAAAAT
Organism: Terrapene triunguis; assembly: GCF_002925995.2. Lineage (NCBI taxonomy): Eukaryota > Metazoa > Chordata > Testudines > Emydidae > Terrapene > Terrapene triunguis. The sequence goes on along the minus strand of NW_020664372.1, from coordinate 22,539,343 downwards.
CTCTCCCTAAATCTTCAGTGCCAAAATACTTCTCCAATAGGTGCTTTAAAATTCTAGCACCAATTGCTTGTTTTTAACTATTACATGACAGGGACAATCCAGTATGGCTGTTGTAACAGTAAGTGTGACTCTTCATTTTATTAGCCATTAACAGAATAGTGAATAAAATAAAACTGATGGATGTGGGATGCTTAGATATCCCACATCTCCCGTTCACAAAGCTATGAATGAAATTTGGTAACTGTGGGATAGGATGTAGAGTCCTATTCTGGATTTTAAAACTAGTTAAATATTTATTCTTACCCTTTGCTTCCTATGTTTTAATTACACCTCTACCCCGATATAACGCTGTCCTCGGGAGCCAAAAAATCTTACCACGTTATATCGAACTTGCTTTGATCAGCCAGAGCACGCAGCCCCCCCCTCCCCGAGCGCTGCTTTACCACGTTCTATCTGAATTCGTGTTCTATCGGGTCGCGTTATATAGGGATAGAGGTGTATTATAAAGGATAGACGGGTGCCCTAGAGATCAGTACTAAGACCTATGGTCATATCTGCAGCTGGTGTAAATTGTGGCGTAGCTCCATAGACTTTCGCGGAGCTATGATGTACTTTGAGATCTGCCCCTTAGTGTATAGTAATTAAATAACTTAAATACGAATTGCCAATTTATTGACTCAACTAGGGGACTGAGCTACCTCAGAAGGCTCCAATAAAATAGACACTGGGCAACCTGTCACGTTAAAAGGAACTATTTAAACAAATCAGATCTCTTAGGTTTGTGGATTGGTTTGTTGATAAGTTTTTCACTCAGTGCCCAGCAGTTGTAAATAAGATACTTGGCACCATTAAGAGAATGGAAAATAATACTGAGAACACAGTGAAAATTAGTGTCACATGCTGATAAGAGATCAGAAAAACTAGTTTGGCAAACAGAATTGTGAAGATGTATGGCAGATAGCATATACAATATTGAGCTTTAAATCTTGACAAAGTTTGAACCCTAGAAATGTGAGAAACCCCTTCTCTTGCCACTTATAATGGATAGCCATGTGTGCTGTCCCAAAATCTGAATGGCTGGCAGCTACTACCATGTTTTTTTTCAGTAAAGAGGCCTTGAGTTTGTGATTTGCTTCCTTCTAAGCTAGCCTGAATTTAACTTTCAGGGCACTATGAAAAGCTAATCCTTTTATTCTTTGCCTAGTGTCAGTAAGTTCATGCTGTATTCTGGATGTAGGGAGTCTAGTTTACTTTTTAGAAGTATTAAATATTGTTTGTACATTTGCCTAAAGAAGCTGTGGGTGACTTTTTAAATGTGAAAACAAATGAAAGGTAGAGAGAATTAGAAGCATTTTGCCCTTTCCCACAATAAATTATCAAAGATATTTTCTTTTTTTAAAATCAAAAATACCCTTTTAAGAGCTAGCTAGCTATTACTATTTTATTGACTGTATAATCAGTAGAGCTCATGATAGTCTGAAACTGAGATTAAAAAGCTGCTTACAATTAAAGAGTTTAAACTCAGACAGCAGAGTGGTTCAACATACATACATCTTATCTTTGAAGGGGGAAAGATGACCACTGGAAAGTAGAAAATTTAAAATGAGGTGGCTGACAGTGCACACTTGGTCTATCTGCAGTAATGTGTGTATATATAAATGTCCTAGACACACTCTGGAAATCATTTATAGCAATCTTAGTGGTGGATTTGAGCTGTGGTCTCTTGAAGTAAAAGCTAGTGTCATTGTATTCTTAAAGGTACTAAACCTACCTAACTATACCATAATACACCTCTACCTCGATATAATGCAACCCGATATAACACGAATTCGGATATAACGCGGTAAAGCAGTGCTCCGGGGGGGGCACTAGTAGGGGGAGGGGCTGCACACTCCGGTGGATCAAAGCAAGTTCAATATAACGCGGTTTCACCTATAACGCAGTAAGATTTTTTTTGGCTCTCGAGGACAGCGTTATATCGAGGTAGAGGTGTACTAAAAAGAGAGAGACTGTAGTTTTAAAAGTATCAGTACTAGCTGATAAAGACTTCCTAGAATATCTCTCACCCCTTGCCTAACTTGTCCCAGCAATACTTTTTGCTGTTTGCTAATCTGTGTTAAAATGTTGTTTGGATTTTTCAAACCTGTTGTTGATTATTCACCAGTCTATGTTTGGTTATTTAGTCCCTGTTTCATATCTCTACACACCCATCTTCACATTTCAAATAAATTCTGGGACATTGCAATGCACCTTCTTTGCAGATTCCCTAGGGTTGGTGAGTATTCTTCACTTTGTTCTATGTCTTTTACCAGAGAGTCAGTACTGTGGGTTCTCCAAAGTCCAGACTTCCAAAGTTTTCCCTTTAGTTTCTCTGTGGCTTAGTTGTTCTAAATTTTTCTTGCATTTTTCCCCTTATCTGAATCAACCTTTTAAAAATGTTTATAACTAAATATAGTTCACAAATCAACAACCTTTAGCTTTAAACATACCTACTGTAATATTTTTGGTACTCAGTCTGTACAATAATTCAATATTATCCACTACAGTAAGATAAAGTTTTGAGCTGTTCCACATATCGAATATGTTAAAGGTAATTGTCTCAAAGGAAAAGCACAGGTAACTGCTTGAATGATCACTTTGTGAGTGTTTAGCACTCAATAAAAACTTTTTTGAGGGTAGTTAAAATACATTTTAAGTAAACTTTAAATCACAATTTTATTTACATAGTACTAGCTCCTTAGAAATGTAAGATTATAAAATAGAAAGTAAAGCGGATTATTTGAAGTTATTTCTTTATGTGAATGTCTGCTAACAAATAGAAAAAATCTCTAGTTTCCTAAGAAATTTATGCCAAAAAAGACAAGTCCAGGGCCTATAATATCCTGGCAGTGAGACTACCACAGACTCTCTCACAAAACAGATAAACAACTAGCTTGTGCTATATTTGCAACTAACACTGCCTTCTGCTATAAATCCAGAAAGCTGAAATTATTCAACCACACTATTCTCCTCAATCAGGGCTAGTAGTTTGAAGTCACTTGGGTGGGATTTTCAAAAGAACCCAGTTGTGTATATAATAAGGATTTAGAAGACTAATGTTAGTCTCTTATTTTGGAAAATGTTTGCATGGGTTGTACAAATTAAATCTAAATAACTTTTCAGCATTAACCTGAAGCAATTTGGTACTTCTTGGGAGCACTAAAAGATCACTGAAGTTTTTAGAAAAAAAAAAAAAGACAAATGACAAAGTTTTGCCTTGAAATTGCAGTATGCTTGATTGTGTTGTGAGGTATTTTATTCCCTTTTGTTGTGAGCAATACTTAAACCATTTTATACATAGTGTAAGGACAAGTGATTAACAAATCCAGTAGCTACACAATAAAAAAAATTGTGGTAGAATAATCCCCACTCCTTTCTTTGTGGTTCCCATATTTATCCAAGCCCCTTTGGCTTCATGCATTGTTCCCCGAAAGGAGCCCTTAACTGGGATAGAGCTGTGTGTTTAGTAGGTTGAACCTATGTTTATAATAGGAATCACTCTACAGTGATCAGTCAATTTTCTGACAAATTCTTGAAATTCTGATTGGACCAATGGATGATCCAAAAATGCTGTTAGATAAAATACATAGATAATTATGCCAAATGGAGTAAATGTCTCAGCTGATGTGTATAGCTTTCACCCTCTATATATAACAAAGTCATAATCTGTTGAGCTATTAGTAGTACCGCTCTAGAGGGAGTAGAGTTTCAAAAAAGTTTGTAGACCACTACAACTCCTCCGTGAAAAATGAAAGCTTGGGAAAGTAGTACCATCAGTTTATAGTGTTTGAGTCCACTTTAATTACCAAAAACACTCTTCAGTTTACTCAGTCACAAATCGCTGTGGTTCTTACAGCATACAGGTTTTGTCAAGTTTGTAAAACAAACAGCAAAACACCACAGCAGCCTTTAATTTCTCCTTGTACACACCATTCACAGTACATTAATAGCCCAAATAATATTGCACCGATCATTTTTAAAACTAGTCATCTTGCAAGTAGTATTCCCTGTTCAAAACTAACAGACACACAATTTTGGTCAACTTGCACCCAGAAAAAGGCAAGATAAATCCTATAGTTCATTTATACTATATGTATATGTAACCCCAAAATGAAATGAGATTGGTGAGCTGTAAACTGTTTAAGATAGAAAATTAGTAATTCCTTGACTAGTATGTAGAAAGATTGAAAAATTAAATCTGAAAATTACCTCACTGCTGTTAGACTGCTTACTGTGTATCTTTATAGTGTATACTGTGAAAATCCAGCAGTCTACAGATAGTCATGTTAAAAAACGTTTATGAAAAGAGAAGAAATAGCATTTGCCTCACTAGAGATTGTGAAGTTACAAATTAGTTTGTACTGTTTTTCAGGTGCAATCTCTGAGGCAAGGAAATGTCTTTTGGCATTTGGCACTCGAATAAGGACAATATTTTAATACTGGCACAAGCTAAAAAACAGCACACAGAATGACAAAAAATACAGGACATGAAACTAGTTGGAAAGTGTGAAAGACTTAAGGTTAAACAGCTTTGCTGAGGCAATCAAAGTTGCAGCAAAACCATTTGTGGTGCTGTTTTTAAACAGTTCTACTAAATTTTAAGGAAGAAAATATATTCAAATGTCCCTAGAAAAGCAGCAACTGCTAGAATGGTCAACTTGGTGCCTGTTTAGTCATCAATACACATGAGACTCTTTATGACTTAGAACACGGGTGCGTGAGGCAGAGCTGGTGGCACTTCGGATCACTTCCATCCATCTGTGGGGGAAAGATAAAATGAGGTAAATAGCCAAGGAAGGCTTTCTGAAAACGTACGCTGTTCATTCTTATTTTCAGGGTTCATAGGATGCTCTTCCCAATTTACAGCAGTGAACTGGTTTTAACACATGCTCTCCTTCTGAAATGAAGGTAGGACAGGTATCTTGTGAGTCCCATCACCAATTGAGATGGGTTAATATGAAGCAGTATTATAGGGAAAAGGTACTTGCTATAGAAAAAAAAAAACAGATGTTTGGTTGATATTTGATCCCAGTTGGTATAATTCTCAGGTATTAGAACAATTTAAGGGATTTTTTTTTAAACACCTGTTCAGCCCACTAGACACAAAAAAATTCATATTAACAATATAATGCTTTAAATGAGGCATTTCCAAACTTTGCTGGGTCACATTTACACACATCATCTTTGCTTTAGCCAAACCAAGTTTATTCTTGGTGAAAGCAAATTCAGTGGAGCATTGGTGTTAGTACCAGGTTTCTGGCCTATTTACACCGTCTCTCTTCTGGTGATTTGGAATTGTGGGGTTTGCAAAACTGTGTAGCATATACACTGAGACAGATAGGTATAGCACAAGAGCAGGCAAACTATGTGGCCTGAGGGCTACATCGGGTTTCTGAAATTGTATAGAGGGCCGCTTAGGGCAGGCTGGCCCTCCCCAAACAGCCTGGCATAGCCCACCCCCATCTGACCCCCCAGGACTGCTGCCCCATCCAACACCTCCTCTCATTCCTGACTGCCCCCCTTCCTCCAGGACCCTTGCCCCATCCAACCACCCCTTCTCCGTGACTGCTCCCAGAATGATGGGCCCCTACCCCCCTGTTCCCCACCCTCTGACCACCACCCTGCCCTCTGTCCAACCGCCCCGGTCCCTGCCTGGAGCACCGGTGGCTGGCGGTGCTACCGCTGCGCCGCCCAGCTGGAGCCAGCCATGCCACTACACAGCACTGAACACCAGGTTAGGCACCGCAGCCCGGCGCAAGCGCACAGCCCAGAGCATGGCTGAGGCTGCGGGGGAGGGGCCAAGGCCAAGCCTCCCTGGACAGGAGCTCGGGGAAGGCAGGAGGATCCCGCAGGCCGTACTTTGCCCACCTCTCATATAGCAAGTGAAGCAACTAACATTATTATTTGCATGGAGCCCCACTCATGGACCAGAACCCCACTATACAAACAACAAAAAGATGATCCCTGCCCCAAAGCATTTATAAAACAAGAGATACATCTGGGGTGAAGGCAGCTTAGTTACATGTATATTGCACAACTACTGAATGCTAGCTAGGTGGACGGCTATTTTATACTCCATAAATAAAATGTACTGATGCACATTACCCTGCCTGTGTTGGGGCTGCACATTTAGCCAGATGGTTATAAGTGAACTAACTTTACTTTTATTTCTGGTATATAACGAAGTTTGGTGACTAGAGCTTTTGCTCAAAAAATGTGTGGCAGCTTAGAGAGCTGGCTCCCATTTGCTGCCTCCTGGTACTTTCTTTGCTACAGCATCTTCAATTTGCTAAAGTAGTGTAATATTCTAACCATAATGAATGAGTTGGCTGGATTGAGTCTTGCAACAGTTCACTTTGCTTGGATGTGACCTAACATCATTGGAATGACCTAGCACAAAACTGACATACCTTTCAAATGTGTATTCACTTTCAGCCCTGAAGTAGTACACATGGGATTTGAAATGTAACTTGAAAACATAATCTTTGTGAATGTTCTCAGATTCAGAAGGAATGGTAAGTGAATACCCCAGGAGAGGAAGACTGGCTAAAGGATGATTGTCCTAGAAACAAAAGATGAAAAATGCTGTGACATCAAGTGCACTCTGGGCCACAAAACTTCAACTATAGAAACACATTAAAAATTTCCCACACTTACATGGAAAAATATTTGTTTTATCAACAGGTCATGTTGCACAGATGTGGCTTTATTTCATGAGAACAAATCTATACTGTGTAATGTCAAAATGAACATTCACTCACTCGCTTACAGTACTAAACCTAATCCCACTATTCTTGCTACATGCAACCCATCTTAAATAAGAGGGCCCTATGCATTTTGTAAAGCCGTGATGTTTATTTTTCCACAAACGGTTTATTATGCTCAAATAGCCTCATCCCAACAAAAAGGTGTTTAGCAGCAATACGGTGCTGTAGCTGTTTCTAAAGAGCACCCAACATCAATCTTCCTTGCATCATTTAAAAGCTACTTTCTAGCTGTAAAAATCCTATTGAACTGTCACCTGCAAAGGTAACTACAGGATGTAACAAGCATTTCTTCTTTGAGTATTTGGCTACATGGAGTCCACTCTAGGAGCTTATGCACTTGATAAGAGTCCTTTGGTTGTCAGGGCCACACGTGTGCCCTGCATGTCCTTGAGTCCCTCAACCAAGGGCAGCACATCCCTAAACACCTCTCATTTCCAGATGAACTTCTCACTCCTTTGCTACCCTGTGGCTACAGTGATTTCTTATTGTTCCTAGTGTAGATAATAGTTTTTTAGCATAAAGAAAAAAGCTTAAATTGCTTTAGGAAATTTACCTTGGTTCTGAGTCACTGCTCCAGTGGCCAAGTCTCCAGGCTCTAAAACCTGTCAGAACAGGTGTTTATAACTGCCTACCTTGCAGAGGCACGTGTCTGAAAAGCCTCTTTTGACACACACACCCAAAACATGTGAGATGCTTGTTTAATTTTTTTTTTGCTAGAGTATGTGATGAAGAGGGGATGTTAGGTTCTGAGACCTTGTCAGAAAGAAGCTCCTACCAACTTCAGAGCTACATTCAATTAGTGCCTCAACTGCCTGTGAGGTTACTCCCAGCTCCTGAGTCTCTTCAGGTTAAAGAAGACCTGGCTCCTCAATGGCTGCTGCTTCTTTAGCACTGAATGCCTCAGGTCAGTCACTGGCTCCTAGTGCCCATAGTAGAAAAGGAGCATTGCTCCTGGCACTCAATCATCATCCTTGCTACGGGTTAGAAAGTGAAAACATACCAGTCAACTACCATAGTACTGGCTCCATCTTTGAACAGCTGCCTATGACTCTGCACTATTCCCCTTTAGCTACAGTCGTCTCCCTCCTGTTCTCTTCCATATCATTGAGTTCAGTTGCTCCAGTTCCACACCTTGACAAGAGACATACACCAGCCCCTATTTCGGTACTAAAGCCACCACTATTTCAAGCAAGGGTACTTTCAACCATAGCACTGACTACTTTTTCTGCATCTGGAGAGCTGATGGTTATGCTGGAACTTAAACCTTCCCTACTTGATATTTCTCCCTTGTCAGTGACTGCTCAGTCTCTCTGGAGCCCTGGGTTTTGATAAAGCATGGTTACTTCCACTATGCTAACGGATTCTTCTTGTGCTGTTCACACAGCTGCTACACTTGGTGCACAAGTGTGCAAGATGAAATAGTGTCAATTGGGGACATGCCTGTGCCCTGGGAGCCATCACAACCCATGTAACTGAGCATTTAAGGGGCAGGATGGTCTCAACTATCTCTCAATTCCTTTAGTAGTAAAATTCCAAAGTTTCAGGATGGCGAGTAGCAGAGCCAGAGAGCAGGTCATGGACTCTGCGTATACAACATCTTGAAAGAATTCGAGTGGTTGTCCACACTGATTCCACTTTTGGTGACTAGCAAGCAGTATCCTTGCTTGGAGGTAAGAAAGAGGAGTCTTATTGAAATATTGACTTGAGTACCACTCTGCCAAAGCTTGCATTTGATTAATTAATGTGTGGACTGAATTTAGAGGGGCCACAGGTGTTCATATAACCCAGCCACTGTCCAACATCAAACAGTGTTAAACAAGGTCCAGGGTTTGATATCCTGCTTAGTACCATAGCAAATACACCATTAAAAATATCTTTTAGCCGTTTGTTCCTTCTTTTCTGTATCTTTAACAGTTAAAACATTTGAAATGTAAAGCATTAAATAAGGCTTTCATTTTAACAAAAATTCCTTATTCGCTTTTGCTGGAGGGAGTTTTAGAAGGAAAATCTCCCTTAATTGACAGTCTCTCCCACATGCTATCAAAGATGCCCTTTTGAGTAAAAGGAGAAGAAAGCTGAGATGAGTTGTTGCTGCTGCTGAGTCCAATTCTGTTTCATCCTAAATGGTGATTGAGATACAGCTGGAACTGGTGAGGTCATCTGGATCCCTCTCCCTGGCCTGGTCTGGTCAGGACATCTCTCAGGATCAGCATGAGACAAGCGTGGGGGCCCAAGAGGTGGCAGGGGTGGCAGCCATGATGGTGAAGCTTGCTTCAGTAGCCTCCATCTGTTCCTTCTGCCCTTCTCCCCACAAACTCTCTTGCTTTAAGATGCCAAAAGGGGTATGATGAATGGAAACGCCCATCCCCTCATTTTGTCCACCAATTAAATCCATTTCTATAAGGCCAGACCTGACGTAGGTAACTTTGTTTCCACATTTTCTTGTTTACCAAGTATGATCTCACCCCAGTCCTTGACATTTCAATAGGCCACTTTTGTTTGGACTAATTCAATCTCTCTGGCTCCCTTGCACCTGTTTATAACATTCTTTATTGAAAATAGCTTGACCTACTTTCCATGATAAATTCCTAAGCAGGACGTGTGCAAGTGCTGGAGACTAAATAAAGTAGAAGGTTTGAGTGAAAGAACTTTTGTTTGCCTGCTTGCATGACCTATCTATCGGCCACATGGCTATGTCCCCATTGATTTATTTACTGCCACTGCCTCACAAAGAGTAAAGTTACCAAGAGTTTTGGGTTCAGTATAACCCTGGGTAACATCCTTGCCTGTCAAGGTAATGCATTTGCATAGTATTGTCTGTAAGCACTTACATGGCAAGACCCCAAAAGAGATGTAAGAATGCTCTGCACGCCAAATATCTTGGATTTCCAGCACATTGATATGAAGGGATAACAAGAGGTGACCACTTTCCACAATTCTCCAGTAGGTCCTGGTTTGCTCCCCACCCCTGCATGGAAGCATCCATGATCAGAATCTTCACAGGAAGAGATGCAGACAATGGAACGCCTGTGCATATTTAATCCAGGTGTGTTTGCCAATCTAATGAAGGCATGATCTCCTTTGGGATGGGAATCTCCTTGTTTATGTTGTCTCTTTTGTGTGTTGATACACAGATCTAAAGTTTATACCCATTTGTTCTTCCATCAACATTGTCCTTTAGTTTAAATAGCTCTTTGTCCAGTGAGTGGATTACAGAGGCAAGGGTGATCATTCGGAACCTCAGAAGGTAGATGAAGATATTCAGCTGTATGAAATCTAGTGTAGGTCTCCAGCCTCCTTTCTTGGGGATAAGAAAATATCTTGACTAAGACCCTTTTCCCCGTGCTGGTGTGGCACCAACACTATAGCTCCCAGTTGGAGCAGGGAGTCTCCTTTCTGCCTGAATATCCTCTCATGAGAGGGGTACCTGAAGAGGGACAGAAAAGGCGGCTTGGGAGTGGGAATTGGCAGGAACTCTATTCTGTATCCAGTGGTCATGATTTCCAGTATCCATTTGCCTGACATTATATGGTGCCATGCTGAGTAAAAACGAGCTAGGGGGCAATCTGAGACAGGTAGACTTGATGGAAGGATTGGTTTGTCTCTCTTGGAGGGGACTCCTTGATGGGAGGCTGCGGCTGGGAGAATAAGGAGGAGGAATGTTTTGTTTTCTGTGCTATAGTCTTTCATGCTTTCTAGAGAGGGGTCATAAGCCTTCGGGTGGTGGAAAGGTTGAGGAATAGAGCATTGTTGATGGCAAGACAGTCTTAGGATATTTTCTCCATGGTGCCACGGTACAAATACTCAGACAACACACGTTGTCTTGAGTCCTTGAGGGTATGTAATAATTCATCTGTTGTCTCGCTGAACAGGTTAATTTCCTTGAAGGGAAGATCCTCCATGGTTGATTGGACTTCCTTGGGGAATCTAGAGGATTCCCATCTCATGACAAGATGTTGCCACCAGGTGGGAAGCTGTGTCCGCTGCATCTACCGCAGCCTGGAGGGCAGATCTGACTATCAATTTATCTTCCTCAATGATTGCTTGGAACTGCAGCCTGTGTTCCTTAGGCAGCTTGTTGACAAATTCAGAGAACCTAATTATAATTAACAAAACCATGTTTAATGGTTTGTCATTAAAGCCCGATAGTTTGCTATACAGAACTGTAAACTTGCAGAAGCGACGTTTTTTGCATTTGGTCTCTTTAACCGTGGGTGTAGATCTGGGTTGGTGTTGCTTGTTCCATTCAGTGGCAGCCTACATCAAAGAGTTCAGAGCGGGATCGAAGAACAATTATTAAACACCTGTATATAGTACAACATACTTCTCCATTCTTTTTATAGTGGGAATGTAGATGACGAGTGGCCAGTACTAAAGCTTCATTGGTAATGCTATCTTACTAGGATCTGCATTCTGGAGAATGTCCAGTAACTTATGAGGTGTGCCCTGTACTTCTTCCAGGGAGATCGGGAGCATATCTGCAGTTCTCCTTAGGATGTCCTGGAACAGTTTATAATCATCCAGTGGTGATGGTGTGACCATCTCATCCAGTGAGGATGATAAGCCCGGTAAAGCGTTCCCACTGATCCCAGATTCATCCAAGGACAACAAGGCCTCTGTATCAATGGACGGCACAGTTGATACCAGTGGTGGATGGTACTGGTGCGTATTGAACTAGTGGTATCAGAACTTCTCTTGCTAGGACCACATTGATTCCAGGCCTGCATAAATATACTATTCCTGAGGACCTTAATATCTGACCCCTGTAGCTAGTGGAAAAATAGGGCTTCTATTATTGGCAGACTTGGAGGGGATGTGAGCTTTCCTCAGGCAATACACAAGTGTCAAGGCCATCACTGACCAGGAAAGTCAAGGGGCAGACCATGTAGAGATCTTGAATCCTGGAGGGGACTACCGCCTCAGACCAATAAAAACTAACCCTAACACTAAAATTAATCAAACTGTTATCAGAACAGGAGAACTATTTATACTAATAAAACAAAGAATGCTAGCTAAAGAAGCAGACACTAGAGATTTTCCATCTCAGACAACAAGTGGTAGAAAGTAACTGTAGAGGCAGTCAGTCTGCTCTGCCCTTATGCCCTTGGTTCAGAGCACAAGGAGGTGCAGGGTATAGGCACAGACCAATTGACATGTTAATGAAAAGTCTTCTGGTCTCAGGTGCATACCCCTCACATGTGCACCTCAAGTGGAATACACGTAGGAGCCATCACTCAAATAAGGATGATAGTTACTTTTTGTCCTCATCTGACATTTCTGCCTAAAGGAGTCATGGGATTCCAAATCAAAATTATTTTATTCACTTAACCAGTGTTCTTTCCAAGACCCCATTCTTCTTCTGCAGAAGCTAAACTCCACACTTTGGATGTGTTAAGGGCGATCTCATATTACTTCAATAGGACAATAAACCTACTTCAAATCACCAAGACTACTTGTATCTTTTGGTAACAGATCCAGAGGATAGGCTGTTTCTACACAAAGACTCTCAAAATAGCTGTTGGACTGCATTAGAATTTATTATGAACTGAGTAAGTTAACTCCACCTTCTCAAATCAAGGCATACTCCACTAGAACCCAGGTAACCTCCTAGACTTTTTTAAGAGGCATCCCTATACCTGAGATCTGGTAGAGCGGCTAGCTGGAGCTCTATACATACCTTTACAAGCCATTATTCTTTAGAGTCGGCCTCTATATCAGATGCAGGCCAGTCTTACAGTCCTTATTTAAATAGGACTCTGGTACCTATCACCTTGCAGAGCCCATTGCTTGCTGTTCACCTAGTATGGGATCTGTGGACAAATACTCAAAAAAAGTGGTTACTTTCCTTACAGTAACTCTGGTACTTCAAGATGTTTTGACTACCGGGATCCCACAACCTGTCCTCCTCCCCCACTAAAGTGGAGTCCTCTAGCGTTGGGGATTTTGTATTGGTGAAGGAACTGAATGGCAGTTGGGGCTGCTTTGCCCCTTTATACTTTCAGATGAGGAGCATGAGGACATACCCTAACAGACACTGCTGGCCAAAAGTCACCTTTTGTGAGCCTGGGGCCTGTGCATAGCTAGAATGGGATCCATGTAGACAAACATCTTGAAGAACCAGTTAGTGTAAGGTAAGTAACAGTCTTATTTCATGATTGGTTTCTGTTCTCTTCCCTAGATCCTATGTCTAACCCCCTTACCTTAGTTAATTGGCATTCATTGCTATGTACAACTTAGATTTTAAGATTCTTGGGATTGGGACCTGTAACTTTTTAATTTGCCTGTAAATCACAAGGGCATATACCTATGGAACTGTATCAATGTGTGTTTGCAGAAGTGTCATGAGAAGGCCATACACTAAACCATGAGTAGTAATATCTAACATCATTTGTCATATCATCATTATGGAGAGTACCATAAACTATATACTAATAATAGGTGATGCTACCAGCCCTGCCTATAATGCTCCTGACCAATGTCAGTTTTTTCCTTCCTGTTGCCGCAGAACAGAATTTTTGCTGAATTCTTATCTTGGTGTTTATACTCTAAAACACATAAGCCTTTCAAACCTGTGTAGTTTGTTTACCTGGTGCGATTTGTAGAAGAACATACAGAAGTTGGTGAATACCACCCAGAGCTTCTGCCACCCGTTGCTGTTCTTGAATTTTCTTAACAGGTTTCCAGAGAGCTGATTCTGAAATGGATGAAAGTAATAAAATAGACATGCACAACCAAATCATAAATAATGATGGAAAGTAGCCAAACCTCATGTAAAGAATGTTTACTTTTCTATTTAAATTAATATATTATTCCTATTGGTCATTAAACTTGGTATTAAACTTTCAGAATCAGAAATCCCTCTCATTCTTTAAATGAGGCTTGTCTATAATTTATTTTTTGTAAGAAAAATGATCTGCTGTTACCTTGTTAGATGCAGAAACCCTTTTGTTGGATGGGATAGCTTAATATGATCAATTTCAATTAAGTTTTTAATTACTTATAAAATAGTGCACTAGTTAGTATTCTTTTAGAGGCCAATTAGAGGCGGGCAGTTTTCTTCACTAATACATTAAGCCCCCTGTGTACAGTTATTAATAGCTATTTACATTCTTCTTAAACTAACTAAACAGAAGCTATGAAATATAACCAAAACCAATTACATTTTAAATAATGTTTTACCTCTTTTGCACAGGTCTTAAACTACTATAACTTTTTAAAAAAACGCTTGGCCTTTGTCAGTTTGTTTTTAGGAGCCTAATGTACCACACCTCATCCAGCCTGCATGTCCCATTCTTTCCCTGGGCCCTACATGGTGCTAGAAGCAATTGGATTTTTAATAATGAGAAATTCAACAGATTTCCTTTGTCTTCTTTTTAATGTCATCCCATGTCCTTTGCTTAAGTGACTCACCCTCTCCTAGTCCTCCTCCACTTCACAGTTCCTGAATGGTGGTTCTTTCAGATACTGCTTCCCTTTTATAATTAACAAGAGGCAGTGTTTCTACTAAAAAAAGAACAGGAGTACTTGTGGCACCTTAGAGACTAACAAATTTATTTGAGCATAAGCTTTCGTGGGCTACAGCCCACTTCATCGGCTGCATAGAATGTCATGTTTTTCTTTCTATCTTTTGTCCTATTATTTCTGCCCATCCATTCTCCACAGATACATGTACAATCAATGCTCTCTTCCACAGCTCTGTGGCTCCTACAATATTTCTGCATGCTGTACTGCTACCTGCTCTTTTTAAACATAGAACAAAGCTATTACAGCACCCAGGAAGGACTCAGCACCCTGGAAGCTGATTGTGCAATACCCTTACAGTGCAGCTGTGGTACTAGTGTACCAGCTGAGCAATACTCTGCCTGTAAAATAAGCTTCAATCTACCATTCAACAACACTGTGTCCCTAGTTGTACAACTGTATAATGTTAAGTATTGCACAGTCCTCAATACATAATACTGTCAATTAACCCCTGAATTTGCAGCAATGGCTATTTAATTCTACTAGCCCTGATTAACTGCTACTAGCAGAAAAAACAATCAGTAGGTAAAACACATTTTACCAAGAATGATGTTAACGTATTCTTGACATTCCCCCACCCCCTTTCCTGCACTGGGTTTACATTTAATGTATTTTTAAAACCTTGTTTTAAACCATCCTAGCCTCTCTCTTTTCAGTTTTAAAATTGGATTGCGTTCAAAATTGTGTTTGACCTAAATTACACACAATTGTATTCCTTAATTTTTTTTGTTACCTCATTACTCTGGAGGATATCATAAAAGGACAGGCTTTGCATTCGGTACCAGCAGACATATGAAATGGAAACAGGCCGCTGATCACTGATCAGTCCAGCAGGTAGGGAAGAACAGTCATTGACAGTTAGAGGATCTTCTACCACAAGAAAGAAAGACAGAAAGGAGGGAGAAACACAGAAAGAGAATAAACGATAATGCTTAAGTGAAAGCCATCCACAGAGTGATGTGAGCATGAATGGTAACCTGCCAAGGATGGAAACAGCTGTGCAACTGAAGATGTATGTATACACGATGATATGTGCCTCTAGATTGTTTAGTCTCCACTGTTTGCTAGTAACATTTTAAGTGTGGGAAGGAAAAAATAGTGCAGTGGCGAGTTAGCCCTCAAAACATAACTAAATATTTTATCATTAAAATTGTTAAGAAAATTAAATCAAATTTTATTAAATTGGCTTTGAGAAATGGCCACATTTATACACTAAGGTGATATTAACAAATGCATGAAAGTTAACATGCAAGTGTTAAACATCAGGTGTCTTGGCTTGCCCCACACTCAGCTACATGTTGTGTCCTGCCTGGTACATCATCTACTTAGTACCTACTATACTGATATCTTAGGAAAACAAGGGGTCAGAATCAAGCTCTTGTGAATTTTTTTTTTTTTTTTTTTTTTTTTGTTGTGGGTAGATGGGTTAGTTACCTCCTGGGGAGGTTTTCTAGTACAAGGGCAATAGTATCAAGTCAAATTTCTGGCATTTCAGCCCGTTTCAAAATAGAGCTAGAAATGAATATTGTGAACATTAGCCCCATTTATTTTTTGAAAGTTTTTACATTAGCTGTAACTATTCTTGCAAATTGAAGAGTATGGCTTAAGAAGACACTGCAGATAAAGTGTATGCATAGTCCCTGGCCCATAGATCATCATAGGTAGAGCAACCTAGAGGCATTTTCCAATGAAATGGGTGTCCTAGCGTTGCCTTAAAGAAGCTAAACCAATTTACAATCTACTTAAGTTTTCCCTAACTGTTTTCTTTGAGCATAAACATAATTTCCAAGAGGACTGTAGATAGATAATAGCATTCAGTACTCCCTCCGGTCTTTACTTTCCTATCTAACTTACATTCTCTGCTCTGTTTTGGAGTGAGAGTTACGAGGGAAAACCTAAGCAGGACCCATAAACAAAATTTCTTACATCCTCTTTCAATTACTCATGAACTTCTTAAAATACATTTAAAACTCGAAAAAGGACTTATTTAGATTTCAGCCATTCTACAAAAGTAATTAAGTGTAATATTTCTAAGACCTGAGGCCTTTCTAGTTAGTATTCCCATGATTCCTAACACTTTGTATGAAATTGGTTTAGCTGTGATCAAAATAAAAATCATATTGTTTTTTCTGTGACGTGGAAAGTACAAATAAAAAATAAGGCAGAGAAAAATAAGCCGTGAGCATATTAAGGTCCTAGAGAAAGATGGCTAAAGTAAAGAAAGTAAGTTAGTATAGAAAACCAAGAAACAAGGCTGCAGAGGCCAGAGACAATGTCCTTTCAGCACTACTAAGTCATCAATAGGTATTAGCAAACAAAAATAGTCAAAGGGAGTTTTCTTTGGTGTGATCTGAAAGTTTAGACTTTCAACATCAAGTTGGCATTTAAAAATGCAGGTTATTTTTGTGAAAGTAGAATCAAATTGATTTTAAGAGATTGCTAAATAAATCATCCAAGTTTACATTTTTGCCAAATATTGTTATCTGACTGTGAGAGGGGGAGCATTAGTGCAGTTGTGTTGAAACTCCAAAAAGCAAATAAAGGGGTGTTGAATTTAATGAAAGGCGGCCAATGTCTAGAGTAAAAAGAAAATGGTCACTGAAGAGACATTCTCTGGAGCTGCAGTTCAGATTGTTCTGAGGCAGATACCTCCACAGCAATACTAAAGTCGATCATTGAAACGCTGGTATTTCTGTGCCAGCAGACGTGCACCGTAGTGTTGCCACGGTGTGGGGACTGACGTTCAAGTGAGGTGCGGGATGCACTGAGATCGTCCTCTGATTCCTGGTCTACAGTAGTTTCATCAGGAGACTCTATGAAATTCAGGGAAAAAGCATCTTTCTTGCAACATACATGATTGGAAAAATTATTAAACATGAAGGTCCAACGCAGCTAAGAGGTTTATATTTTCACAATTCCATGAACTGATTTTAGTCAACAGTCTTCTATAAATAATAGGCTTAAAAAGGGCAACTTTGTTTAAAAGGCTAACACATCCAACACTCACTAAGATATTTTACTTTGGCTCTAACTCTGTTTGTATTAATGTTCTGAAACAGAACTTCCCTAAGACCGGCACTGCTGTATAACATGTCCTGAAGTCATGATTCTCAAGAACAGTTTTACAGTCACTTATCTTAATTCAGCTAAGTTTCACTGCTATACATCTGAATTAAAACAAAAGGAATAGAAATAGTGGCAACTTCAATAAAAAGCATTAAACTGGAACCTGAACCTAATTCTAAGGTATTGGCCTGACTGCACTCTCAGCCAGCAGATTTTATTACACTGAGGTAATGTGATACAGCAGCCAGTAGCGTAGCTAGTGGGGTGCAGGGGAAGCAGCCGCTTCCCCTCAGCACATTTTCCAAAAGCGGGGCCCACGTTCCGCTCTGAAGCTTGGTCTGCCGGGCGGCGCTGGGCTCCTGCGGGCAAGGGAGGGCAGCACGCCTGGAGGAGCCATGGGGAGGGGGCGACACAGTCGGAGGAGCGAGGGGGGGGGCGCAGCATGGCGGCCCGCAACTCCCCCCCGCTGCAGACAACTTTGATGCGGACCGTTTGGCGGCTGGGCCCCTTGGAGTGCTCCGCGGTGCAGAGGCAGCTGTCAACGATCAGGTCCGGGCAGTTCCTGCTGGCCCAGGAGAGCCCCGCCAGCGCGGCCGCAAAGCAGAGACAGCGGCAGAGCCCGTGCATGGTGGAGGAGCGGACGCCGCGGCTCTGTGCTGCTCATGGCAAGCTCCGCGCACAGCCCGCTGCGAGGGCGGCGCGGTGCCCGCCCCACCTCCTGCACTGACCAGGTCCTGGGGCGTCCCCGGGGCAGGGAGGGTCTCCCCCGCCTCCTCGCGGCAGCCACACCGGGTGGACCCGTGGCCGGTCACTCCCAGCAGGAGCCTCGGCGCCGCCCTCGGCTCACCAGAATAAAACTCCCCCGAGGAGGGGAAAGCGCTTCCCCCCTCCAGCCGCGGCCTGTCAGCATGACCCGCCCACAGCCAGGCTCCGCCAGCAGCCCCGGGCAGGGCAGCACCCCAGGGCTGAAGCTCGCTCGGACCGCGCCTGGCGGGGCTCGCTGCCTTCTGCCCCCGCCCCCCAAGGGGTAGCGCCAGCGCTGAGCCTGGGCTGGTGCTGCACGCGGCAAGCCCCTCTGAGGCAGTGACAGCGGGGTTTGCTCTCTGCTGCTGGCTAGGCCGGGCCCCAGAAAGAAGCAGCGGAAGGGCAGGCAGCGGACTCCCAGGCTCTCCCGGTCCCGGGGGCAGCTCCAGCCCCCTCTGTACAGAGAGCCCCGGGGACCCCAGCCCACTCCCATCCCCGGTAACCCCTCCCCAAGCTCCATACCCCGTGTACCCCTCCCATGTACCCCGTGCCCCTGCCTTTCCCTCCCCTTCATCTCCTCTTGTACCCCCGTCCTCTGCCACCCTCCCTACATCCTCCCCTCAGCTGAACATCTGTCTAAAGGGGGGAAAACATTAAGGCGTGAGTTTGTAGCATAACTCCGCAGATAATGCTGGGAGCAGCGGATCGTGGGATTGGGCAGAGCAGCATCCACGCACTATTAGAGTCTCTCGGCCCAGGAATAGGACTGCCCCATTTCGAAACAAATTTTAAAATTCACTAAATATATTCCAATCAAAGGAGGAGACAAAATGCAGTCACTGTTTGCAGCGAAAGCTCCTGCAAAAGACCATGTCAAACGCTCTGCCTGAAAAGGATCGGAGCCCAAAGCCATGGCCAAAAGGTGATTACAGTTTTATAGTTTAATTAAGAAGGGCAGCAGTCGGGAAATGGTCAGCCGGGGGAAACCCTCCGCTCTGATTGTCTCTAGCACATGGGATTCCCGGACAATAATGGGGTGCTAATTCCGAAAGCCCACACCGCCATTCCTCAAAGACAAGGCGGATGGGTAGGAAATCAACCCTCCAGCAGTCCTGGCGAAGCCAGACTGACCCCAGCAAATGAAAATAATCAAAAGTAATTAGAAGCGTGCTGGACTACCCCTCGGAAATCCGTGCGAGAGAATAAACATGCCGGAGCCTTCCGAGCCACTGCAAAGGCCCATGTCTGAGCTGTTAGGTGCCCTGACCTGGTCCACATAAAGACGTGATTTATGAAGTGCAGGGCACAGCAGCAGGACTTCTGTCTTCTCCAGAAGAACCAAATTACTGAGGTGGAGATTAACATGCTTTCAGACGGGCTCATTTCCAGACCAAGGGAAATTTTTTATTTACATTTTTTTTTAGCTTTAATTTCCTCCTCCTCCTCCCTCTCTTTTTAAAACAGCCTTTTGGCGTGGGGGGAACAGAACCCCAGAGAAGTGTGAGGGCAGCAACAGAATGGGAGAGATTGGGAACAGTAGCGTAGCTAGTCGGTAACCCCTCCCCAAGCTCCATACCCCGTGTACCCCTCCCATGTACCCCGTGCCGCTGCCTTTCCCTCCCCTTCACCTCCCCTTGTACCCCCGTCCTCTGCCACCCTCCCTACATCCTCCCTTCTACCTCCCCTCAAGTCAAACCCCCTGTCCCCTGCCACCCTCCCTCTACATCCCTCCCCTCAAACCCCTGTCCTCTGCCAGCCTCCCTCTACAGCCATGGGGGGGCGGCACGGCCGGAGGAGCGAGGGGGGGCGCAGCATGGCCGCAGTGTGGCCGGAGGAGCCAGCCGGGGGGGGGGGGGGGGGGGAAGGGGCACGGCGTGGCCGGGGGAGCCAGGGGGGCGTGACCAGAGGAGGAGCCAGGGGGCATGGACAGAGGAGGAGCCAAGGGGGACGCCTTTTTTATGTTTGCTCTCCCACTCTTAGAACCTGGCTACGCCACTGACAGCAGCACTGAATTTCAAAGTGTGTTTCCTTTTCCATTATCATTGAATTTCTTTTCCATTATCATTGGGTAAAAAGCTCCTCTTCATACACTACTTACTATTGTCAGGTGGACTACTAGCCAGTAATTCAGGGGTGGGACCACTGCTTTTCTCTGCCAGATCTATCGCCATCTGTATGTCCTCAGTCCACTTGTCCATTTCAGCACGGGTACTAAGAACAGAGATCCAGGTTTCATTCGCTTTAAGCCAGGCTGAGAGGCATTTTAAAAGCTAATCACAATTTGAGTTTGGTACCCAATCTATTTTCTCATGCCTACATTTCTCTGACCAGGCTGTTTCTTCTGATTCTAAGAAGTTTGGTTCGTATAAAACAATCAGAGTTGCCACACAATATTCTAATTTATGATTCTGTTTTACTCCAATTTTTAGCAAGCCTATTACTCATGCAGCAGAAAGCATTTTTGTGCAGAATGATTTTAAGAGCAAATTAAAATAAAATTCTATCCATCTGCTCTGTGCTTCCTGCACAACTGTGCAAAAGGCTTGTGGACGTGCATTTCCAATGAATTACCTTGCAGCAACAATGATGGACTGATGTTGACCTCGTAGTGTAAGACAGTGAGGAACTCCCCACTCCTCTTCACTTTCCTCTATCTAGGAGACAAAGGTTCATACATCGTAAGATTGCATTAGCCACAGATTGTAGGAAGCACACATTTTATGGATTGGAACAGTGGGAGGGAAGAGACAGGAAAGTACAGCAGAGATTCACAAACATGGAAATGGAGAAAAAAATAAAAAAGCAGCTTATAAGCAGTCCTATAGGGCTAGGCAGTGAGAAAAATGAAGTGTGGTGGGTGGCAAGGAAAAGATCACCGTAGGATTGACTCTATTTCTCCCACTCGGTCAGCCTTAGATGCAGTAATTACTTAAGGCTGTTTTGTTTACTGAAGCATAGTCATTTTCCTTCTTTCAGTCAGAACATTGACAGACACACACAAGATAAGAAAAGGTAATTCTTTGACACATGCACGCCTGGAATCTCTGAAGAACATACACTGTGCATGAACGGGGCTCTGCCAGATGAACACATCAGTCCCTGCCTGGATTCCTGAAAATACTAGACAAAACTTGGAATGTAACAGCAATACTAAGGAAATTCCAGCCACAGTGGCAATCATGCTTTGTCCTAGGATCAGTAAATACAGACTTCCAGAATTAAGGAATTAATGCAACCCCAAAAAGGGGGAGGAAATTAAAAAAAAAAATCTCAAAGACAGTAACAGCTGAGAGTACTGTACATCGGCCTCAAGTACCTTTACATAGAACACACTAAACAAAGTGGTGATGAAAATAAGAAGAAGAACTACAGTATGTTGTTCGGGATTTTTCTGCCAGCTTCCCAATATAACTCGACGAGATGCTACTGACAACACATTAATGGCTAACCTGTGTTTTATCCCACACAAAGGCTGCTGGACAGGAAAAGGCATAAGAAATGGAGGACACAAGCAAGAGCTGAGCACAAGCATAGTCCTTTGTGCCCATCAGGGACTGTGCTAATCTAGCAGCATTAAAGGCTGAAGGAGAGAGAGAGAGTGAGCTCTAAAGAGTGACATACCAGCCACACCTCTTGCATGCTGAGGAGCTCCAGGAGGCATCATGCAGCCTCAAAGTCCAGTGCTGTTAAGGTGCATTTCTGCATCTCTTGCAATAAAGGAAAGTGCCTGAAAGGCACAATACGCCCCTGACACTTTATCTTAGGCTACGAGCTAAGTGGGTGCATCAACCTTGTGTCCTACTCAGTTTGTAGTGACAGTCTCTTTATGGCCACACTGCAGCAACTCATCACTCTGCTAAGTAGTAGAGACACAAGAGCAGCTGCATCACTTGCTGCCAATGCACCTCAACCTTAAACCGGAGAGCATCTCTAGGGCTGAGATGGCCATTCAGGCCCCGATTTGCCTCTGCTGAGGCTGCTAAGCATGATGATGGCTTTTGTGGTGCACCCACTGGGAACTTGATGGAGACAACCAACACATTTCAAATAAACCACAAAGCAGCCACCAGATGGAGGTAACAGTCTCCCCCACCCTGGGGTAGGAATCAAACAAGTGACATGCTACATATACCATTAAAGCCCTGAGCCACTGAATTCCCACGGTAGTGCTGTACTTACTGTCATGCCATACAGTGGGAGCTGTCCATGGACTTTAAATTGATTTGATGCTGTCAGGCCTCTACTTGTGTACAACAAAACATCATTAAACTAAAAAGCAAGAAGGAACATGATTTAGATTAACAGTAGTACGTTAAACTATAAAGCAAAGGTCAAACAGTAACGATGGGCAGAGAGTCAAGTCCTGGAATGATGTTTGTATGAGGGTCCTAATATCTGGGTGACTATCATCTAAATGAAAATATCAGCTTCCTTACAATATTCCCAGGATCATCCCCATTCTCCACATGATCTCCTTCTGCAACTGGTGCCAGGAAACTTCGCCCAGTTCCTTGCTTACTTGTAGTTCTCTTCTCGGGTCTCCTGGTGACCCAGTGCACTTTGGGATCTCAGCCCTCAAAATGCTAATGAGCCAATGCACTGAGGTCAGAAATAGTGTTTGTTGTTTCCTGTGCATCGGGGGGTTTATGAAGGATTATTACCCTGATTTATGAAGGAGTAGGCTTACCAGTCAGCCCCTTGCTAGGAAGGATGAGCATGTCAGCCCCAAAAGAGAGCTTTCCCTCTGAAGACACCTGATTGGCCATTATTCTGGATATTCAGGAGTAGCCTGTCCACCATACCTCCTAATCTTAAAGACTGCCCATGTGGTACACCACGTCAAAATGTGACAAATGAACACTTGTATTTTGTTGCATGCCAAAATATAATTGATAGATTGTAACTATAAAATTTGTTTAAAAGAATGTTTTCTCATTTATTTAACTAAACCAGTTTTTTAAAAAGAAAACTGAAAAATCAAATTTTAGCATATTCAACCATCAGGACCGGCTCTAGGCACCAGCCAAACAAGCTGGTGCTTGGGGCGG
>NW_020664372.1:22486173-22515758 GCF_002925995.2 Terrapene triunguis | reverse complement strand
CCCTGACATTGAACCCTGGACTTTTAAACACTCCCCCTCCCCACACACATCTCTGCCACTTAGCTATCCCTGCAGGTGGAGCGGCCACTAGAGGGAGTCTTACACACACTTTGCCAATAGGTTACACAACTATTTGCTAGACATGAGTAGAATATTGGAGATTAGGGCTCCTGGATTCTATCCAGGCTCTGGAGGGGGAGTGAGGTGCATTGGCTAACAACACGATAGATAAAACATTTATTTGGGACATTCAATCTGAAAGGCAGCGTGGGAGTGGACAACACCTGGGTCTGCCATACTAGAGACTTAGGTTTTATTACCAACTCTGCCTGAGGTGACGTTGTGTAACCTCTCTACTTATTTATACAATGGGAGGGTCTTTACTGATCAAAGCTTCAGACCCCAACCTTTAAAGGGCTGTGAAGTGCAAGAAAATATAAACAGAAGTCAGTAGAGGTGACATTTGAACTCATGGTCCAATGGCTTCCCAGCTCAATGCTTGGACTACAGCAATAACAGTGGGTCGGTCTCCCTCAGCCTGATTTAACAAAATACAGAATGTCCTGTAATATCCAGTGCACTGAAGAGGTCTGCCACCTCTGCCATCACTCCTCTTAAGCAGCTGGACAAGAAAGCATTCCTCATTGTGCCACTGCACACTTGCTTCACTTCACTTTTTTTAAATACAGTTGTACTTCATTATGTTCAATACAAACTGTTCTCGTCACTTACCAGGAAGAACATCCGCTGCTGTAAACCCTTTCCAGACAACTTACTAAGACTGCCCAGTCTAATGAACTCCTGTAGGAAAACAGACATAGAACAAGCATGTCAAATATCCCTTTTCAAATATCTTGTCGAAAGTCTGTATGTACTTAGTGTCATGGCATTGACTTGTTCTGATAGTTATTAAGGCTGTTTTCACACACACTTCAAATACTTACATTAAAATCTTATTTACAAGGTAGTCTTCCTACTCAGAGCTGCCCTTCTACTTTCAAACATTTTTTAAGGCACTCAATCACCTGATACAGTTTTATTCAACTTCACAGATTATAATCTTCTCTACCTGACGTTGATTGCTCCAGACATCTCCCTCTTCCATCAGTTTTTAGTTAATAGATTATTACAAATCAAACAGCTGATTAAAATAAAAAGGTCTATGTTTATTCACCAGCATCTGGCCACCCTCCTCCTTCAAATATAATGCTTAATATGGTGTATAGCTGACTTGGCTCTTGCTGTAAGCACAAAATCATCTCAAGGGATCCATTACAACAATGGGAGAAGAGGGAGATTTGTCTGGCAACATGAATTCTCCTAGACAAGCCGTGCAGCCCATGTCATGCGATACAGCACATTCACTTAGATCAGACTATTTTAAAGCATGTAAGCTCAGGAAGAGAGAGCTCTCTCTCAGTGGAACTGAACTATCAGAGAGCCAGGTTTTCTGGCATTATAGTGAGTTGCATCATTCGCTGTTTTGAACTATGAAATAATTCCCTTTACCACATAAAGCAAATCAAAGCTTTAATTTCCAGTCACTCTCTCTAGCCTGTTCCAGGCAGTTCCTAATGGGTTCTGTATGGACTTTTAGAGGCCAGTACCCATGACACTTTTGTGCATTGTACAAGCAAAGGATACAAAAAGCAGCAGGATAGTCTGTAAAGCATCAATAAACCAGTTCATGGAAGATTCCCCTCCCCAGGGGAACACTCCAGTTTACACAGAGTTGCTGTGTATCTTAGGGACTTTTGGCAGCCAGCACAGAATATTATTATTTATTATTATTAAACATTTATATTGTGATGCTGCCCAATGGCCACAACCTGTCTAGGCACCATTGCGGTTGGTGCTGTACAATCACTAAGAAGAGACAGTTCCTGCCCCAAAAGAGCAATCTAAAAGTAGAACAGTCCTGAGAATGTTTTCACTGTGACAGAATGGCCCAAGGATAAAGCCACCTTTGTCCCCCTTCCCTGAAGGCTGCTCAGACACAGCCTAGGATTGGAGCCATTATCTCTAATGTGTACTTCGGTGTTGCTGCCTTCAGCGTTGGGCAGCCAGAGGGAAGCTGCTGGCCAGACACCCAGCTCTGAAGGCAGCGTCACCCCAGCAGCAGCGCTGCCTTCAAAGCTGGATTCCCAGCCATCAGCCATGGAGCTTCCTGCAGCCGGGGAAGGTTCCCGGAGATGGGTCTGACCTGGCCTTGGAGTGGCTCATGCAAAGGAAAGGGAAGTCCTGTCCTTCCCTAGCCCCTCCAGGACTAGCAGCAGGAGCCCGGGGGCTTGGGAGTTAAAGGAACCTTGAGCAGGCTGTGGTTTGTGGGTATGTGTGTGTGACCATGGCACCCCCTGACCACAGGGTCCTGGGTGGTCACCCACTCCCCCATCTGTAAGGCCAGCCCTGTCGACCCCCAAAATGATTACCCCCCCAACCCCAACGATGCCACTTGACTTCTGCGCTGCTACTGGTGTTGCCACTTCCTTCAGAGCTGGGCTCCTGGCCAGCAGCCATCGCTCTCCAGCTGCCCAACTCTGGGAAAGCTGGTCTCCCCTACAATAGCCAGATTTCATGGTCCGTGATGCTTTTTTCATGGCTGTGAATTTGGTAGGACCCTAATTTTAATATAGAATCATAGAATATCAGGGTTGGAAGGGACCTCAGGAGGTCATCTAGTCCAACCCCCTGCTCAAAGTAGGACCAATCCCCAGACAGATTTTTACCCCAATTCCCCCCTCAAGGATTGAACTCACAACCCTAGGTTTAGCAGGCCAATGCTCAAACCACTGAGCTATCCCTCCCCCCATTACTGCCTCTGTTCCATGTGATGCTCAAAATTTCCTAAAACAATCCAAAACTGTATATAAAATAAAGCCCCAAAAAACCAAAGCAAAAGAGACAAGAGGATTGTTTCCCTCTCCTTTTACAATCAATGGTTTGCTCGGACACTATTGTATTTTACATTTGATTTACAGTCTTTAGTGAAGGAAAGAGGGGCAGTGCTAGGCAGAAACTGCATACTGTGACGATCAGGGTTAGCTTGATCAAACTCCAGTCGCTTTAGATATCATGGCCCTATCTATACTGCTACAAACTGATAGCATGCCCACATTAAAGCAGTGTTAAAATGGCCCAGGCTAACATGATTTAAACATAGCTTACCTGGCCAAGCGGATGGGGCAGAGAAATTTTATAAACTATGATTTAAAAAAAAAAAAAACCAACAGACTTCTAAACCAGACCTCGTGTTCCAAAGCTATTTGGCTGATAATTTCAGAGCCAGAGATCTTGCTCTTGAGTGAAACTCTGTCACTTACCCTTCCTGGGATTGCCAGATTATCAATGCCTATCAAATCTTTCTTGAGTTCATGCAGCTTCTGGAAGTTCTCCATCTTTATCATACTACCATGGAGCTGAGCCACCATTTCAGAAATCTCAGCCAGAGCAGCTAAGTAAATAAAAACAAAGATCTTTTAAATGCTTGTATCAGACTTACAAGCAGGCACATAATATTTATTCCATCTGTGGCTCACGCATAGCACCCTCCCAACAATTCTCCCTTTCTAGTATAAGATTAGTCTAACTGGCTTCAAATTGCATACACAAATTCACAAGGTTATTTTACTGAGGATGGCAGTACTGTGGCAATCACCACGGACAGAAGACTGCTTTTACCTAAGCTTCCCATGGGCATGCGACACTTTAGACCTGTCTTTTTTACAGTAACCCTCAGAGCGATTGGTTTTCAAGGAGAATCAACTCATGGCACTGATAAGAGAATGAACTTTTTAAAACAGTACCTGAGGGCTCCACAGCTGTGAGAGGAATTTCCTTTTCCCATCAAGGGAAGTGCAGAGAGCTAGCTAGAATTCACACCTCGACACGGACTCAAACACGCTAACATTTGCAGGCAACCCAAACCCCAAAGACACCCAAGAGAGGGGCATGCGTTGCCTATGTGTGTGTTTTTTTAATGGGATGCACAGCCCCGATTCTATTTTAAAATACATTTAAACTACTTTCTCCTGCAGCAGCCACATGTGGTTTGGATGGCTGCCCAGAAGTACAATCAGAAGCTTGATTTTAAATGATATATGATATCCCTGAACAAAACTTACTCGTCAGAGGCTACTCCCAAGGACTCTATTGCACTGTCAGTACTGAAGTATCATTACTACCGATGGAGACAGTCTTGCCATGTTTCCTCTCATTTAAAACATCTGTTAAATCATTATGGTTTCTGCATTATTAATAGATTAATGTTAGGCCCTTTTCTAATCAATTTCCGTTCCTATCTCTCTCATTAGTCTAAATTCGGAAGGGGCCCATAACGACTACATGGGGGCTCACAAATATGTTTGGCGCCGGGCCCACAAAAGGTTAATCCAGCCTTGGTTGTGCTTTATTATTATCCCTACTACTATGTTCTCTCCGAGGACTCCAATATCCATTAATTAATTGTTTAATTGAAAATGTAACTGGGCACATGGCTTCAACCATCCTCAAATATTTATAGGTCTACTCTAATATGGGGGATTCTTAAGAGTCGGTTTTACAGCAAGGGATTTCTGCTCTACAATGAGGACAAAGATTTAGGGTAGGATTTTTGAAAAGCACCTAGCTGATTTACGAACACAAATCCCCTGGAAAATCATAGGTAAGGGCGGAGGAGAAAAAGGAGCAGGGAATCAAGTCATCATGAACAAGAGGGAAAAGCTGGGCAAGAGGCAAAGCTCATGGTGGATTCTCCATCACTGCCCATTTTAAAATCAAGACTGGAGATCTTTCTAGAAAATATGGTGCAGGAATCATTCTGGAGAAGTTCTCTGGCCTGTGCTATACAGGAGCTCGGACTAGATGATCACAAAGGTCCCTTCTGGCCTTGGAAGTGATCAATCGATGAAAACGTCAAACGGAGAATATTTTCTTCACGTTTGAGAAAAATATGACAGCAGCTTTGAACACCTAAAGCGAACCATGGAAATGACAATAAAACAGGCTGCACATCTGGAAAAAGAGTATGTTGTCATGCATACGCAGAGGCAACCTTAATTCTGACATTTCCTGACTTTTGAGTGCTTGACTCTGCAAGCTGAACACTCTTCTAATGTAGTTTTTTGGGTGTAATATTATTTATACTACAGCATGCCTAGTGGTCAGAATGGGGAACTAGCTATCAGGAGACTGTTCTAGTCCACAGCTTATAGAATTAGATTATTCCTCCGCCTCACCTCTGGAGTCTCTGAAGTCCACATGATTTGGTGGGTAGTGTTTGCAGAGCCTTTCCATTATCTGCTTATAGTGCATGAGCCGGTGCAAAGGCCGGAGTAGGAAGGTATTGAGGGGCAGGTAGCAGACTTTTTGTAACTCAAAATCCCTGCACAAGGTCTCCAGCTTGCGAGAGTTCTTGATCCCATTCTCCAACTCCATCAAAACTTCATTGTGTTTCCGCAGGTGAACTGTCAGTTGCTTAAAAACAAAGAGAAAAGAAAAGAGGCAGAGACATTAGCAAACACACTGCAATATGGGATTCCAAGTCATTTGATACAAATATGTGCCTCTATAAAATCTAGCTAATATTGCTGTAGTTTTCTGCAACACAATCACTTGCTCTGTGCAACACTAACGTTCTGTCATTAACCTACAAAAGAAATAAGATGGAAAATCCCACCCTGTCCAGACTTGATTTAATTTTTTGTGCCCATTCTTCCCTTCCCCTGACCTTCTCTGCATCCCCTGTAAAACAAACAAACAAAACTGAGGCAGATAGTCTAGCAGCAGCCAAGGAATTCAAAGTTAAACATATTACACTGTACTTAGCTCACGCTGTGCACTTATCATGGGGACAAACAACAGCTCGGAGTTAGGAAACAAATGTAGATTGGGATCTCCAAAGAGGACTAAGGTAATTAGACATCCAACTGGCACTGACTCTCCCAATTCCTTAGGCCCCTTTGATGATCCTATCTGTAACCAATTGGAATTCCAGCTTTCGTTCATCTATTTATTATTAAAGAGCAGCTACAACTCCTGGAAAACTCTGAACACATACACACAAACACTCCATATCAAAACACCTGCGTTACAGCACTTCATATTTTCTGTCCCTGGGTTATCATCTCATCTACATAACGCTAGGTGGGCAACTTCAGAGGTGAATTCTTTGAGGAGGTCAACAAGCATGTGGACAAGGGGGATCCAGTGGATATAGTGTACTTAGATTTTCAGAAAGCCTTTGATGAGGTCCCTCACCAAAGGCTCTCAAGCAAACTAAGCTGTCATGGGATAAGAGGGAAGGTCCTCTCATGGACTGGTAACTGGTTAAAAGATAAGAGACAAAGGGTAGGAATAAATGGCTAGTTTTCAGAATGGAGAGAGGTAAATAGTGGTGTCCCCCAGGGGTCTGTTCTGGGACCAGTCCTATTCAACATATTCATAAACGATCTGGAAAAAGGAGTAAACAGTGAGGTGGCAAAATTTGCAGATGATACAAAACTACTCAAGATAGTTAAGTCCCAGGCAGACTGTGAAGAGCTACAAAGGGATCTCACAAAACTGGGTGACTGGGCAACAAAATGGCAGATGAAATTCAATGCTGATAAATGCAAAGTAATGCACATTGGAAAACATAATCCCAACTATACATATAAAATGATGGGGTCTACATTAGCTATTACCACTCAAGAAAGAGACCTTGGGAGTCATTGTGGATGGTTCTCTGAAAACATCCACTCAATGTGCAGCGGCAGTCAAAAAAGTGAACATAATGTTGGGAATCATTAAGGAAGGGATAGATAATAAGACAGAAAATATCATATTGCCTCTATATAAATCCATGGCATGCCCACATCTTGAATACTGCGTGCAGATGTGGTAGCCCCATCCCAAAAAAGATATATTGGAATTGGAAAAGGTTCACAAAAAGGCAAGAAAAATGATTAGGGGTATGGTATGGCTTCTGTATGAGGAGAGATTAATAAAACGGGGATTTTTCAGCTTAGAAAAGAGACTACTAAGGGAGGATATGATTGAGGTCTATAAAATCATGATTGGTGTGGAGAAAGTAAATAAGGAAGTGTTATTTACTCCTCCTCATAACACAAGAACTAGAGGTCACCAAATTAAATTAATAGGCAGCGGGTTTAAAACAAACAAAAGGAAGTATTTCTTCACACAACGCACAGTCAACCTGTGGAACTCCTTGCCAGAGGATGTTGTGCAGGCTAAGACTATAAGAGGGTTAAAAAAAGAACTAGAAAAGTTCATGGAGGATAGGTCCATCAATGGCTATTAGTCAGGAAGGGCAGGGATGGTGTCTCTAGCCTCTGTTTGCCAGAAGCTGGGAATGGTGACAGGGGATGAATCACTGTTCTGTTCTGATTACCTGTTCTGTTCATTCCCTCTGGGGCACCTGGCATTGGCCACTGTTGGAAGACAGGATACTGGGCTAGATGGACCTTTGCTCTTATCCAGTATGGCTGTTCTAATGTTCTTGATGTAAAATGGTGGTGTGAAGTGAAGGGGAATGAATGTAACTTACATGCTGACTGGGTGGGTATCACAGCGTGGCTGGCGCCTGTGAATTAAAAAGATCCAGATCCTCCGTGCCAGAACAAGTGCTCTCAGTCTGGCCAATAAAGAGAGTTGGGCAATATTTGGGGGCTAAAATGGGTCAGGGAGTCACAGTGAGTCAGAGCAGAAGGGCAGGTGAGAACTGCCAGAGACCAGGGGATTGGAGGAGTCCTGGAAGGAAACAGAGGGCAGGAGATCAGCAAAACAGATTTGCTCACTGGCATCCCCAAGCTAGAGAGCCAGGGCTGGAGGGGGCTGAAGGCAGTAGAAACAGCAGGAGAGGGAACTGCTGCTGGCTCAAAGCCAGAGAGGTGGAGCCAAGGGCCAGAGAGGGCTGAAGACAAGGGAGCAGCGCAGGAGCTTACCTACTGACATCTCCAGGGCTGGAGACCGGGACCCAGAGGAACAGTGAGAGTGAGGGATGCTCCCCTGGCAAACATGCTCCCAGCAGAGAGGCTGTGGGGGTTCCTGCTGGAAAGAGTGGGGTTGCACCCCAACTGGAAGGGCTGCGGTGGCTGTCCCAGTACAAGGACAGGAAAGGACTGACAGAGTCCAGGTGTGGTCGAAGGCACCAGTGTCTGGTATGTGGGGCATCAAGGGAGTTTGGAGTTTTAGTGATTGCTTGTCCTCAGGTGAGAATTGGCTACTCTGACTATATTGTTGTAATGAACCAGACCCAAGGAGGGGTTGTTTGGAGACCAGAAAACTTGAAGTTATTGGGTCACCTGAAATGGGAAACTGAGGCAGACTAGCTGCCATGCTGCGGTCTGCTGCAGGAGGGCGCTCCAGGCAGGACTGCCTTATGACAGTGAGGTTGTAGCAGCTTCAGTCAGGTTGCAGCGTAAGGTCCATCTGATTGGTCAAGTTTCCGACTTACTTTTTTAAAGGGGATTTTTTTTAAATTAATGAAGGGAGTTCTGTTGTAGTTTGGTGATTGATTTTATTGATGAAGCTCATTGGATGGAACCAGAGAAGTCTCTAAATGAATAAATATGATGTCACAGAAAATGAGGGGAAATTGGACTTTTGTGTATTGATCTGACTTCAAAAGGCAGGATGGCTTAGTCTAAATCTAATGTGGTGTTTGACACATCTCCAGACAAATCCCCTTCTCATGATTTTGCAACAGCTTTACAGTATGGGCTAGTTTACTGGTTTCTAGGCACACTACACCTTCATTCCATGGACATTCTGACAGGCAGAGAAGCTGAACCAAAAGGGACCCTCCTTGGCTACTATAGAGGCTGCCAGGTAGTTAGTTATTACTTTTAACTTCTTCCCTATGTTAACTAAGTTGACAGGGTCAATGTACAGGTCTTTTAATAGGTTCTGTGCTAAGTGTGAAGGTTCTGAACTAATTTTTCTTTTCTGTCTCCTATTCTGACTTCTTTGATCCAAACTCGGTTTTGATTCTTTTCTCTGGCGGCTGCAATCTTTCTTCTGTGTCAAAGGAGGATCGTAGGGCACCAAAGACCAAACAACATGAGGTTAAAGGCACCAGACACATAAGCAGAGTTGTCTCTAAATATAAGTTTACTGTTAGAGATCAACAGCTCTTTAGGAAAACAATTATACTTCCTGGGAATAAGGGACTGGTGTTTGAAAGTGCATATGATGATTTTTCCAGGTATCAGAACAGGTCTGGGTGAATGAAGCAGTCAGTGGTAGGTTTATTGAGGAAAGGGTTATGATGGCCTATTAGATACAACAGTGGATTGTGAATCAGGATTCTCAAGTTCTATTTTCAGCTTTGTCGCTGATTTGCTATGTGATCCTTACAATGGCACTCACCCTTTCTGTATCACAGCACAAACAAAGCTACAAAAAAAAAAAGGGGGGGGGGGGGGGGGGGGGAGAAAAGAGAGACCAAATATCCAGGACCAGCTTCCCAAAAAGTTAGGTTTGCAAATATGTATCTAGTTGGTATATGCCACTGTAGGGCCATTGCCTCTGCAAGTGTCCTACTTGCAGGCATACTTGCATGCACAATTACCTATTCTGTGCTCTCATCTCTATTTGCGCACATAAAACGCGATCTCATTTTGTCTCCACATCTTAAAGTTTATTGGGTTTGAAAATCTTCTCCTGATTTTGTGTGTTATGCTTCTAAGGATTTTTTGATCACTAAAAATCAAAGGGCTTGCAACACTCGAACTCTGCCTAAACATTTAGAAATTCACTGAATGAAACCTTTTAAATAAAAGCTCACACAATAGTCAAAAGCAGCACAAATGGCAGCACTATATTTACATGAAAAAGCACGTTGATTCTGACCCATGCCAAAGCTTAGTGGTTATAGGATCATTCTTACCTTCATACTCTGAATGTTCTTTAGCATAACATCACCAATTCTTTGGTAATCTCCTTTAATGTGAGCATTGGAGCGGCCTTCCCTGTCAGCAACAGAAATATCGAAACTTCAGTCATGCAATATAACGGCATAATCACTTGTAAAGCACCAAGAAACTCAATAACTTATTTCTTTCAAAATCCTAAAATTCTGTGTTCTCTAGCTCAAAAACCGATAAAGTAGCTTCTTAATGTACTGTTAATTCCCATGTAGAGCACATTCTTCATCTAAATTGGGTTGTACTAGTAACATCAGAGAGGGCATGAACCTAACAAAACCATTAGGCTTTTAAGGAAAATTGCTAACATTTTTAAAGCTATAAATAGGGAAAGTTGAGGGCAGGAGGACAAACAGGGAAGATTTTAAAATGCCATTGCAGTTCATTGGGCATTGATTGTAAGGATGGGGCAGAATAAATTTTTTTGTTAAAAACCAAGAATTGTATCCCCAGCAGGGACTGCTGACATGTATGTTCTAAGAACCCTTCTACTGTTGGAAGGGGAAGCAGCCTGCAAGGTTGCCAGGCATTCAGGTTCAGTACAGAAGTGTCACATATTCACAGGGAACATTCCTGTCCAGTCTCTCCTTTTATTTAAAAATAATGCAACCACCGCCCCAATCAGGCTGGACTTCCTATAGCAAGTGCTAATGCATGTTGCAGGGGGCACTCAGTTTGGGATAACCGTAACTCCTGGTGACAAAGGATTATTTGTTTCTAAATGTGTACGAGAGATATGGGGAGGGGTGCAGAATTAAAGGCACTACACATTTTGGGAGATTGAATCATAAAAAGACATCACCCCAGAGAACAGTGAAGGAAATTAATGAATTTAAGATTCTAATTGTCATTGAACTGTTATACTGGTCTGAGCTGAGCATTTCAAAACAGACAGGAACAACCACTAGGGGGATGAGGGAAGCACAGACTGACAGCCTAGTAAAAAAAATGAAGAGGGAACAAAGTCTTCCTCAGTGCAGCTTCAATCATTAGCATATTCTCACTCAATGCCTCAGATTTTAAAATTTTGCTAAACTAATGAGTGTGAGTTTGGGGGGGTGGTTGTGGTGTCAAATTCATCCCTGGGGTGAACATGTACAATTCGACTGAAGGAGCTGCACAGACCAAACAGGCAGACAACTGAGATCTAAAATAACGAGATCAAAATTAACTCGAGGAAATGGTCAGATCTCTGCTTTAAACTAAACACATTTCTTGATTTTCATTCACCTGTAGCTATTCAACTCATTCAAACACATCTAGATTTTTACTTTAGGAAAAGTCTATTTGCACTAAAGTATGAATAAATGGAAGACAAAATCGTAAATCTTTGCATTAGAAGTAATTGCAGCATATTATTCACAACTTTATTGAAACCCCTCTTTTAGATCTTGAAACCTGATACCATACCAGCACTTAGTCACAAAGATAATATGGGCCTTATAAATACCTAAACCAGACAGCTCTATCTGCCTATTTAGATATTTGTACCACCGTAACACCAACCATGATATCTGAGCCTGGCAGAAAGAAGCTGACCTCTCAACTGCTAACTACACCTTTGTTAGTTAGTTTTAGTTTTTTTTGTAACAGAGAAGGAATGACATTGAACCTTGCTCATATGCCCTGATATTCCTCAAGCTACTATCTTAAAAGGCTTCCTCCTAGTACTAACAAGCTTCTCTCATTAGAAGGAAATTAAGTCTGTAAATGCAAAATTTTAAATTTCTTCGCCATTATGAAACTGTTTGATTATTTTTAAAAGTATAAAAAAAGCTACTGTTTGATTGAGCTCAAGTGCTGGATTTTGTCTGTTAAGTTATTAAACACACAGGGAATTCTCCTGCAGTAGTGAAGCAATTGACCCAATGTACAAATTACAAGGACACAAAGGGAAATCTAAGGTTAGTAGAGTTAAAAAAACAAACTTCTTATTGTCCTTAAGTATATTAAGGAACAAAAAGAATCCTAACAGTGGTATCGGCCTATTATTAGATGGAAATGGTAGAATTGTCAATAATACAGCTAAGGCAGAAATGTTCAATAAATATTTCTGTTCTGTATTTGGGAAAAAGCCAGATGATGTAGTCATATCATGATGATGATGATGAAGAAAGCCTTGCCATTCCAACAGTAAGTTGGGAAGATGTTGAGCTGCAGCTACTAAAGCTAGACACTTTTAAAATCAGCAGGTCCAGACAATTTGAATCCAAGAGTTTTAAAAGAGCTGTCTGAGGCGCTCTCTGGACAATTAATATTGATTTTCAATAAATCTTGGAATTCTGGGAAAGTTCCAGAGGACTGGAAGAAAGCTAATGGTGTACCAATATTTTAAAGACTTAGCAGGACAACACAGGTAATTATAGTCCTGTCAGCCTGAAATCAACCCTGAGAAAAATACTCGAGAGGCTAATATGGAACTTAATTCATAAAGAGTTAAAGGTAATATAATTAATGCCAATCAACATGAGTTTATGGAAAATAGATCCTGTCACACTAACTTGATAACTTTTTTGGTGAGATTACAAGTTTGGCTGATAAAGGTAATAGTGTTGATGTAATATATTTAGATTTCTGTAAAGCATTTGGCTTGGTACCATAAGACGTACTTGGGAGCTGAGAACAGGTTTGCTTGGAGTATGCACCAAGCACATAGTGCAGAAAGTAGGGTGAGGAGCTATGGAAGGCTAGTGGATGGCACAGGCCCACAAGTGTTGAAACCAGGGCAGAGGGGATGAGAACACTCTCTGAGAAAAATTGAGCTGTTTACACCTTTCAGAGCTATTGTCTCAGGCTGTATTCATCTCCATGGGATGCTCTCATTCATCTGAGAACATATAATCGAGATAAATGGACCCCTTCACACCTCCCTGAGCCTCCTGTGCTGCAGATGGATGTGTAGAGCCTCTTCCCAATA
This sequence comes from Terrapene triunguis, assembly GCF_002925995.2. Classification (NCBI taxonomy): domain Eukaryota; kingdom Metazoa; phylum Chordata; order Testudines; family Emydidae; genus Terrapene; species Terrapene triunguis. The sequence continues at coordinate 22,502,918 of NW_020664372.1, read as the reverse complement.
CATGAGGCCCAGATTTGGGTAGGGACTCTGCATCTTCATTCTCCTGCCCCTTCTGTCTCTAGCTGGTCCTTGCACTCCTCACAACCCCACCACCTTCTCACCTCCTCAAGCTTACAAGGAACTTGGAGTGCTGAGGAGGAAAGTGGAGTTGGTATGAGTGCGAGAGGCTCAGAGCAGTGCGCGCGCGTGTGTGTGTGTGTGGGGATTTGTGTGGGGGCTTGGAGCAGCAGGGAGCAGGGGGGTGATCAGAGCAATGGCACCACGGAGGGAAGGTGGGAGGAGTCAGCGTAGTGTCAGAGCAGTGGAGGGGAGCACGGGGAGTTAAAGCAGTGAGGGGGAGTGTTGAAGCAGTGCAGGGAAGAATGGGATGGGAAGGAGAGGGTCAGTGGGGGATGCTGGTAGGGCTTCAGCTCTTTCCCCCAAACACCTGACCATCCATGCACCCTATGATTTCCCCCCCGCACTTCAAAACGTGACCCCAGCGACTCTAGTACCTGCATCCTCTCCCCAGTTCCTCACCCTGTGACTCCCTGCCAATGCCTGCGTCTCCCCAGGGGAGGAGGGAGAACCAGGCTGTTCTAGATGTGCAAGGAGGTGAGAGATGAGAGATGATGCCGGGGCACTGTAGGGACTAGCATGCAGCCAATGCATCCTGTGGCTGGGGTGATCATTGCCAAGGAGCCAGAGGCACTGGAGGGGGAGAGATGGGTTGTCGTAGATGGGGAATGCTGAGAAAATTAATTTTTAAAAAACCAAGAAAATTAAATGCCCCAGTTGCCCAATGGTGCCTTATGCATGTCCAGAAAGTTAGCTACGCTACAAACCTCTGAAAGCCAGGAAATACAGATTTAAGGTACAGTACTGACCCTCTCCCCTTAACTCTGCCCTAAATGAGTAATACTCCAATGTGCTGATAACACACACACTAGCACCGTACCCTCACAAATGCAACAGAACACTTTGGGAACAGAGCACACGCACACTGTAGGACTGAGTCTGAAACCTTCTCTTTGCTAAGGCAAAACGTGTGTTTATATCAGGTATAACAAAGAGGAGCTACATACACCTGGCCTACACTCAAACACTGAGGCTACCCCACACAAACCACAACAACCTTGCTAAATGTAACAACCCCTTCCCTTTGCTGTGAGGATTCTGTCTTAGCCACTACTTTCAGTTACTCCTCACCAGATGCAATTAACAGGCAGCAAGTTTAAAACAAACAAAAGGAAGTATTTTTTCACACAACGCACAGTCAACCTGTGGAACTCCTTGACAAAGGATGTTGTAGAAGGCCAAGACTATAACAGGGTTCAAAAAAGAACTAGATATGTTCATGGAGGATAGGTCCATCAATGGCTATTAGACAGGAAGGGCAGGGATGGTGTCCCTAGCCTCTATTTGCTGGAAGCTGGGAATGGGCAACAGGGGATGGATCACTTGATTACCTGTTCTGTTCATTCCCTCTGAAGCATCTGGCATTGGCCACTGTTGGAAGACAGAATACTGGGCTAGATGGATCTTTGGTCTGACTCAGTATGGCCGTTCTTATGTTCTTACTGAGGCCTGGAGACTACCGTTGGGAATGCTGACAGTACACATAACGCAAGCATACCCCGTGCCTAGTACTGATACAACCTACAGAATTCAGTGCTGAAATGAGGCATACTTGTTCTTTTGAAGTACACATGCACCTCTCTTCATATCACAATAACCTGCTCAAACTACTCCTTCCCTCACTCAGTACAGGCAGTCAAAGTGCAGGCAAATATATGCTGCAGTTCAAATCTATGGAACGCAACACAACACAAACGATGGCACATTCTCTTAGTCATTCTTTATGTTTTCTTACCCTGGCACCCCCCTTACTGAACCATTCCAGTGGCTATTGCCAGATCCATGGGCAAGTTAAGGTTGCGTTGTGGGAGTGGCACATCCCTTAACTTTGTATTTCCTGGTTTTCCAAGGTTTGAGCACAGCTGAACTTGACATTCCAGAAAGGCATGTGGCACCATCAGAGCACCTTCACTCTGGGATAATCAAGTTTGGGGGCATCTAATTACCTTAAATGTTAGTAATTTGAGATTCAAGGGCCAGATCTGCCAGCTTTCTACACCTTTACTGATTCTCAGAGCAGCAGAGAACCCGTTTGGCCCCTAGTGCAAGTTAGAGCAATTTTATCTAAGTCATGGCCCCTGGAACAGTTCCATTCAGCCATCCCAGAATACCTGGGCACAGTATAGCCAGACTACACTCCCAGCAATGCCACTGTGCCAGGGGAGGAGAGCAGTGGGAGCAGGTGGTGTAGAGCTGATCAGGGATTCCCTTATGCAAGTGAAATCCCCGGTCACTGTTATAGCATTTGTCTGTCCATGCAGGGACATGGAGGAACGATAGAACAGGGGTTGAGGATCCGGCCCATCCTGTTTAATGTGGGGAGCTGACTGAGTAGGCGTCATGGTACAGTGGGATTGGAATATTTTTGCTTATGTTTTTCTCTGAAGCAACCTAGTGGATTTCCTTAAGGATGCTGCTTTTCTCTTACTTTAAATACAACATTGCACTCAGACCACTTAATAGAACAATGGGTTTGGAAAAGTATTAATAACCTAGCCTCCAAATGGCATTTGTTTGTTTATTTTAAAGGGCCATGACACCCACTCCTTCAGTAACACCCACACAAGGGTAAAGAGGCTCCAAGAAACCTCACAAGGCAAGCCCTGTAGCGCTTCCAATAAACACTGTCTCGGCGAGGAAAGTCTGAGCCTTCAAACCTCAAGGATCAGGAAGACCCATGGAGAAAGGAAGCTCCAACTCATCAGCACCCTGGCGTTGCCAGGAATTAAAGATTTATTTTAAATTAAAGATTATGTCTTGTGATGAAACCTCCAGAAATATGTCCAACAAAAACTGGCATCCTTAGCAAGGCTTCCCCCTTCTCCCTTCCTACTGGCACGGTGGCTCTCTATGGAGGATTCCTTGCCTCCTTCTCCACCAAGGGGGAGACAGATCTTGTGGAGGATGCCGCACTGCCGCTAGCATAAGGAAGGAAAAGGGGAAGGAGATGGCCCTGGAAGCCAGCTCCTTACTGGCTCTGGTCACGTCTTCAAAGCTGCTATGGGATCAGGAAGTTTACTGATCCTTTGAGCATCTGAGTGCCTGACTAGCTCTCCCTGCTCCCTCCAAAACATTCACTTACGGCTTCCTGTGCTACCTGCTCCCTTTCCCTGCCAATTCCTTTCCACAGGCCCCAGGATTTGGTGCCCCCTCCATCCCCCATGCCGGATCAGATGAGCAACAGGGAAGTTTCCCTGGAGACTCCAGGGTTTGGAGTCCTCCCAAGATCTCTACAAAGGGTGACAGATTAAGCACAGACCCACCAATCTGTGGATACAAGAAGCACTGAGCAGACACCTCAGAGCTCAACAGACCTTAAATCCATCCACACAGTGCACAATGGGGCCCTGGTCCATGACTGGGGCTTCAAGGCATGCCAGTAATATATCTTTCTTGGTAGTCCATCGATCCGATGATGACAAATCTGTGCAGATCATCTATTGTTGGTCTCATGGTGTGCCCTCTGATGACTGTACAAGCCAATTCAAGAGGTGCACATTTTGCTGCAGATGGTGCATGGGAAGTTTGCGGTCAGTGGATTGTGCGCTGCTGATGCTCTGTGACGTCGTTCGCGTGCCTCTTGTAGACGCCGGCAGTGGTCTTCCTCAAAGGCGATGAAGGTATTTCTGACTGTTGCACGCCACTGTGTTCTGTCGCTGGCGTGGACGACCTATATGCCGGATGCCCTGGGAGAGCTCACCATACAGAAGCTGATGGGGGATTCTGTTGGCATCCATGCGGCTAACATGACCGGTCCAACGTAGCTGAGACTTCATGATCATCATTTTGATGCTTGTCATCTGGGCTCTCTCGAGGATCTCAAGAAGAGGCACTTTGTCTTGCCAGCAGATCTTCATGATGTTGCGGAGGCAGCGCATGTGAGATGCTTCGAGCTGCTTGATGTGACGCCTATATAGTGTCCATGTTTCGCACTCGTACAAAAGAGATGAAAGAACAACAGCTCTGTACACAAGCAGTTTTGTTGAAATCCGGATGTTGTGGTGATTTAAAACTTTGACACACAGACAGCCAAGTGCCTGGCTTACTTTGGATATTTGTGCGTTGATCTCATTATCCAGTGATCCATCACTGGATATAACACTACCCAGGTATTTAAAGTTCTCCACTACTTTCAGCTGAGTGCCATCAATGGAGATACTTGGGACAGAAGCATTTGATCCAGGTGCAGGTTGATGGAGAACTTCTGTCTTTCCGAGGCTGGTAGTTAGTCCGAAAAGTTGCGAGGCCTCAGCAAACTTGTTGACAATGTGCTGAAGATCATTTTCAGTGTGAGCCATGAGGGCACAGTCGTCAGCAAAGAGTGCCTCAAGAAGGAGTTTCTGCACGGACTTAGTCTTTGCATTCAGGCGACGGAGGTCAAAAAGTGAACCATCATGCCGGTATTTCAAGTATATACCTTGGTCCATATCTTTCATTGCATGGTTAAGGACACATGCAAAGAACAGGTTAAATAGGACAGGAGCGAGAACACATCCTTGTTTCATGCCGTTGGTGATGTTAAAGGGGGCTCATGTGGCTCCATCAGACAATACTTCGCCTGTCATGCTGTCACGAAAAAGGCGTATAATCTGGGTAAATTTTCTTGGGCAGCCAAATTGTGTTAGAATGGTCCAAAGGGCTTCCCCGGTTGACGGTATCAAACGCCTTTGTCAGATCTATGAAGACAGCATACAAGTGCATGTTCTGTTCAATGCACTTCTCTTGTATTTGTCTGACAGCAAACACCATGTCGACTGTGCTCCGGCCAGGTCGAAAACCACATTGACTTTCAGGTAGATTTGCCTCGGAAATACTGGCTATTAGGCAGTTCAAGATGAAGCGGGCGATGATCTTCCCTCCAACGGAGAGGAGGGATATGCCTCTATAGTTTCCACATTCTGCTTTGCTGCCTTTGTTCTTGAAAAGAGAGACAATAGTAGCATCGCGAAGGTCCTGTGGTATGTTTTCATCCTCCCAGATGTTGATGATCACGCTGTGGAACGCTGCTAGTCCTGCTGGACCTGCTGCTTTATATCTCTCTGCTGGTATCCCATCTTTTCCAGGAGCTTTCCCTGAACTCATCTGGCTAACAGCTTTCTTAATCCCATCTATAGTGGGCGGAAAGTCAAGATCTGTCAGAGCAGGTTGTTGTGGAATTTCTTTGAGGACATTATTATTCACGGTTGATGGTCTATTGAGAAGGTTGCTAAAGTGTTCTCGCCATCTTTCGTTGATGCCTTCTTTATCTTTAATCAGCGTTGTGTTGTCTAATGAGAGCAATGGGGTGGTCCTTGGTTTAAAGGGTCCATAGACAGTCTTAATAGCACTGAAGAACATCTTTAAGTCCGTCCACTTTGGTCCCCACCTGTCACTCAGCTCTCACCTGTGGCTCCAAATAGCTGCAGCATGCGCAGCGGCCACACCCCGGGCAACGGCTTCGACAGGCCGGCCAAACCAGGGGAGTGTAACTGATGGGATCCAAACCCTCAGTGAATTTGGGATATGCCTACCCCGCATGCGACGTCAGCTCCGGCGGATTGGGCGAAAGAGATCACTAAGATCCAACGGCCAAGAAGGTGGTTTTGCAACGCTTTGTGGAAAGCAAAGGGCTTGATGAGGCACGAATATATAGAATAATGATAAATGAAACATCTCGGGTAACGTTTCCTGTGTTTATCTGGTCTCAGGGAAATGAGTTTTGGGTGCTGCTCCACTCTGGAGCAAAGTCTGATGGAAACAGCTGGCGGGTCAACAGGATAAACAATTTGCTCTGGAGGGAAATGCACTCAGAAGGAAGCGTGTATAAAGTGAAAGATTTCTCCATGGTAAACATTTCTCCCCTCCACCCAAAGAAACAATACAGAGGATAAAATAACCCCCATGCTGTCTTATTTCTTTCACAGCACAAGACACAGAAGCAGACAATAGAGTCCTCCTTGTGCTGTGCTCTGAATGACATCTCATAGTTTGCTGAGGGAAAAAGAGGCTCATTTGTTGTGTGTCAGTAGCAAAATTGTTCTGTTTGCTCTTCGTTTTCATGGGTCACTGTTTGAACATGGAATTGATCTGCCAATGACAGGATATAGAGTTCTCAACTCAGGGCCTGGGTATTAAGATTTTCATCAGGAGGTGAATTCTGACTTTTAATTGTATAAAATAGGCAGTAGCTTGTACCCCATACTCACAAGGTGCTCCAAGGCAAAGAGTGTATTGCGGGCAGGAAGGAGGCCTATAATAAAAGGTGATATATTTATTGGAGATATAACACTATAAAGTAGACAAAACTCCCACCTCGCTCCAAACCATCGGAGGGATTCTCTCATCTACTGTGGCCCTTGTACAACTGTTGTAGTAGCAAAAAAGAGCTCAAAGAACCCTGCAGCTGGCCAGGGGATAATTCAAAAAATTATTAATTGTGTGGTTAACATTATATTACTCTAGCTAATGACCATGTGATCCCCTTTACTCATTGTGCACCCCTTCCTCTTCCCTTTGTTTTGTCTGTCTTTGTCTCTTAGCTTTTTAGCTCTGGGTATTTTCTGTGCATCTGTACAGCACCCAGCATGTTCTAGGCACTAGCAGAAAATAATAGGAATAACCTGGTGCCATCATTACTATAATTATGGCATAATCTGTAAGGGTGTTCATGACACCCGTAAGGAGTGACTAGCATAGCGTCTGTCTTTTCCTGGTTGATCTTTTCCCCCTGTGAACATTTTGGCTCCATTCAATTAGGCTGAGATTTGCAAAGATGCCTGGGGGATTTGGATGCCTTCCAATTATCATAGGGAGCTGGGCATTCAAATCCTGCAAGTAGTTTTGAACATCTCAGCCTTAAAGACCAGATGTTCAAGGAAGAACCTGGACAAGGAATCTGAATTTCCAGAAACATCATCCAAACATTCAGCCCTTAAGTGACTTACTTAAGGTACACCTACTCTGGGGAATGATATATGAGAACAGCATGTGCAGAAATGAGGTCTCCAAACAGAGCAAGATCAACCTCTCATCTCACCAGACGCAACATTTTTAATAAAGAGAAGACCATGTGTATCCAGACAGATTCTACTGGTTCTTGCTGTTCAATTACTATCTGTAGCAGCTTGATGGTCACAAGAAACTTCACCAGCAGGAACATAAGGAAGATAATTTGTGAAACATTCTTCTATTTCTTTCACATCAGAAAATATTCTTAAATTTCATTCTGAACAACATTGAGTACTATGTCATTGTGAAGATTTTGAAGACTGGAGGAGGACACTAGCTTATTACTACTGATAAGGAATTCAATTTTTAACACTATATTATATGATGCTAAAAACAACCAGTTTGCTCTATATACAGAGACTCTGCAAGCAGCTATTTTGGGTCTTTGAACAGAGCTCCTCTGTTTTTCCTCAGCTCACACCATTTCAGAGACAGTGGAAGAAAATCTGTAGCAAGAACATACTGTCTCAAACTGCCAGGGAATACTCTTATAGGAAATGGAAATTTGATGGTGAAAATAAATCAGGAATAATATTAACACATGTTCCCTAAAGGTCAACATAAAATTCAATCACAGCTCTGGGAGAAACAGTTAGCATTGTGTTAGTGACCCTGTCTGCAATAAAGTCACCCAAGATTGACCTGTAAAATGTTATGGGCTTAGGGATAATACCACCGCCTGGTCTAGTTAGCTTCCCAGAAAACCATAAATGAAGACTAGCAAGACCTGCCTCTATATAAGCTCTCAGCTGATTCCTTACTGAAGTGTCATATTTCATAAGGGTTCCCAGTCAAAACTATGCCTTCTAAATAGAACACAAAAAACCTGGCAGATTAAAAACATGAGATTAGATAAAAACAAAACAATTTAGAAACATGATGACAAAGAGCCTGCTCATGCTGCTAGACCAAAGGCTGTCTCATGACTCCTCTCGCCAACCCCTCTGTTGCAGTTATTCTCCCAAAGCAAGAGAGATTACACAGTACATCTTTCAGAGGACAACAATGCCACCACTAAATCAGCCAGACAAACCCCACCAACAACTGCCATGGTGTAAGTGGTGCAAGCCAAGCCCTAGTCAGCCCTGTGAGTGAGAAACCTGAACCAGATTGAATATGCAGCTGGTCCATTCCATACAAACAAGATATTAGAGTGTATAAAAAACAAGATAGAAAGTAAATCTGAAAATATTACCATGCTATTACGGTGACCTGGCTCGGCTAATTTTGAGGCAAGGCAGAGGCAAACCAAGACAAAACTGAGAATTTAAATTTTTTAGAACTTTATAAGGGAAAGCCCAAAAATTGTACCAGGAGCATAAATAATATAGAACCTTACCAAGTACTTACTTCTATAATAATAAACTATAGGTTACCAACACATGAACCTTTGCAAGTTTGTACATGCTACTCTTCCTCACTCTGTGCAGTTAATAGCAAAAGCATTGTTATTAACAAGAACAAAAGAGATTTCTCAAACATACTGTGTCATTTGAGAGAAAAATCAACGTTTCCTCTCCTTGGCTGTAGCGCAATTCCATTCTTGCTATCATGTTCTTTGATTCTCTTTAGTTTGAAGTGCTCCTTGTACTCAATGGTCCTGTGGCTGTGCCTCTTTTCACCGAGTTTATCTGCAAGTCGGGTTTCTTCACTTAATGAGCCCTCACTTGTCCATTAGGCACCTTTGAACTGTTTTCCTTCAACAGATGTTCAGACAGTCATTCTCTCTGGTCATTTACTTTAGGTCCTTTGTGGGTGGGCTTCACATTTACTGTTTTCAGGATCTGTTTTCATCTAACACAGCTGTTTGATCAATACCCTTTTTCACCAATTATATTTCCTTTCAGGTTTTTTCCTTGGTATTCTCTCTCCAGTATGTCTGTGGGTTTTATTCCCTCTACTAATACTGACTGCTCGCATACCCACGTCTGTTTTTTTCTGCTTCTCCTGACGTGAAACCTTTCCTATTTTCCTTCTTTCCCCCTTCGCATTTCCCAGTGCCCTACTTTTAGTCTCCTGTTCTTCTATTTTATCCCCTCACCTCCAGGTCATCTGCTAGCTCCACATCCTTCCCTCCTTCTCTCACAGCTTTTTCCAACTGTCCCCTTCAGGCAGTTTCCAAGCCTCTGCCCCAGCTCGAACTACCCTCTCCTGAGTTCGCTCTCTCTCTCTCTGCTGCAGCAGGGGCTAGTCTCAGGGCCAGGGTTACTACACTATTACCTAATATAACCTAATGGATGAGAGGGCTTGATCCTCCATTCTGTGCGAGTGGGGATGTGGGTGTAACAGGACAGCAGTTGTAACTCTCTGATCCTGAGCCACTCAGTTCTCCAGCAGAGGCTAACTTAAAATAAAATAAAATAAAAATCCTGTGTAGGATTGGACATGGCAGAGCCTCCTCACCTTCCCAGCAACACTTTTGCCCTTATGCTGTTGGGGGGAAAGCAGCAGCAGCAACTATACTGCTTCCGCCAGCTTTATACCAGCATTTTCTATCTCTGGCTGCTCCAAGGCCACGGGGCCTTTTGTGATAATTGAATTAAGCTAAATCTACACAAGTCACTCTTAGGCCAAGGTAAGATTGCCCACGCAATGGGGCGGTACTGTTGTCACTAGACCCATTTTGAAAGAGACTTAGTTAAATCAGTACAATTTCTGTATATAGACAAGCCTAAAGCAAAACCATTTTAAGCAAGGGTTAAAGGGTAAAGAAACCTTTACATTAAGGGTTTAATAAGACTGATTTTTAAATCGATTTAGTCAAACCAGTGCAATTATTTCAGATAGACAAAGAGTGACATTTTCAAAAGTGCCTACCTGCCTTAGTAGCATATGTCTTATTTTCAAAAGTGATTTAGGTACTTTGGAACCAAGTCTTTTTGAAAGTCACTGGGGCTTTGAATTAGGCATTTACGGCTAGATCCACGAAGAGATTTAGGCGCCTAACTCTTCTTTAGGCACCTAAATCCAAAATTAAGATCCTCAAAACTCACCTAACCCTATAGGCACCTAAACTTCTGCTGATAAAGTCCCCATGATGTCTAAATTTCTGCCATTGGGCATGCACACTCCCACCTAAGTCCTGACACCTGGGTGTCTAGCTAGCCTAAGCACTGTTGGGATCCTCAAATTAGGTGTTGCCCTGCCTCTCTCACTTATAGGATCAGGCCTCGAACAAAATAGTGGTGGTGGTGGCTGTATATAAATATACACGGTATATAAATATATAGAGAGTGTGAGAATGACTCTATAGACCAGTGGTTAGTGCATTCACCTGGGAGTTCAAGTGCCTGTTCCAATGATTGTTTAATTATTTATACACAATGGACCATGTTCCTCACAAGAGAGTTTGAAAGAGCCCCCCCGGCCCAATCTCCCAGAGCCCAGTGGTTCAGGCACTCGTCTACAGCGAGGGAGTCACAAGTTCCAGTCCCAGCTCCACAAAGGGGGGAACTGATCCCAAGTGTTCCAAAGGCTATAAGGGGGGCACTGCCATCATTTTTTCTGAGCAAGGATTTAGGGGGTCCTGACTCCAGGAGCAGGTTCACAGCTGAGAATCTCAAGTGGAGATAGGCACCTCCCTCTGGCCCAGCCTTAGGCATCTAAGTTCCTTTTAGGGTCTTAGACCCCCACCTTCTTCTCAGCATTTCCTACTGGCTAGCTTGGGCAGCTTCCTGCTCAGCTTGCTGGCTTTTGTGTATCCCATTATTAGGCACTTAACTCTCCCCATGCATTGTATGGGGAGCCTGGGAATCTAACTCGGGGGTGTGGATTCCACTAGGCAGCAGGGTGCCTAAACGTAGGTGTTGCAACACAGTTTTAGTGCCCTTTGTGTACTTAGCCCATAGAAACCTCAGTCCCAGCGGCTTTTGATGAGACTTATGCTCCAAAGTTCCTAAACCATTTTTGAAAATGGGACTTATGTGCTTCTGCAAATTTTACCTGTAGCCTGGTGTGATGCTATATTTGCCACAGGAAAGAGAACTGCAATCTGCATTACAACGTACTGTCTCTGTTTCAGGCACTGCAGAAAAGCCATCTCCATTTCAGTAGCGCTGATGGATAATGTGAAGATTAGGAAGACTTGTGCATGCTCTATTTTTTGAGAGGAGACATACTGTAACTCGGAGGCTTTCATCCGTCACATACAAGTAGGAGAAGAGCCAGCTGAATTTAGTTCGTATTCTCATATTTGATAGTAAGATTGGTTTTCCTTTGCAGTTTATGTAAAATATTAAATTGGCTATTCATTCTGGTCACAGTACGCCTTCTCAGGCAAGAGATTGGGACATTTAGCTCATCTTCTCATGCCTCTATCAGTGTTTTGCATAATAGGTTTCCAAATTAGCTTTCATAAGTTCTGACAGTGGAGGGTTGATACAAATCCATAAATATGCATCTTTCCCTTGTTAGCTTACAGACTTGTATAAAATGTAGATGATGACTGCAGAGGACAATAAGAACATAAGAATAGCCATACTGGGTCAGACTAATTAATGGTCCATCTAGCCCAGTATCCCCTCTTCCAACAGTGGCCAGTGCCAGATGCTTCAGGGGAAGTGAACAGAACAGGGCAATTTATTGAGTGGTCCATTTTCTCTCATCCAGTCCGTTTCTAGCAGTCAGAGGTTTAGGGATGTGGTCCCTGTCGAGTATGAGTATGGATATGGGATACCCAGAGCATGGGATTGTACCTCTGACCATCTTGGCTATTAGCCACTGATGACCTATCCTCCATGAAATTACTCCAGTTGTACTTTTAGCCTTCACAACATCCTTTGGCAATGAGTTCCACAGGTTGACTGTGCATTCTGCCAGGATACTGGTAGCTGAATGAGCAGAGTAATTATTTCTGCATTTAGGGTTTAATGCCACACAAATACTTCACAGACATCCTAAAACTTGTAGCCTTCCAGACTTGACACACATACTAGAGAGAAATAGCTTTAGATACTTTTAATAAAAACAGGAAGACTAATCTTTTCACAGAGAAGTTAGTAATTTGGCTTCCAGTTCTAACGCACTTCAGAGTCTGCAGTTTGTTCTCTCAGTACTACCAGATGTGGCTCAGAAATGTATTCCCAGTAGTTAGCAAAAACCTCTCAGATTTCAGCATCTGGAGGGAGGGTTTACGTGAGGCATTGAGAAGGAAATAGAAGATGACAGGAGTTGCAAAATTTACTACAGATCCGCTAGCTAGCCTGAGCACTAAACTTACTAGAGCTGGAGGATTGTTGTAACAGTGTCAGTATCAGACTTCCTGAATCTCAGCAGGGTTCAGATGGCCCTTCCTCAGGCTAAGGTAAATTGAATACTATGTTAGACCTTAAAAACTGGGGATTTCTCCAGTGGCCGGGGATTGATGGGGCGCATTAAAGACCCTACATGGAATTTAAAGGTATCAGCAAATCCTTCCCCAAACAACTCCAAGAGAAACTCTACAGCCTCATCCCCCATGAACCTACCCCAGGAACCTTCAACCTGCTTCCCAAGATACACAAACAAGGGAACCCAGGCAGACCCATCAGAGCTGGCCTCAGCACTCTTACAGAAGGAATATTGGGACTCCTAGAAACCCTCCTCAAACCTCTCACCACACAAAGGGTCAGCTTCCTGCAGGACACAAGGGACTACCTCCACAAACTCCGCAACATTAACAGCCTCCCTCAGAACACCATTCTTGCCACCATAGATGTCACCTCCCTGTACAATAACATCCCTCACAATCACGGCATCGGAGCCCACCTCAAATATCCACAAGACAATGGACAACACTAAAAATTCGACCCCAAACACATGGCCAAAATCATTCATTTCATCCTTACCCATAACAATTTTACATTCAACAACACACTTTGTCCAAACCATCGGTATAGCCATGGCCACCAGGATGGCTTCCAGTATGCCACCCTCTTCTTGGGCCACCTTGAGGAAGAAATTCTGAAAAAATGTACCACAAAACCAATGACATACCTGAGATACATAGATAATATTTCATCTTCTGGACTGACGACCTAAACTCCCTCACAGATTTCCACCACAACTTCAGCAACCTCCACCTACCTATTAAACTCTCTCTAGAACACTCCCACACTAGCATGAACTTCCTGGATACCATGATCAGCTTCAATAATGGAACCCTATAGACAACTATATACAAGAAACCCACGGATCACCACACTTACCTTCACAGATCCAGTAACCACCCCAAACACCCAAATAAATAGGTTATCTACACTCAGGCACTCAGATACCACAGAATAGACTCCGAGGAGTAAGTCCAGGGATATACACCGTAGCACACTTAAAGCCTCCTTCACCAGCAAGGACACTCCACCAGAGAAGTATATCACATCACACAACAGGCCACCCAAATACCTCGAGAGAACCTGCTTTAATACGGAAATAAAACCCTCTCCGACCATACACCCCTAGTTGTCACCTGCTACCCGGCACTGGAACCCATATGGGGTGTCATTAAACAATTACAAACCCATACTAGACAGGGACCACATCCTGAAAGAAATCATTCCTGAACTCCTAATTCTGGCCTTCAAACAACCCCCCAACCTCATCATCAGAAGCAAGCTCCCCACAGACCAGGACCACCAATTCAAAGCAGCACCAGACTTATGTACATGTCTCCACTGATACAATGATCAATTCCCCCCCACACCCAACACATTTTTCAACATCCATGGGTCCTAAATAGTACTATCACAACTTGTGGTGTACCTTATCCAGTGCACTAAATGCCCCAACAACTATTATGTGGGTGAAACCAGACAATCACTATGCACTCGAATGAACTCACACAGGAAAGTGATAAAAGACTACTGTGTTAACTACTTATGTTAAACAATCTGTTAAACAGCTATATTTAGCTGTGACAAATTTCCCAGACCTGAAGAAAAGCTATATGTAAGCTCGAAAGCTTGTCTCTCTCAGCAACAGAAATTTGTCCAATAAAAGATATTATCTCACCCACTTTGTCTCGCCAATATCCTGGGACCAACACAGCTACAACAACCCAGTATATTTTAAAAAGGTTCACAGTTAAGGCCTCTTTGAGCCAAACCATAATAGTTTTGGGGATATCTCTTTGTAAATCAAAAACCCAGACAGATATATCAATCATTTCAATTGATGATTTACAATCACTATGGCAATGCATCAGCTTGTCTGGGCTATGTCCAGAAAAGACTGGACATAGAGTTTCCAAAACACAAGAACATTTCCAAAGACAACCAAAAAATATCTCTAAGTAGAAGAAAGAGCTAATTACATTTATCTCTCATTTTAAAAAACCCAAGATCCTACACTCGGAGGGAGAGGGGGGGAGAGAAATGGTTACTCACTGTGGGAGATTTCTCTTCCCCAGAGAGTACATGTAACAGCTGAGTAGCTAGCACTGTTTCAAAGCAATAAAAAGAGAACAGCATTGAAAAAACCAACCTCTGGTCCTCACATAAAATTCACACAGAGAAGTCCGTACCAACTGAGGGAGCTAGCTGTGCTTTAAAATGAAGTATGTAATTCCAACACCATCCCCTGCTTCTTTTGCTCCGTCAGCCCAATGTAGGTCCTCTCACCAGACTAGTATTCAGATGACAATGGGGAACAAAACTGCCAACATCCTTTCATTCATTCCCCATCACACTGGCTTGCCGTGAAACACAAAAAGCACCACAACAAAATATAAAATCCCATATCGATCCCACAAACAGTTCTAGAAACTCTGTGTAGCGCAGATTTTTTATTCAAAGACCCTCTTTTCATGTGACAAAGCCCTTGAAGAGAAATGAAGCTTGTTCATGTCTCATGCCCCAGTGAAACTGTTCCACCATTCCTACATATTATTAGAGATAGAGAAATTAAAGAAGTTGACATAGGCCTGATCTACACTGGAAAATTAGTTTGGTATAACTACATCATTCAGGGGTGTGAAAAATGCACATCCTACTGCCTCTCGGGGAGGTAGATTACCTACACTGACGGGAGAACCGCTGTCGTTGGCATAAGTAGCATCTTCACTGAAACAATACAGCAGCGCCACTGCAGCGTTTTAAGTGTAGATAAGTCCAAAGAAGAGAAACTGCAGCAACTGTCTGTCTCGATTCAGGGGTTAGGTGTGTACATGGGAGTAAAAAGACAAGGCTACACTCAAGTGAGGAAAATTTTGCTGAGCTTCAAGGTGTCTTCAGAAGAAAATATAGTAAGTGTAGATTGACAAAACTCTTAACACCTGCAGGAGTGACTGCAGGATGAGTAACTAAGGCCAACATTTTCAAAAGTGCCCTTTGATTTTAGGTGCCTCTGTTTTTGGATATGAAGCAGCTTACAGGAAGTAAGTAAACGCTTCTTCCCTTGGTATTGTGGAGGGATGTGTTCTATCACTCCTTGCTGCAGTAAGGAGTTCACCTCTTGTTTGAGAATACGCTCATAAGAGTGGCCCCCAAAGGAGGATGGGGAGGGTTTTTTTTGGAGGAGATAAGGATGCAAACTCTATCCTATAGCCAGAGTGGATGACATTCAGCACCCACTTGTCTGTTGTTATTGCACTCCAACTGCTGAAAAAGAGCGGTGTGTGGGAGTTATTGAGCTTAGTGTTTCACAGTTCTCAAGCTCCCATCAAAAATAATGTCAAGCCGGCGGCTGAGGTTGGGATGCAGAGCCTGTTGCAGAGTGTGTAGGGAAGCGGGACTTTTGAACTTTCTGTCTCTTACATGGTGGTTCAGAGCCTCTGATGGAAAAACTGCTGAGCCATGGGCCTAGATCTGACTGGTGGGCAGTGAAACTTCCTCTTACGGGCAGGTGTGTATATGCCCAGGGAGCAGAGGGTGGCCCTGGAGTCCCTTCAGGGCACGGAGGGACTCATCCATCTTCTGGTTGAAGAGGTGTGATTCATTGATGGCTTGCTCAATGGTATTCTGGATCTTCCTAGGGAACCCTGACTCATGGAGCCATGACTCCCTGCACAGGACGATGGCGGGAGCCAGAGCTCTAGGGGAAGTATTAGTAGCATTGACTGCAGATTGGAGAATAGTCCTGGCTATCAGTTTGCCTTTGTCTATCAGAGCTTGAAAACAAGCTCTGTCCTGCTGCAGAAAGGTTATCAGTAAACTCTGCAAACTTGGCATAGTTCAGTAAATTGTATTTTATCTGTTAGCACTTGGTAATTGGCTATCCTGAACTGGAGTCTGGATGATGAGAAGACCTTTCTTCCCCAACAGATCCAGGCATTTGCCCTCTATCAGCTGAAGCAGACCAGGGATGTCGCTGTCCAGCCCTTTCAGAAGTAGCATGGACCACCAGTGAGTTGGGAGCAGGGTGAGAACACAGAAATTCCTCTCCTTTGGCCAGCACGAAATAGAGCTTCTCCGTCCTTTTGCAGGTAGGAGCACAGATGCCAGAGGTGTGCCAGACTGTCCTAGTTGGCTCCAGTATGGCTTCATTAATGCAGAAAGCTATTCTGTTGGGTCCAGATGCATGGAGGATGTCTAAAAGTTTGTGCTAGGAGTCCTGGATCTCCTCAAAAAAGGAATCTGAAGCTATCCAGCAATGCTGTGAAGGAGTTCCTGGAACTGCCTAAAGTAATCGGGGGGGGGGGGGGGGGGGGGGGGGGGGGGGGGGGGGGGGGG
>NW_020664372.1:22446907-22486073 GCF_002925995.2 Terrapene triunguis | reverse complement strand
AGGGGGGGCTAGAGGAGACATAGGAGTCACTGCTTCATCTGGGGAAGACAATGGCAGTCCTGTTGGTTCCAGTAGAACCACTGGATCCGAAGAGTAATGTTCCTCCTCCTCTGGCAGATCCAGGGGCAGATCTGAGCATCCCCTTAGAGGGGAGACAAGTGGTGACTCCCTGGCATATCAGATCAACTTTGCAGGAGAGTACAGGTCCCAAGACCCCCAATACAGCCAGTAGGAAGAATCAATAGGTGGTCGTGGGGGCCCCCACAGCATGTAGGATGACCAGATATCCCAATTTTATAGGGACAGTCCCAATATTTTGGGCTTTTTTTAATATGGGCTCCTATTACCCCCCACCCCCGTCCCGATTTTTCACACTTGCTATCTGGTCACCCTAACAGCATGGGGTACCAGCGCCTCCGAGACAGATGATGCAGAGGTTGATCCCAAACTGGTGCAGGTCTCCTGGGTGGTGGTGGACATGTAGGGTAGGGGAAGAAAGGTTCATCAAGTGGTTCAGACTCTCTCAATGGAGAGATGCCTGATTCTTGTTCCAGTAGGGGTATCACCAGTGCCATTGGAGGGGAGATATATTCTAAGTATGGGATAGGTGATAAACTCCTTCCAGTGGTCGAGAGGCCCGATGGAGGGGGGGATTCCAGATCCAGCTGTGGCCCCCTTACCGCTGTCCGTGCCGTGCCCCTCTTGGCCCCCCCCTACCCAGAGCTGCAGCCCCGCTCCGAGCTCTGGGGGTGGGATGGAGGGAGCGCAGACCGGTAAGGGAGGGGCACGACTCTCAAAAGTTTGGGGACTGCTGTCCCAGATCTATACATTTACTTTTAGCCATATTAAAACACATATTGTTTGCCTGTGCCCTGCTTGCAAAGCAATCCAGATTGCTCTGTATCAGTGTCACGTTCACTTCATTATTTACCACTCCCTCATTTTGTGTGTCATCTTACAACTTTATTACTGATGATTTCATGTTCTCTTCCAGGACATTGATAAAAATGTTAAATAGCATAGAGCCAAGAACTGATCCCTGCAGGACCTCACTAGAAACATACCCACTCAACGAGGATTCTGTTTACAATTATATTTTGAGACCTATCAGTTAGCCAGTTTTTAATCCGTTTAATGTGTGTGATATTAATTTTATACCTTTCTAGCTTTTTAATCAAAATGTGTGCTGCATCAAATCAAATACCGTATAGCGTTGATGTAATATACTTAGATTTCGATTACTTTTATCAACTAAACTTGGAATCTCATTAAAAAAAAAAAGATACCAAGTTAGTTTGACACAATCTATTTTCCATAAACTCATGTTAATTGGTATTAATTACATTACCCTCCTTTAATTCTTTATTAACTGAGTCCCACATCAGCTGCTCCATTATCTTGCCCAGAATCAGTCAGACTGACAGGCCTAGAATTCCCACATCATCCTGTTTACCCTTTTTTAATATTGGCACAGCATTAGTCTTCTTCCAGTCCTCTGGAACTTCCCCGGTGTTCCAAGATTTATTGAAAATCAACATCAATTATCCAGAGAGCACCCAAGCCAACTCTTTTAAAACTCTTGGATGCAAGTTCTCTGGACCTGCTGATGTAAAAGTGTAGACATTTAGTAGCTGCTCTTTGACATCCTCCAGAGTTACTATAGGAATGGAAAAGTATCATCACATGATAGGAAACTTTACTAGTTTGTATTACCTTGTTTCAATATGGCTGTATTAAACACACTATCAATTGAATTAACACAAAGCAGATTTCTTTATACATTCTATTAACAGCCAACATTTTTGATCCACCCAAATGAATCACGACAGTCAACCCATATGGAGCAAAAATTTACCAAACTGGAATGTGGAAATACTTAACTGTGAGATGTAATAGTAATAAATAATGAATAACTTTCTTACCACAGAGCAAGTCTCTGCTCAATTTCCTTTAGAAAAGTGGTGTGAAATTTGTGCAAAGGTTCAAAGTTGGAGAAGAGGAAATTCTTCAGTGTTTCTGGCATATAGTCATCTTTACTCACTGTGCTCTGAAACCACTGGAAGGAAAGAACAAAGTGATAAAGGGGAAGGCTGGGAGCAGGGCCTGTCATTTACTCTATCTTTGTGCAGTTACCTACAACCCTGGCTGGCCTCTAGACTACAGTATGGCTCAGATTTAGGACAACATTTAAGAAACTACTTAAATCCCATTGAAGTTGATGAGACTTAAGCGCATGCTTTTGAATTGGGCCCTATAAATGTAATAATAAAAACAGTAGTGAAAGGGGTTATTTACTTCCTTACAGTTAATCCACCAATTCAAGGTATATACAGAATACATTTACTGCAGTGATACTGTATCCTGAGGTCACAGTTCTATTTCCTTTCTATATTTGTCATGAAATGTGATGTCCCAAGATAAATATAGAAAAGTACCCTGCACTACTGAATTAATTTAGCAGGTAATTCAGCTACTGTGGATTCATTTACTTCATTGTACTGAAGTAGGAAACTTAATTCCAACCACTTAAACTAGTTATTAAAATGTGAAAGTAGCTACTGCAAGTGGCTCTTATAACCGGGTTTGCTGTGGCTCAGATTTTCAAAATTTGGCCTCTGACTTAGAATGTTTGACTGTAGTCTGATTACCTATTGGTCCAAATTCAACGGAAACCAAATCCAGCTCAGCACCTCTGAAGTTCAGGCCCTAGATCGGGGTGGCCAACCTGTGGCTCCGGAGCCACATGCGGCTCTTCAGAAGTTAATATGCAACTCCTTGTATAGGCACCGACTCTGGGGCTAGAGCTACAGGCACCAACTTTCCAATGTGCTGGGGCGTGCTCACTGCTCAACCCCTGGCTCTGCCACAGGCCCTGCCTCCAGTCCACCCCTTCCTGCCAGGGTGCTGGTGGGTGGGAGGCGCTGGGAGGAGCGGATGCGGGGAGCTGATGGGGGACTGCTGACGTATTACTGTGGCTCTTTGGCAATGTACATTGGTAAATACTGGCTCCTTCTCAGGCTCAGGTTGGCCACCCCTGCCCTAGATAGATGAAGGTGGTCACTCAAAGTTAGAGAAAGTCCAGTTAAATGGAGGTCCAGAAGTTCAAGATCTATGCTGGTACAAGCAGAGTATAAGTAGGTCAGGATCAAGCCCTACTGTTTAAATTTATAATGGGATCTTAGATCCACTGGGATCAATTCTGCTTTGCCCCATTATCCCTTTGTGCTGTGCTTGTGGTGTAAAGGGGCTATAAATGCAGCAATGTAAGAGGGGTTGTTTGGATGGCATAAAGCTGGCCTACCCTGCTTGATGATCTCACTCCCTCCTCATAGTACCTACTGTGCTCTAGCTATTTTTGATAGACCTTCAGTGGTTCATAGGGGCCTGTTGAAACTGCCTGTAAATTAGAGCAGCCTTGAAAACTGTACCGGTTTAAACTGGCCCAGGTCCACAATACAGGGAGACACTTCGTCCTTCCCTCTCACCTACCCACACACTGTTCCAGTACTGCACACAGTTCAGGTAGGACAGATAATTGGTGGCATTGTACATTTAAGGCACTTTTGTTACAGTCCCCCTATAGATCCATAAAGAACATTATTTAAGGGCAAGTCTTGCTTGCTATATTCATGGAAAACTCACACTGAAATTAATAGGCATTTTCTGTGTGCAAAAGAAGAGCAGGTTTTGTCTGAATGATTTATATAGGATTCTTATTCTGAGTATATGTTAGAAGATAACAGGCTGTTTAAAAATATTCTTTAGCTACTTACTGAAAAATCAGAACATTTCAAATACATGTTAAAACTTTTCTTAGACTGAACAGGTCTAATTGGTAGGGGAAGTAGAAGTGGGTGGCAACCTAGGTAGCAGTGACCATGAGATGGTTGAGTTCAGGATCCTCACAAAAGGAAGAAAGGAGAGTAGCAAAATACGAGAACCCAGGGAACTACAGACTGGTCAGCCTCACATCAGTCCATGGCAAAATCATGGAGCAGGTCCTCAAGGAATCTATTTTGAAGCACTTGGAGGAAAGGAAGGTGATCAGGAACAGTCAACATGGATTCACCAAGGGCAAGTCATGCCTGACCAACCTGATTGCCTTCTATGATGAGATAACTGGCTCTGTGGATATGGGGAAAGCAGTGGATGTGATATATCTTGACTTTAGCAAAGCTTTTGATACTGTCTCCCACAGTATTCTTCTAGCAGGTTAAAAAAATATGGATTGGATGAATGGACTATAAGGTGGATAGAAAGCTGGCTAGATTGTCGGGCTCAACGGGTAGTGATCAATGGCTCGATGTCTAGTTGGCAGCTAGTATCAAGCGGAGTGCCCAAGGGTCGGTCCTGGGGCCCGTTTTGTTCAACATCTTTATTAATGATCTGGATGATGGGATTAATTGCACCCTCAGCAAGTTCGCAGATGACACTAAGCTGGGGGGAGAGGTAGATAAACTGGAGGGTAGGGATAGGGTCCAGAGTGACCTAAACAAATTGGAGGATTGGGCCAAAAGAAATCTGATGAGGTTCAACAAGGACAAGTGCAGAGTCCTGCACTTAGGAAGGAAGAATCCCATGCACTGCTACAGGCTGGGGACTGACTGGCTAAGCAGCAGTTCTGCAGAAAAGGACCTGGGGATTAGAGTGGACGAGAAGCTGGACACGAGCCAGCAGTGTGCCCTTGTTGCCAAGAAGGCCAATGGCATATTGGGCTGTATTAGTAGAAGCATTGCCAGCAAATTGAGGGAGGTGATTATTACCCTCTATTCAGTACTGGCGAGGCCACACCTGGAGTATTGCATCCAGTTTTGGTCTCCCACTACAAAAGGGATGTGGACAAATTGGAGAGAATCCAGTGGAGGGCAATGAAAATGATTAGGGGGCTGGGGCACATGATTTATGAGAAGAGGCTGAGGGAACTGTGGTTATTTAGTCTGCAGAAGAGAAGAGTGAGGGGGGATTTGATAGCAGCCTTCAACTACCTGAAGGGGGGTTCCAAAGAGGATGGAGCTAGGCTGTTCTCAGAGGTGGCAAATGACAGAACAAGAAGAAATGATCTCAAGATGCAGTGGGGGAGGTTTAGGTTGGATATTAGGAAACACTATTTCACTAGGAGGGTGGTGAAGCACTGGAATGGGTTACCTAGGGAGGTGGTGGAATCTCCATCCTTAGTGGTTTTTAAGGCCCGGCTTGAGAGAGCCTTGGCTGGGATGATTTAGTTGGTGTTGATGAACAGAAGGCAATAAAACGAGTCAAAAAAATAAATACAATTTCCTAGGTGAGCTACTCCTGTTTTAGGGGACTCCATTACAAATATTATCTGTGAGCTTCCAATTAAAGCCACAAGGTCTGAGCATATTTTCAATTCCTAGAAAGTTTTCACTGTACCTGTTACTGACTAGCCATACAGTAAATGTCTACCCTCTGCTTTTTGTGTAAATCTGAAATTCTGTCCTCACTGGAACAATACCCCTGTGCATAGCATAGGGGGCAGAAAATAAAATTATTGTAGAATAGCTAAAGAGTAAATGGGGCAAATAAAATACCACAGCTGACTCCAGCAGCATATGTTTCATGAGTAATACTAAAGTAAACATACCGATGTAATGACTTCAAGGTCCTTCAGGTAAGTTCGCTCTGTGGTCGATACTTCTTTAGCAATGAAGTAAGCTTTGTCAGTTGGAAATCTCTGTAAATTGCAAAAAATAAGAAGTTTTGATCAGCTTTAGGGGGCCAAGTCTCCAGTAGAAAAGAGACTCTAGGCAACAATCACTAGGAGAATTACAAACTAGCGAGCCTTGCTTGTGCTTATTATGACTGCTTGCTGGAACTTCCCTGTGGAAAATCCCTTAAGAACATCCTTGCAAACAATAGCTGTCTAGGAGTTTGGAAAAGATTTCTTACTGCTATGGTTATTTGCAGGATCCAGTTATTTCTAGTATTCCTCTCAACTTATTACACATTTCTGGAGCAGGATGTATTTGAAGCTGAGATGACGACTTTTTTGGACAGTTAACAGTTAGGATCAAACATAACAAACACCTTAATGAACAGACAGTGATCTATTCATCACATAATGTGTGTTCACTCTTCAATACACATCTCTTCACGTGATAAACATTTACTGCAGAATACTCTCCAAAATGCCCAAACTAGTTTTTCCAAAAGGGCGGAGTAGGTAGGGGATGAAAAGGGCTGGGAGAGACAGATATAGACTTCGAACTTCAGAAAAATCTCTCCTCCGTGTTTCATAAAAGGCAAATCTATCCATATCAATCTTACACTAGGGAGACATTTAGGTTACAGCAGCAGTGACCAGCCTTTACAGCTTAAGGGTCCAACATCTTCTTTCAAAATGGTCAAGGAGACACAATCGGTACTTTCAGACAGATTCTCTGCCCTATTCTGCTCCCTTTGTGCTTCTCAGGTGACACAAAGGGAAAGGAAAACATCCACAAATCCCTTGTTAATATGCTCCATCCCTCCCGCTGTTGGTGTAGAGGACATGTCAGAGACAGTGATGGACATTGGCTGGCATACACAAAGCTCTGGCTATCCCTAGCTAGTGTACCACTCCAAGGGAACCATTGCCGGCTGGCATAAGAGGGAGCAATCACTAGGCTGCTCAAACTGGGGCTGGGCACAGAATCAGGAAGATGTTGACTGGTGTTGGTTCTCAATGTCTCCTCCAGTGCCCTGTATAGCTGAGTGTAGAAGTAGTCTTTTCCTAGACAATCCCCTAGGCTCAAGTAGAGCCAGCCAAGCCCCTATCTTGCTCTTCCTGAGACTCTCACAGGTCAGTCAGCAATGGAGCCGCCAGAGTTATGCTACCAATGGGGTCTAGTCCATGACTAGGGCTCCTAGGCTCTAGGGTAATATGAATCACAACATACCACCACCTTCCCCTGCAATGCACCAGGCAGCCAGCAGGGGAGCTGCTATGCAGCTGCAGCAAGGAAGAAACAGCAGCTGCTCAGAACTGCTCCTGGCTAATACCAAAGGTGCTCCTATAGCCCTAGGAGAAGCGGGGGGTGGAGGACATTGTGGAGGTGATGCCCTCTATCTCCTCACTATAGTAATGGGGCTGACTCAAACACTTCAGTTTAAAAACCATAGGCTATGGCTCAGGGAGCACACATTTTCCATTCATAATCAAATACAATTTTTTTTCTTAACACAGTCACCCTGGAGGGCCCAAGTTGGACACCCCCGCTTCTACTCTTAACATCACTTTGCTCTCTGAAGTTGAGCACTTTGTCAAAACAGACTATTAATAAATTTCTTTAAAACGTGCTAGACCTGACTTGTAGGGTCAGAGCAAAAGGCCACTGAAATCAGTCACTGACTTAGATGGAACTTCGGATTAGGCCCTTAGAGCAGCAAATTCTTCTGTGGCTCACTTCTGTCCCATTGAAAGCAATGGGAGTTTTACCACTGGCTTCAAGAGGAGCACAATGAGGCTCTGGGATAGCTTGCAAGCTGTGGTTTGGTGCATCACATCACAAGACAAACAGCCCCTCTCTCCGACTATTTGTTAGCTTTTTTGCAACCCAGCATAAAAAGATCTTTCCTTCTCTTGTAACAAATGAAGAGGGGATGGGAGAGTGTCAGGGATCTAGAGATGTCAGCCACATACCACATTTCCGGCAATCAAAACATCCAGGGGAGAATAGGGTGAAGTCAACCGCAATACCTTTCTCCTGACCTCTTCCTCATCATCAGTCCTGATATACGATGGGTCATTCATCAATGGGCTGATAAGTGGAGAAGACTGCTTGGCATCAGGGCTCAAGTTTGGAGATAATGACATATTTGCCACCACTGGTGCTCCTTGAGAATTGATTGAGAGCTCTGAAAGATGAGGGCTGCCAGTCAGAGAACCTGCTAAAGAAATGATACAATAAAAATGCAGTTAGTATGGGACATCTCCAGGCAGCTAAAAATGACAGAATCTTAAACCACAGTGTGGAAATTATGCTAAAAGGCACAAGATCCCAGATCCTTAGCTCGTGTAAATGGACGTAGTGTCACTGAAGTCAATGGAGCTGCAACCATTTATATCAGCTGAAGATCTGGCCCCATGCTCATTTAGTTGATAAAACTGGAAGAATTACAGCCATTATAAAACTAGAGAGCCAGGTACAAATAATTCAGTTGCATATGTTAATATTAAATATCAATTCATGATGAGCTCTTCACCATAGCATCCTACTCTATGGAAGAGAATGTGTAGAACAGATGAATGTTCTCAGTTTTACAGTTAGTTTAAAACACAAAGATCATCATAATAAATAAGCCAACCTATGGCTCCTGTTTTTCCTCCTACAACATAACTCCAAAATGCAAATGACCTAAAGTACTTCACTGGAAGCTGTGGGAAAGATATTAGAACAAGTATATCTAGAGGGAGTCTAGGAAAAACTAGGACTTTCTATGGCAGTATTGTACTATGCAAAGTCAATCACATCTAAAATGGAGGGAGAAAACTACTAGCTTCCCATTTCTACACACAGCAGAAGAACATATATTATTATACCTTGTAGGGTCATTCCAAGCTCCTCTGATTGTTTGGGATGGAAATGCTAGCATTACATTCACACAAGAAGGTATTCTTTTTAACACACAAAGCATGACAATTTAGTTGATCACAGCCATAAAGCCCCATTATATTTTGTATAGTAAAAAATTATGACAGTAAATTATACTTCTGTAGGTTGAGATATACTAGCCTTGAAATTAGTGTTTTGTCTCTTGGAAGGCAGCCAGATTACTGACTGTGCAAATGAAACAGCTTGCCAAAAAAACCCTCAGCATCTTCCCAATTAAGCTGAAGACGTGCCATGAAAAGTCAAATCTGTTAAAAGCTATGCTACCATGAAATGTTTACAGCCCATATTGTTTCGTTTGGGCTTCATACCTTAAAAACTTCAATGGAGAAACTAACAAGCTATTGACTCCCATAGCTATGTTGGCCAGAATGAAAGTAAATGCAAATGTTTGCATATCCATATATTTAAGGTCAAAGGCTTTTCACCATGAGCACTTTTCTGGAGTATATTATTTAACTATTAGTTCCCCTGTTACTACAACACAACTCAGACACTCCAATAAATAATGGCATCAATACATAGAATTAGGCCAGTAGGATGAGTGCAAAACATTTCGTGAAAGGACTCAGGTTTATTGCTACACCATACTTATTTTTTTGCATCCCAGAAGTGTACATATTCATCCTAGTGTACAATGTTATTTGTTTAGATATCTATGACAATTATGTACCCTATTATACAACGAAGACAAAGGAATATTTGCCTGAAATAAAAAGTTTTTATATTACTGTAACTAGCAAGAAAGAATTTACCCACAGTTCCACACTAAATCATTGCTCAGTGAAATCTGAGAGAAACGCCATAGGTTGTTACACAACTGTCAATTTTATTGACACTAGTACACACCTGTATACAATTTTTTCAAAGGAAATGGAATTCATCATATAGTGAAACAGATTAGTAGTGAGGTTGTAGGTTTAAAGTACTAAACTACACTTTATAAAAGACATAGGAAAAGTGATATCACTTCTGACGTAAGAAAACAGAGAAATTCTGGCACTATGCCGGTCACACGACAGTGAATAGATCATTTGCGCCTCTGTGAGAAAGACTCAGGTGTTACATGGTAGAAATTGAACACCACCTCCTATGAGACATAACTGAGGCCCTAACATTAATGTAGGGGAAAATCTATGTCAAACTCAATTTGACTGATGTGGTTCGAACTGTAAAATACCAGATGAAGGAATTAACTTAAAATGCTTCCCAGCTTAAGATGTGGGCGCTCATAGCTTGTAAGAGGTATCATTGTTAGTTTCCTCATGGAGCACAACATTTAGCATCTGCTCCATCAGTGAAAGACTTGCAGAAAAGATACTATTTATTTTAGACATTTGGTATTTTGCAGAAAAGTAAAATACTACATTCTCATTCAGGGGCTAATAGGAACATTAATGATGACCAAACTCAAATCCAAACACTACCACCGACAGACAGGAGTGTATTTATGCTAATGGTTTCCCATTTTACATGTTGAATGATAACTACAAGTTAAAACTAGCCCCAAGGGAGTGGTTATTACATGGAAGTGGCCCAAAACACTTAGTGATGCATTAACAGGTCTTGATTACTACAAATATAGTCTAAACACAAGAATAAATTGGATTTTGCTTTTGTCAAAATAAGTAATTGACTTGCTCTACTGTGATAAAGCAAACAGGCCAGGAAGAAATGAAAAGGAAGGTCCTCCCTGCTCAGGTTGTTGGGTGCTCTGGGCAGCATACTTCTCAATATTTGCAAGATGAGCTTTTAGAAATTTGTATTTTGTAAATGAGGGACCATGTTAAATGCAATTATGCATGTGGATCCTCTCTATCTTTTTATGGTGATTAGGTGTAAGTACCCTACATTAGTCATAGGGTCTTCTCTCAGCATCTCCTCTGAACTCTTATCATACCAGGGTAAATACAGATATGCTTTATTCATTGACTACAAAACAACAGGAGCAGAAGTGAAAGGACCAACATTATTTAAATAATACAAAAATTGCTCATGTCACATCCATTGAGGTTCTTTGATTAATGAAAATTTAGTTCTCTCTCAGCCACTTTATATCAATTATCAGAGATAAAGTGATGCTGGTTGGATCACTAAAGCCAAAAGGTTACTATTAATTTTGCCAGTTGTTTGCTCATAATTTGGTGCATTTTTATTTACTTAGACTGGGCTTGGGCTCATTCATCACATATATAGAACTATAGGGTCAGTCATCTAAGAGGGGGTGTATTAGGTTAATCAAAAACATTCCTGTGTTATCTAGGGCACAGTTAACATTACTAGCAGTCAATAAGGCCCCAGTTCAGGAGAGCATCCCTGTTCTGGATAGCACTTAAGCATGTGTTTAACTGCTGCTCTGGAAAGTGAAGAATTCAGCAAGTGCTTAAATTCTTTCCTGAATCAGGACCTAAGCAAGGTAGTGGCTGTTCAATGTAGGATTAACCACTCCAGCAACTAATGATGCTCGTTTCCTTTCAGAATTTTCATTGTATGTCAGAATATCCAGTCAATGACAAATACATCTGGGTTGCTTTCTTAGTTGCATTGAGCAAGCTTAGTCCGATTCATCTGACAAATGCTGGGGTGAGAGACAGGATTTCAGAATGAAAATAAATATCAACTGAAAGGGAATGTGAATAACCAATGAGAGGATAAGAACATAAGAATGGCCATACTGTGTCAGACCAAAGGTCCATCCAGCCCAGTATCCTGTCTCCCGACAGTGGCCAATGCCAGGTGCCCCAGAGGGAGTGAACCTAACAGGTAATCCTGCCATCCATCTCCACCCTCTGACAAACAGAGGCTAGGGACACCATTCCTTACCCATTCTGGCTAATAGCCATTAATGGACTTAACCTCCATAAATTTATCTAGTTCTCTTTTAAACCCTGTTATAGTTCTAGCCTTCACAATCTCCTCAGGCAAGGAGTTCCACAGGTTGACTGTGCGCTGTGTGAAGAAGAACTTCCTTTTATTTGTTTTAAACCTGCTGCCCATTAATTTCATTTGGTGGCCCCTAGTTCTTATATTATGGGAACAAGTAAATAACTTTTCCTTATTCACTTTCTCCACACCACTCATGATTTTATATACCTCTATCATATCCCCCCTTAGTCTCCTCTTTTCCAAGCTGAAAAGTCCTAGCCTCTTTAATCTCTCCTCACATGGGACCCATTCCAAAAGATACTAGGACTTTAAAGTCTCATGAAACATAAGGACAAGGTGGCATAATGAGTTAATATCTTTAACATACCTCAAACAACCGAGGTTAAAATACATCTTCCACGCACAAAGCAAAATGGAGCCATTGGTCACAATCAAGAACTTTGTGGATATGTTACATGACCTCTTCAGAACATACACAACTATCTGTTATTCTCCCCTTAGGAGAGGCCTATTGCTGGTATAGCAGGGGTATGGTATGACAGGTCGGAGCTGGAGTACATTACTGCTGGAGGAGTGGGAAAGGTTGTATACAGCACTTGGGTACAGTCAGGGCTCTTAGTGTCCTTTTCATGAGACCAGGTATAGTTAATTTAAAAAAACAATAACCTACAAATATTCCTAAGCAGAGACATATGATAAATATTTAGAAACTCTCTCCCTCATGTGAACTCTTATTAAGGATGAAAGTCTCAGTCCTACTACTAGGGATTATAACTGTGCCTGGTCCCTGTGTGGGCACAATGGCTGGGTGGAGGGGTAGAAGACTTCTGTGCCAGTCTCCCCTTCCACGTCTGCACAACAGCCACCTACAAATCTGATCCTAGAGATTTAAATCTGTAGCAAGATATTTCACCCTAACATTGAAAGAACAGTGCAAAGTCGTCAACCAATGTTAGACAGTTGTGAAAGAGGTGGATGGGATTTAACACATCTTGAAGCCATTCTTCCCCCACTTCCTCTATCTCCCAAAATTGGCAAACAACAAGCTAATGCCATATAGAGTTCTGCATCTATTTCAGCAACAAATGCAAATGCAACTCCCAGCCACTACATGTTTTCTGTTTGCATAGCAGAGAAAAGCAGCACTGGACTGGAGTCTGGTTTGTGCTCCTCCTCTGTATAATTCAGAAGATGTAAAATTATATGATGTAAAGATGTAAAATACGAAAAAGACCAGTGGAAATGTTTTCTACTGAAAGGGATTTAAATTCGAAGCATTACTAGATAAACTTTGGAAAAGCTGCAACACAGACTCACCCACCCCCTCAAAAATAGTGATCAAAGTTACTTTATTTTTAAGGTTTATACTTTTTAATTACATAAAATGCATTCCAGTCAGAAAAATGACTGTCAACACATGTAACAATGTGGGATTCCATATTTACTCTCTCCTATGGCCTAATCTAAAACCCATTGAAGTTTAGTGAGAGTTTTTCCAGGGAGGTGGGGGTGGGAGTGTTTCCTAAATTCCAGGTGTGGATACAATCTGAAAACCAAGCTGTGTTCTCTCTGTCCCTTACATCATTGCCAGTAATGAAGATTCTCTAATCAGAATTTATCTGACAATTTTGTCACTGCTATAAAGGCAGAATGAAATCCAGCTCACTCTTCCATAGCTGTATTGGCTCTTACTGCTAACCGTAGTAAAACTCTTTGGTCAGTAAAATAACAGATAATACTTAGCACATGGGGAACAGATAGATTAAATAAAATCTGTTTTGCATATTCACTTTTCTGACAACAGCAGTGCTTTAAATTGGAATGGCATTAAATATGGCTAAAACTAAGTGTTCTAACTGTAGCAGCTACACAAGTTATGTTACTGCTGCTGAATTATCAAGACTTTGGATGAAGGGCCCATTCTGCTCTCATTAAGCCAAATAGCAAAACTCCCATTGACTTCAATGAAAGCAGGCTCAACAGCAATATGATTGCCAGTTTATTGGGCTTACCTTTCTCTTCTGATTAATAGTGCTTTTAAATAAAGTTTCGCACTTGGACACAGTTCCTTAGAATATAGGTCTTGAGAACACAGCTATGCATTAATCACAGGCTCATCTGCAAACAACCCTGAACCTAATAGCAATGAATTTGGAGAAGGAAAAAACAAAAGATCTTAGAAAGCAAGGTGATGTCACACATAGCCAAGAGCCTGCCTTGCTTTGAAAAATGAAGGAAATGGGAAGAAATATTTGCTTCAATTTAACAGCTGCAAAATGTATGCCCACAAATAGTGTATCAAACCGAAAAAACAAGTTCTCTCATATCAGGACAAAGCTCCAGCCAACAGCTGGACAGAACAGTTAAACCAGTGACAGTTTTACAGCAAGATACCAGTTAGAATGAGTAAAAGCCTTTGGTAGAGGTAACAAAAACAAAAAATAAACAAAAATAAAATTAATACCATGCATACACATTTAAATGAGTTTGGCTTGACATGCTCATATAGTCATCGAGCTTGGTACTAGTTTAGCAGCCAGCAACCCCTCCAGTTGGTACAAGTCCATGCTTTATTGGTATACTGTAGTATTAGACAGTGGTGAGTGTGAAATCAGACAGTAACTGCTGCTGTTGGCCTACATCAGGGTATTCTCAAATCTTACAAACAAAGAATAAACATTACAAACTGGGGGAAATACAAAGTCATGAGACATTCCTCTTTCCTAACTTTTATCTTTCCATTTTTGCATAAAAGACAGAAATAGAACAGTTTGTATAAAATTCCCTCCTTACACTTACATATAAAAAGATTAGTTTTAAAAATATGCATATGAAACAATACTAATAAATAGCTACCTACACATTCTAGTGCATCCACCCCATATAAGCTCATGCCACAGATACTGTCCATTTCAACAAGACATCTCCTCAAGACTGCAGTGATCCTGCTTAAAAGCAATTGCATATTGATTTGATCATTCTAAGTGCAGCCTTCATTAGAAAATGAAGGGCACACCAGTTCTGTGTGCTCTACAGGGCCCAAGTACTCACAGTGAAGGTCACTCCCCCCCGCCCCCTTTTCTGTTCTCTAATGTGGTGTGGTTTCTATTCTTGAAACCTCACAACCCAGGGATCTTGCATTGTCCAATTGTGAAATGAAGTGTGTTCTTCGAGAACAGGATCACTGTAATAGAGGAAATAGGTATTCCCAGTACAAATAGGTATTTCTGCAGTAAAAGGACATTGAGACAGTGCCCCAAACAATGCAAGGAACAGAAGATACATCATGCTTTGAGAATAAAGACAGAACATTGAAAAGGCTTTTCCCCCCAGAGAGGTACATGCTGACAAAACAGTGCATAGAATGAAACAAAAAATGTTTCTCTTTAAACGTTATTAAACAAATGACAAAAATGAGAATGAAGTCCCCAGCAATTTTTGATTAAAAAATGTTAATTTTGTCTATTAAAGACTTTATTTGAAAAGATACATATAGAAATCAGGAAAGGGTTGGATGAATGAAATACTGTCAAGCTTGTGAATTTTTGTTAGTGGTTCAAGTCAATTTCTCAGCAGGAAAGGTAAAAAATAAGGAATTCAGCTAATCAAAGATTTTAAGTGCTTACTGGAAAAGCAACAGGCTTTGAGCGCTAACATTCACTGAACTAAGACAGACCTATCTTTGAGCTCTTCATAAATCATCACAGGCAAAATGACAATTGCTTTCTTTTTACAAACCAGATTTGAAGCATTTGAAAGGAAACTGCTAACCTGGTTTAACAAACCAGAAAGCTTTAGTCTTGTGAAAATATTCACGTGCCATCATCTCTTCATGTTCTATCAATGACAGCTTGAATATTACTAGTTCTAGAGCTAGCTTTTGCCAGTGTGAGCTTTGATATTTTTACTGTTCTTGGGGAATCAAGTATGTTTTTTTTTAACCCTATTCTCCTCTAGAGCAAAACCACCATTTTTGAAGTATTTACTATCATGTCATATTTTTATGCACCTATGTTTTCCTTCTTTTAGTGTAACAACAATCACCCTATTTACATTTGTACTTGTTGAAAACACACCCATAAACACCCAGCTCAGCTAGGCCCAAAGGGCTTCTCAAACTTCATAAAATTTGAAAGAAAGTGCTGACTGCTTTTAATAAAAAAATAATAATAAAAAAACACGCCCCCACACATACTTAATCCCACATGGTTTACAGAGGAAAACACAGGAATAGCATAGGGAATAAAAAAACACTAAGAATTGCTTTGTAATTAACCTAAGTGAAACTGCATGTATATCATGCCTTTGATTTTTAAGCAGAAATTCCACTTTTAAAACCAATATCAATGGCACAATATAGCCCTGCTGTAGGAAAGGAGATTGCAGATGCCTTTGTTCATGGACCATGGAGTGTACAGCAGACCCTTATAAATTAGTGTCTCTTATAAATTAGTATACAATGTTTGCCTGCCTCTAGGTATATTTCATTGACTTTAGAAGCACATACTGTATTGAAATAGTGTAGGCAACATTTATAATATATGGAGATATACCTATCGCATAGAACTGGAAGGGACCCTGAAAGGTCATTGAATCCAACCCCCTGCCTTCACTAGCAAGACCAAGTACTGATTTTTGCCCCAGATCCCTAAGTGGGCCCCCTCAAGGACTGAACTCACAACCCTGGGTTTAGCAGGCCAATGCTCAAACCACTGAGCTATCCCACCCCCCTAATTGGTTTAAATTCCCAATCAGTATTTCCTTCCCTTCCAGTCTAAAGACAGCTTAGGCAAAATTCTTACCTGAGGTAACTTCATTAAAGTCAATGGAGTTACTAACTCCAGGAACGATTTCAGTCCCATATCTATTTGTGAGAAAAAACAGAGTTGTCTACTTCACTCCTGGTTCCAGGAGCTGCAATGCCTTAAGCCATTTGCAATGAGAAATCCAAAACGCTACCATCATTAAGGTTAAGATTTTGTCACGGTTATTTTTAGTAAAAGTCACGGACAGGTCGCGGGCAATAAACAAAAACTCATGGAAGCCTGTGACCTGTCTGTGACTTTTACTAAAAATAATGGGGGTGCCCTGACTGAAGCCCAAGCAGGGGAAGAGAGCCTGAGCCCCTCTGCAGGGAGGGGTGTGTCCAGCACCCACCACCAGCAGAGGCTGACAGCTCTGCCCCCCCGTGACTGAGAGCTCTGGCCCCACCACACTAGCGCTGAAGTGGAAATTGTCACGGAGGTCTCTGAAAGTTAAGGAATCTGTGACTTCCATGACTTCGTGACATAATCTTATCCTTAACCATCATCAAGTAAGTGAAACCAATAGAGAAGGGCCATGTTCTTCCGTTCCTTATGCACCAACAATTTTTGATAATAACTACTTTTAATTAGAGAAGGGTATTTTACAAACTTTTTATTTTTTGTCCTATGAGATCCCATTTCTGCAATGTACAAAATTGCACACACCTCAAGGACTTTTCCAGACTCGTAGAGCCTGGGAGAGAAATGCATTAAGGGAAACAGAAGGTGCATAAAGAAATTATATTCTTTGAAAAGGGGAGCATATCGGAAAACTAGAGGTGACACTGGGCACCTTTAATTTGTGTACATTTGAGCACAGAACCTACTTCCCTCGCATTCATTCCTCATTTCAACCAGTAACTACAATCTTACTGGTTTAAGTGGGACTTGTCTAGTACATAGGCCTTGGCCTGGTCCTCTACACAGGGGTGTCACCCACTATGATTACTACATATGAGCAGAGAATCCAGGGAACAATGGAAATAGTAACTGATTTTCTTCAGTAAGAATAAATTTACTTTGTTGTGAAATCATTTTTAGATATCACTATGATGCCCCAGAGTTATTCAATCATGGCTTTTAAAAGAGCTGGTCAGTCTTGCTACTGACGGAAAGGGCTATATAAGAGCTAAGTATTATTAGTATTATTATTACTTGTTGAAAACAATTTATTAATCAGATTTTACCCTTTTCTTCTGTTGAAGAATTGTCTTTTAAAGGGTCACAATTTGCAATAATTGGTTATTCTTAACTGCTCAACAAGTAGTTTATTTGAGCAGATTTGGGCCTATGGGTTTCTGTGAATTGTTAGTGATCTCTCCGCTGAATATCTGATATTCAGAATCCTGGTTGCCTCAGTCACATTTTATAGTCTGCTCCCTGATTCCATGTCCTATCCTTTATACACAAGAGAATTGCCTGAAGAATCATTGGGATGGTTGAATCTCTCAGAGAGATAGTGGGAAACACTTTACAGAGACACAAGTTGGAAGTCAACAGGGCTAGAAGATGTTAATGTTGAAAATATTTTTTCCCATCCTCTTTTGCCCAAGAAATAACTTTATATTTGACTATATACAGGGACCCCCAAATTTAAAATTGATGGAGAGGAAGAAACAGAAATCAGATTTTACAGATGTTTAGCAGATTTTACATTCAGTTTTCTCTTGTCACTTTCCCCCCAAGTAAACGCATGTATAAATGGAGAGACCAAACAAGCACTTGCAGCATGAATACTATTGCTCCTCCAGCACAAATAGGATTGTTTGCACAAATGAAAGTTGCTCCCCAAACATCTATGCAAAGAAACACGAATGTTCATGATAAACGGCCCTGGAGCAGTCACATCAAATCGTGAGTCACATTTAGTGAACTAATTGACAAATAGAAACAAACAAAAAGTGGAAAAGTGTAACAGTTATGTTTTGTTTCGGCAAATGGGACAATGTTCCAAAAGAAAGTGTTATCATAATTTACTGACCTAATTTCATATAATCTCTAAGCTTTTAGAAACTTCATAAGTTTGGCTGAATTTCCTGAGTTATGGAAATGTTACTTCTCATAATGGTTATCATGAGTCAATTTTCCATTTGATTCCAGCTCACATAAAGTAAGCACAAAACGAAGGCAAACAGAAATCGTTTTAGTCAGTTGTATGTTGACATTTTTCATATGTATGAAGTACAATTAGGGATTTGATTAATTTCCTTTGCAATTTATATTTGATGTACATCATAATCTTGAATGTGACAATAAGCTTTAGGCAGGTATGAACCATACAATGGATGAGCTGCAACAGAAATAGCCATATCTGTTGACATGGGGATGAAACTGGATAGTACTATTTCGTTTCAAGAGATCATCCTGAGAAAATGGACCATTCTGTGGTTTATAAGGAAAACGTATTTGTTAGGTACAGAATGTGGACCAGTTTAAATCAAATACAGTGCAGCCTGACTATCCAGCTCTCAGGGTATGTCTACACTGGAGCTGGAGGTGTAAATTCAGCTTGAGGAGATATACCAGTGCAAGCTCTGATCCAGTTAGTGTGCTAAAAATAGCAGTGTAACCATGACTACAGGGATGATGAGATGGACTAGCTGCCCCGTACCTAGGGTCTCAGATGTGTTCATGCAGGTGGCTAGTTCATCCCACTGCCTGCACCGTCGTAACGACAATGCTGTTTTTAGCCCAAGTGCCATCACAGCTACTGTGAGTATGTGAACCCAAGCTGGAAATAGCACTGCCAGCTCCAGTGAAGACAGTCTCATGGTCCCTCCAGTTATCCAAAGCTCAATGTTATCCTAAGCAAAGTCAGGGCTCCTACGTCAATTTGTTACAATGAAATTAGCCAAACTTATTCAATGACACCCAGGTCTTCCAGGTAAACTAAGTTTTACTAAATGCTGATTTCAAAGAAACTAAGGAAAAAGTATCCCCAACAGTATCCAACATATAGGAGAAATGGAGAAAGCTTTTCCCAATAAATAGTTAGTGGATAGCTATGTATGGTCAAGTCCTTAGAGCAACAGACTAGTAGACAGAATCCATTCTATTCCCAACTCTGCCACTGTCTCTGAGTCCCTCTGTTCACAATGACTCACTGGGTAAATCACTAAAGTCTCTCTGTGCTTCAGTTTCCCCATCTAATATTCATGGGGGTGTCCCGAGGCTTAATTAATTATTGTGAATAAAGATGAAAGGTACAGAAGTGTGAACTGTAAGTATTATGGTATCATGAGTAATTTAGATGGGTGACATCCCAGAACCCACTGAAAAAGGTGTGAAGTATTAAACCATTTACTGTGACTACAAACAACACGTACAATGGCATTAGGTCAGAGGTATACTCACAGAGCCCATAGCTGACTTGCAGATTAATCAGCATCTCACATGGTTGATACTGACCATTTTGTTTCTTAACTTTTGCATTTTGGGAGAAGAACAAGAGTTTATACCAGTTTACTTGCAATCTTCAACCTCTTTCCCTCTCCCAACCTACTATTCTTTTCCCCCAGGGTCCCTTTGCATAGGTTCCACAGAAACCATCGACAGCTAAATTTAGATGGACCTGGTTTTATATGATAATATTCACTTGGACAGCTCTGTTTAAATTCCTGGCAAATCCCCAGATATAAGCTGCGTGTTTGAGGGAAAAACTTGGCCCATACACAGTTTTTAATTAAATGCTTCTCTAATGTTATTAAACTGCATTTCAGTGGCATATAGATGACTACCGCAGAGTGATTCATTTTAAATTAAACGATTGCCTATGGAATTAATTAAAGCTATTTCTGCAAACTGAAATAATTCTTAGTGTACATTTAAAAAAAACCTAAATACATAGTACTGTCAGATAAAAGGAAACCGTTGAAGAGAAATTTTGTACTCCATGTTGTTTGGAACAATATTAAAAGGAAAAGGTGAAGAAAAAATGCAGATACCTTTCATTAGCTATGACCTATCTCTTAAGCTGTCAATATTTCCAGGCTACTAGGGTTACTTTCACAACGATGATGTAAAATAACATATCCATTTTCTTTGTAGAAATGTCAAGATAGTAAAATTGGCTATTAAAGTAGTATTCGTTTGAGGACAGAAAAAAGTGTATGTGTAGTCAACATTACCTGTAAGATCTGATTTTTGCTTACCTCCAAACATGAAATCTAGTAACTTTTTATAAATATGGAAACTGATTGCAACTCCATCTTGGGAGTTCATTACTTGATCTTTAGACATATGGCTATCAAAGCAACTAATGCATGTCCAATTTGCTATTACTCTACTGTATAATAGAAAACAGTACAAATGCCAACAAAAGATTCATATGCACACACTATCCACACCGACAATTTTCTACAATGGACTTCGTTTACCTACATTACATCTTAAATACACAAAAGTTGAAGGCAGTCAATTTACAGCTATTCTAAGTCCAAAACAGAGACAACTTTCTTTAAGAATGATATACAAGCAAGCTTTTCCCTCAGTATAATCAGTCTGCAGTTTCTAGATTCATATCTTTAACCACACAGCCACCGGAATCATCACTCCATGCCACTTGCCATTATAACATCACTGTCTAAAGAAATGCTTCAACTTCATTTATGTCTAAAGCCAAGGTATCTATTACTAAAAGAGGAACCAATAAACTAAGGAATCTGGAAAGATTAAAACTCCTTATTTACAAGGCTACAGTCTACTGAAATAAAAGGTGAAATAAGTTTCTAAACTATTGTAAATTGATATTAAAATATCCTTCACTCATATTAAACACTTGTTAAAATGTGTTTTGATCAAGGCATTAGAAAAATTATAAAAACTTTTCCTATTTTCCTTGTTTTATAAAAATTAACTAACAAGATTCTGAAATTAACTGCCTAGATTAAAAAACCTTGTCTCATCACTAATCATGTGGGTACATAAATATTTGTGACTCACACAGTTCAGCTGAAACTTCTGTTCATTATTCAGTTCTGCCAAACTAAATTTATGTATTCCCCCTCCCCCCAAGAACATTTAATGATAAAAGTAAGGCTAATGTTTTAATCTGTGAAATGAAAGTTTTCACAGACTTATCCTCTCTCTGTAGCACACAACAAATGCTGCTATTCTATGTACAGTACAACACATTTGAAGGCAGTCAGTCTGGTGGGGAGCTGGCTCCATGAAGATAAAATTTCTTGATCCCTAACACACAACAAAAATTTGATAAGAGGCATTACCATACATTGGCGGTACTACAAATAATTAAACTACCACAAAATAACTAGATCCTGCTCAGATGAACGTTTGTTTCCTGCTCACAGAAAAAAAACTTTGATATTGCTGTGTATCGTGACGCTGATAAAATAAAGGGAAGGAAAAATGCAAACAACAGTACTGCAAATACGCTTTGTAACACATAGTGAAGGACGTAGTTGCTGTCTTTCAGAAAAGGCAATCTGTGCTACTCTTAATCAGCACCACTTTCATCTAAGATTCTTCACTTAAATCATCTCTTTAGTCTCTTTCTCTGTCTTTCAGGAGGAGGAGGAGGAGAAGGAATTCTAGAGTCTATGTCTCCAGATATGACAAACTGTATAACCCACTAAATAAAAAAACAAAGCTGCAACAGTTCCTGTACATGGATAATTTGTACCCTTACCTCAGCAATTCAAATGTGTTAGAAGATCAGCAAAACAAAGTAATTCTTGCTATAAAAAGGATTAATTAACCTTGTTCAAGGTTTCACTAAGACTTGATTTTGAATATCAAGTTTCCTGCATTTGACTGTAAATTAAACGTCATCCCTAACCCTACGAGGCACTGAAGAGCAGCTCTCCTTATGTGAGAGAAAAAAAATCATTTGACTCAAATAAAAGAGCACAATGCGCCTACTGCGATTTCATTTATATTTTTCCAAAATGAACAGTCAATTGTCACAGAAACCACCATACCTACCTACATGTGACTTCATATAAAGAACAGTCAAGTGTATATTTTCTATCTACCACAAAGATAACCAAATTAATAGTGGTTCTTCTCCTTCAACCCTTCAGAGAAGATACAACATTGTTGTTAGGCTTCCATTGCAACCTATTCTGATTACTACACCTCTTGCATCTCCTCCCTCCTTCTAAACAGCATGCTTAGTGTATTTGTACAAAATACTTGTCATCAGCCCCCAGAAGACCAAATCACTCTCACAAGTAACCACCGTATAAATGGTCTCAGTCTACAACTGGAACTCAGGCTCAGGTTCCTAGCAGCTAAAGACATGCACACTGTCTTCATCACCAAGACCAACAGACACATCTTCCTCTACCTCTTCATCTAGCTGAAGGCTGCCAAAGGAGTACTTATTCCTAGGTATAGGAGAGGAGCTCAGCACTATGGGATTTCCAAACACAAGAGGGTGAGTAAATGGGTTAACAATTTCTGAGTCTGAATCACTAGACTCTGTTCCACTGCTGGTGGAGCCCTCCATCATTTGGATGGCGGCCATGTGATCCATCATGCCACTGGCATATAAAGACTGCATGACTGGACTCTGCTTTGACTGTCCAGTACCTGACACCCCATTTGCCATAATTTTGCCTTCTAAAGGAACCGTTTTAACACGCCCCCCTTTACAATGTCTCTCTGATCTGTATTCCTGACCTGGTGTTGAGGACACCTGGCTCAGGATAAATGGGTCGGTTTCTGACTTGTTTCGCGCATTTTGAATTTTTTGCAAACGAGGCCTTTGCAAACCTGGAGAACATTTGCCATACCCAGGGCAGCTACAGGCATGAATATCTTCCTCATCACTCCTAGCCCTGCACTCATAGCCATTTTCTGAGACGTAGCCTTGAGAGCCAGTTCTATTCAAACTCATGTTAGGACTTGACCCTTTGCTACTGGGTGGCAGTGGAGTGGCCAATGGACTACGGCTGTCAGGGCCCCTAAACAGTTCGTCAACCAGTGAGCTGTGCCTTGGCATTCTGGGGCTCCCACCAACATAAAAGGACATATTAGCTGGGTTATCATCAATAGACTCTTCAGTGTCATGTTGGGAAGTCTTTATAGAGCCTGAGGAATCCCTATATCTAGTTCTATTACGATTTTCATCTCTACCGAGAATATAGGCACCACTGGTCAAATCACCCTCATAATTGTCATTTGTTTGGGAATGTGACCAGGTTATTTGTCCTCTGAGAAGGTCATACTCGCTATCTACATCACTGCAGTCAATAAAAGGAATTGAGGTGCTGCTGCCACGAGCAGCCCTGGATGCTGGACCTGTGCTTGGTTGTTGCGACTGAGATCTATTCTGTTGTGTCCTATCCTTAACGACCTCCTCTTCTTCCTCCATTGTCACCATCACCGCTCCATCCATCTTTCCACCTTCCTTAGGGCTCTTCTTCAGGGAAGGGCTCCTGCGCTGTCCAACATCTTCCGTTGAAGCTTTCAGTTCCTTCCCTTGCCAGCAGCTCTGCACCACTGGGGAATCCGCATCATCTCCAAATGTAAAGCTACAGCTCTGGAAAGAGAAAGACAGAAGAGAAAAAACAAGAGGGGAGATCATTAAGGAAAAATCTCAGTGTCTGCTAACAGCAAGAGCACCAGAGTCATGCCTAGTAACTTATAGATCCCATGTAGGATTCTCCTGACAACAGAGTTGGTAACTCATACTTTAAAAAATATGGAAGCCTCCAAGGATGAAGAGTAGATGATGGACCAGGAAAGAACATGAGCTAAGCATTGGCAAAAAAGGAAATAAATGTGCAAAAAGTTCTATAGATTATTGCAATTTATGATGATACAACACATATGGCCAATAACCAGCATTGTACAAACACCAACATGCCTGCACTACTTAAAAGAAGTTAGACTGGCAAAGGAGATGAATATCAAAAATGGTAAATTCAGTGCAGCCCAATTGCATACAAGAACAAAACTCCCAGAGTAGGTTCATGGGCAACCCCACATTCAACTGGTGGAAAGTCCCTACCACTAGTCAAAGGACTGTCTTCATTCCACACAAGCATGCCAGTACACATCCAGTGCTTTGCTCCCTCTGTCTAATCTGGTGTTAAAAATATTAAGCTATCTTTTGAATGGACTACAAATTGTACCTTCCCTGAGTTCACTAGAACAGCTTGCAATGATGATATGATTCTATAGGTAACCAACACAAATTACTAAGGCAAGCCAAAGGTTGTGCAGGTAGAAGTTTGCGGGCCACTTTAAATATATTAACCAGGCAGCTTGCACCTGCCACTTCTGCTTTGAACAGTTTCTATTTACTGTTAATAGAAACAGAACTAATGCTTGTGATCTACCAAAGATTATAACGTAAGAATTCTTAACTGAAATTCCTCTCAGGTCAACACAACAGAACTTCTTGTCAAGGACAAATGAAATTCCACTATCACTGACCTCTGGAAAAAACTCATTCCTTCACTCGGGGCAACCACGAGCAGAAATCTCGGAACCTGACAAGGGTTCCTCACTTTTTTGGCAACTGTATCAGTTCACCAGGCTGAGAGCTCGACTGTGCCAGGTAGTCCCTACTACTTCCGCCTTCCCATCCTTATTTTGCATTTTAAGCCACCGTGGGGATAAGGCTGCTCCAAACCCATGCTCTGTAGACCTTTAGTCTTGCTGTATTGTAGGTTACTGTGCTCAGAACTGAATGGCAAATGGGCAGTAGACGCACACAATGGACCAGCCATGATAGGGAGTGGGAATTACAGATCCCGAGTTACAAAATCCTGAAGTATTAGAATGGATAGACCTACCAGTGATTTGGAATCACTGTATCAGGGTATCTGAATCTTTAAAGTAGGTTAGATATAAGAAAAAGAATGCCCATGTAGTTTTAAATTATACTCCCCTAAATAGTGATTCAACTGGAAATGCTTAAAGCAAATCATATTGGGTTTCATCAACATTACTGACTTGTTTTGGCACCTCTGAATGCTGTTCTGAAGGTTGTGTAGTCAGACTCCTGATGGAACGAATCTTGCTGTGTTTCCTGAGAAAAATCACATTAAGAAGTTAAAGCCATATAATTTTTTTAATAAATAATCAGCAGCAGTCACTTCCTTAAGAAACAAAAGCACCAAACGGCAGCTTTATAAATGTTTGTCTTGAAACGGATTCACAATCTTTCTTTTTGTAAAATTTAAATGGAGAATGTTTTATATAAACACCATAAAAGAGAATGTAGGGCACTGAAGCAGAAATCTTCCATCGCCGGAACATGAGTCATAACACAAACTGTTGCCAGGTTCATTGTACATTTCAGCAGTGACTTTCAACTCACCATGACTCAGAATAATTCAAAGAGAATTGGCACTACCAAGTTAGAAGCCTTCCCCTGACAGCTTTCAATTAACAACCACTGGTTAGTTGTGCCAATTTATGTTACTTATCCCCCTAATCTTCGGGAGTACGTTATTATTAAAAAAATCAAATCCTTTTCTATTTATGCAGATTAATCACATCCAACACTAAAGGGTCTGACATTCAATGAGTCTGAGGGGAAGTTATCTGCCAGTGGGATATTCAATGCTGAAAAGTATCCAGCCTATTAATTGAGTTACAAGCTCATAGCAACTGCAGCAATTTGATCAAGTTTCACAGGGCTGGCTGGAGGCTGGTTTGGCCCCTAGTTTAATTTAGAGAAACCTCAGGGTTGCTCTAACCAATGCCTGATGGTAACCAATCCCTAGGGGCCATTATGCCAGTGACGGTTTGCTGAAGCAACATAAAGGGGACTTTGCATAGGCCAGAGTCAGGGCCCAGCAGTATAATTAACTGATAAGCACTAATGGTCCCAAATTCAAGAGCATTAAAAAAATAAGACCAGCTCAGTAATCTCTCTCTCACCTTTCAAACTGCACTTTCTTGTGTCCTCCTTCTTTAACATAGTCAAGAACCTGCTTCTGAGTCCGGCCACTGTAACAAAACCACACTTAAGCCACCAATCTAAGGTATTACATTTGTTAACGTTAAATACAAATAATGAAAGCAGATTTATTATGTAACTTTTCATTTCCATGGCATAAAGTGATGTACCATCTTTTGCATCATAAATGCACATTGGTCTGCAGGGAGTTTGATTTAATCATATAGTCAGTGATAAGCCGCTTCATGCAGTCCATATTCGCATTCAATCACCCACCTACCAACCTTGGGGGTGAACCTAAGAAGCCAGGCATGCCAGTGTGCAGTTTTAGATACTGTATCCTATGAACTCACAGTAAACCACAGACACAACTATTTCTACTAGAAGCATTAACTCACATTTCACAATAAGAATGCAATGGATCTCATTGTACATACATGGATAAAATGTCACTTGCATTTTTTGCCAGGAAAATACTTTTAGACAGATAAAATACAGACCATTTTACCACTGTCTAAATTCAACTGTGCCCCTTTATGCTGAATTATGTTACTGGGAAGTCACCAAAGATAAAGGCAAGAAAGAGAGATTTCAGCTCTCCTCTTATGAAAATATGTATCTGAATAATTTCTGCAAGTTAAATTTCAGTCTTATCTTTATTAACTGGTGTCAATAAACATTGGTACTGAATGGAGAATAGTGGAAATACATTTCAGGATTAAATTGTTGATCTTAAAGACATTTAACTATAGGTACAAACATTTTCTGCCGATTCAGCCTTAGATGGATCTCAAACCTTGCTCTTATATTCCATGAAAAAGGAGCCAATGCCAAACATTTATATGGTGTATGGATATGAATACGAGAAGAAAAAGAAAGCAATAGCATTTGCACTCAGTTAGAAATGCATATCCTACACCCTGGAGAATGTCCAGTGAGGAACAAAAAATCTCCATACCTGTTAAGACCTGTAAATTGGACAAACTATATAGCAAGGCCTATTGCAACAATGAAGAGCAATACTTCTCCTAGAATGAACTCAGCAGAGATCACAGCGAGAGACATGAAAACAACATACGGCTCCACTCCAAACTATGTGCATGTTTAATCAGGTATGTTAAGAATGTCTACAATTTTTTCATTTACTCTGGCAGTAATTAAATCC
Source organism: Terrapene triunguis (assembly GCF_002925995.2). NCBI lineage: Eukaryota > Metazoa > Chordata > Testudines > Emydidae > Terrapene > Terrapene triunguis. The sequence goes on along the minus strand of NW_020664372.1, from coordinate 22,458,731 downwards.
AACAATTTAGACTGCAGTTTCTGTCTCCCCCACGAAGACCTCCAGGTCCTTCCATGTCACCTACTTTATTTTTCAGACCCAGAAAAGAAAGTTGGAAGAGGCAGGAGAGGACATATCAACATGACTACATACCTCTATGAGTCAACTGGTGTCTCTGATTTGGTAGCATTTTGAATTCACTTTGCACAGGTGTAAATGACCTAACAAGATGCAGTTAGTGGAAAATCAGACCCAATAGGAGTCAAACGGCATTACATGGGAGATGCTGCAAAGAGTCCATCCAGCAGTGTACATAAGCAGCAGTGACATATCAGCATTTTTGTACACCGAGGCCTCGTGTGCACTAAAAAAGGTTTGCCAGTACAGCTATACAGATGTATAGCTATACTAGCAAACCCTCCTAGTGTAGATGCAGCTTATACCTACAAAAAAAAAAAAAAAAAAAAAAAAAAAAAAAAAGAGTTTTTTGCCAGTATATCTTATACCAGTTCCCTGAATGAAATAAGCTATACTGGTAAAAGGACTTTTACGCTGGTATAGCTACATTTATGCAAGGGGTTTTGCTGGTATAAAAATTATTTTAAAAAAATTACTACACCAGCAAAGTTTTACGTGTAGACCTGGTCTGAGGGTGAATTCCTGTCTCTGTTAGCCCTCTTATAGGCATGAAGGGTCCAGAATGCAGAGGAAACACTGCATTTAAACAGCATAGGGGTGAGTTTGTCAGACTGTAGGGAGGCCAGGCAAGGAAAATCTACTTCTCTCGTGATCTACATAGCAGAACTCTCTCCCTGGGAGCATGAAGGGATCATCTGTTGACAAATCACAGGAGGTGGGACTAGTGGGCCTGTTTGGTGCATAGATGGATTGTGGGGGTTGGGTTGGGGTGGAACAAGTGCAATGGAGACTACTGGCTTCTTTTCACCATACTCTTTTAGCAGTGTTCCCTCTAATTCAGTGGCTCTCGAACTTTTGTACTGGTGACCCCTTTCACATAGAAAGCCTCTGAGTGTGACCCCCCACAATAAATTAAAAAAACTTTTTAATATATTTAACACCATTATAAATGCTGGAGGCAAAGCGGGGTTTGGGGTGGAGGCTGACAGCTCGCGACCCCCCCACGTAATAACCTCGCGACCCTCTGAGAGGTCCCGATCCCGTTTGAGAACCCCTGCTCTAATTTTCCGCACAAATGTGCGGAATGAATTTTATTATGTGCACAATATGGAGGTGATTTGTGACACATCACCTTCGTATTGGTGCACATAACAAAATTCATGTGGTGGGGGTGGGGCTGAGGGGTTTGGAGTGTGGGAGGGGGCTCAGGGCTGGGGCAGAGGGTGCGGGCTCTGGGGTGGGGCCGAGGATGAGGGGTTCAGGGCTGGGACAGAGGATTGGGGTGTATGTGGGGGTGAGGGATCTGGCTGGGGGTGCAGGCTCTGGGGCGGGGCCAGGGATGAGGGGTTCAGAAGGGAGCTCTGGGGCGGGGCCAGGGATGAGGGGTTCAGAAGGGTGCTCTGGGGCTACGGCAGGGAGAGAGAGGGCTCCCCCCAGCTCTCTCTCCACACAGCAACTGGGGGAAGAGGCGCTTCTCCCCACCGTGGCAGCTCTGGAGCTGGGATCGCGGGATAGGTGCCGTTCCCCCGTCCACGGCAGGTCCGGGCTGGGGCTGAGTTGGGGTCAGGGGAGGGGAGGGGTGCCCCAGCCGTGGCAGGTCCGGGCTGGGTTCAGGCCACCCCTCCCCCAGCTGCAGCAGGTCCGGGGCTCAGTTGGGGCCGGGGAAGGGGGGCCCTCATAGGTGCCGACTCTGTGGGTGCTCCAGGGCTGGAGCACATACAGAGAAAAATTAGCAGGTGGTAGCAGCCAAGCTTCCCCCACCCCCAGTGCTTCTCGCTTGCCGGCAGCCCCTGTGACCTACTCTTCCCCCTCCCTCCCAGCACCTCCCAACTGCCGCGAACAGCTATTTTGTGGCATGTAGGAAGCTCCTGGGGGCGGGGGGGAGAGGAACGGGGAAGAGGCAGGATGGGGGCGGGAAGAGGCGGGGACTTGGGGGAAGGGATGGAGTGGGGACGGAGCCTGGGACCGGTCCAGCATTCCCTGGCTAGAGGGGAAGTTGACGCCTATGGTGTGCCCCTTCCCCGGCCGCGGCAGGGTGGGCTCCCTGAGCGCCTGTGCGGTGCTAAATAGGCTGCCGTGTGGCAGCACAGCTTACAGGGAATTTAGCTCTTTAGTAGCAACTTTCCACCAGCTACTGTAAGGGGAATTTAGGCTTTTATTCCACAGTTTCCCATGCATTACTCTGGTTGAACAGGTGGGTTAGCAATCATAAAGCAGCAGTTTGCAACACCAAAGAGAAAAACATTAAAGATCTAGGATTAAAATAAGGACAATGTGATTTCAATGGGGGAGAGGAACAACAGCAGGAGACAGAAAGGGGAAAATAGGTCTTACCTGAACCTAAATGATGAACCTCTAGTAAAAAGAACAGGTTTAGGCTTTGGTTTGGGCTCCTCAAAGAGTCTGAAAAAGGCATGGTGTTCTACACAGATCTTCCAGAAAGACTTGCAAAAATCCCGACTGGCCATCAGGAATTCCAAGGTGTCCTGGAATGAATTCTAAAAGATGTAATAGCATTATTTACGTGAGTGAGCAAATGAGAGAGCAACGCACTGGACATATACATCGATACACTGATGCTATGCTACAAATTCTCTCTCCTGACTCACCGGTCTCCTGGCCCAAGGAGCCCTCCCATTCATCCCAAGAACCTCCTACATACTCTTAGCAGGACTAACAAAGAGCAATTCCCCAGAATTTTTCCTGTTGTCTCATGTAACAGACCTATTACAAGGCTCCTCAAATTATTTTAAGAATGCAATATACTAAATCAGAATAACCCGTGTCTTCTCCTCATTCTAGTTTATATCTCCAGCCACTGACACTTTGCCATCCAGCCAGGAAAGAACAAATGGATTTTGCTGAATGGCAGCAGCATCCATATTTCTTTGAAGCACAGTGCTGGAGTAAGACATACAAATATAAACTGCAGTAACTTTTCTGAACTGTCATTTTAAAAGGAATGTCTTGTGGGAAGCCCTTCAACGAGTTTAACGCGCCCTTTCCCTTTCCTGAGAAGCATTTACTCATTTCTGCTTCCCTACTCCTGCTTTAAATCTTTTCATTTGATTTGATACAAGCCTCAGAACATTTGTATTGTGCATTATTACAATACAAGCAACAGGATATATCTCAGAACTAAGAGTCCCATCAGTCAGAAATATAGCTTGGGAATGGGGATCTGCTGACCATTCCCAGTACCACAGCAAAAGCACTCCATCTTAGGAAACTGAAGATCACAACTGCACACCACAGCAGAGGTGCATAGTCCCATAGTTAAATATCACTAACTCATCAATCTGAGGTTAATTATTAAGAGTGTGCACTACACTGAGTTCACCAGCTTTAACAGGAAGCCTCACCTACTCAGCATGGCATTGAGACAAATATTTTAGTACATGGAGCCACAGACATGGAAATACTTGGTATCTTTCATGGACGTACAGTTCTTAGCTTCTCTGCTGAGTCTGTCCAACGTGGATGTCAATTTTAAGACGGACACGAGAGAAAACGTTATCAAAGCACTAGCCCCAGAAATAAGTGTAAATGACCAATTAAAAAAAATCCCATTGATTACAACCGAGGCAACTCAAACATCTATTTTATCTGCTTCTAGGAATTTACCAGAGAATCTCTCCTCAAATTTCTTTGAAGAATATCAAGGACTTACATTCACATCAGGCCGTAGCTTGATAAGAAAACGCTTCCTCTTGAAGCTCAGCTTTCGAACCTTAGCCCAGTTGAAGGCATTGATCTTGGTGTGACCCTAAAGATGACAAGGCAAGTGAAGTCATGTTATAGATTAAAGGACGAGTTTAAGTATTCCAAGCATGTATCTGTAAGGCAAATTTGACAGTTATCAAAAGTACTTTTGCATAATCATTGTTTAAAATGTATTTGCTTGTAATGGTGCTATTACTAATTGTTTAGGCTCCAATCCTATAAACACTAACACATATTCCCAATTTAAGAACATGAGTAATTCCACTGAACCCAAGTACTTAAAGTTAAGAACATGTGTAAATGATTACAGGATTGGGTGCCTTATATATTGCAGTAGTGCCTACATACCCCATGAGGATCAGTGTCCCCAGGTCGGCCCAGTCTGCCCAGATGATGTTACGGTATAATCTTATTAAATGTTTTACTGTGTGAGTTATCAGAGAATTTTAAAAACTACTCCATTCCTCACACACTACAGAAACTTCCAAACTCTATTTTTATTTGATCAGTAAAATCAGCATCCCTTTAAATATCTCCTCTTTCTGGAAAAAAAAAATGCAGAAGTAAGCAGTGGCAGTATTAATCGTTAACATATAGTCATAGAAGTAAAAGGAAAATATATAAATTACTTGACAGTGTTTATCTGATGAGCCAAAAAATGCCTTTTAACAGTGCTCAGGAGCCATATGTCAGGAGCTATGAGTCATGCTACGAAAGGCTTTGTGTATGTTCACAATCAGATTGCACCATTTGAGCAGAACGTTCTTTTCTAATTAATGTATGCTAAAATTAGAGGAAGATTTAAAGTATTAACTATTTCAACTTAGTAATAAAAATTCATTATTAATATCCTTATAAACCTGCTTAGGAGTTTTTTATAGTTATAAAAGCAGCTTCTACTAGATTCCTAAATGTACAGAACTATGTTGCTTTGTAGCTTCCACATCAGACAAATATACAAGCACTGACACCATGATGATGTTTGTTAGCTCAGCCTGCTGTCTAAGAAAGTTATATTAATGTCATAATCATCTCTGCTAGGAAATTCAACAGCACAACAGATGGGTTCTAAATTTTTTTTAGTAAAAATAAACATTTGCAGTCAGCATTTATGTGATTTGTGAATTAACCTTTATTTTCCCTTTTTTATTTTAAAATCATTATAGTTTATTTTGCTCACCTACAACATCAATAAAGGAGAAATTTAGGGCCAGTCCTGCAAAGGGAACGTACCTGCATGAACTCTTGTGCCAAGGAGTCTAATGGACTACAGTGGGTCTGGGTTGACTGCAACGGGTAAGAGTCTGCACAGAAAGATTCTTTTGCACGATTCAGACCCTTAGGGATTGATCCTGCAAGTGCTCAATATTGAGTGTAGTGCTTCCTATCATGAGGAGTCCCACTGAGGTCATACACAAGATCATTAGTAAGTGCTACAGTCAATGGGAGTTGTGCTCAATGTCTTTCCAGGATCAGACCCATGCCCCCAGAACTTTTAACTGGATCGGCTTAGATGGACCCCTACACCCGCAGAGACCCTGTGAAGTGAGTGAAGTTTTCCTGGGGTGAAGGGATCCTCCCGCAGACATCTATCTGAAGGATTAGGGCCTTAATTTATAATGGTTCCGACCGCTTTAAAACAAGGCTAAGGAAAATTTGCATATAGTGGGTGTGGCTCCTCACACTTGTAACTACTTAGTCTATGTTCTTTTTTAGCAGCTTTCAATGTTCTTAGGCAGTGGTTCTCAACCAGGAGTATGCATACCCCTGGGGGTACACAGAGGTCTTCCAGGGGGCACATCAACTCATCTAGATATTTGCCTAGTTTTACAGGATACGTAAAAAGCACTAGTGAAGTCAGTACAAACTAAAATTTCATACAGACAATGTCTTGTTTACATTGTTTTATATACTATACCCTGATATGTAAGTACAATATTTATATTTCAATTGATTTATAATTATATGGTAAAAATGAGAAAGTAAGAAATTTTCCAGTAAAAGTGGGCTGTGACACTTCTGTATTTTTATGTCTGATTTTGTAAGCAAGTAATTTTAAATGAGGTGGAACTTGGGGGTATGCAAGTCAACGGAGACTCCTGAAAGAGGTATAGTAATCTGGAAAGGTTGAGAGCCACTGTTCTTAGGCATTCCTTCAACTGTTGATCAAGTGATCAAGTTGTGAGTTTACTGGTATTTTCTATTTGGACACTTGTGCGGTTTTTTGGTGGGATTTGTTTTTTATTAAAGTAGCCCCACTGGAACTGCTGGTTCAGAGATTCTTTTTTTTAAAAAGGTCTAAAAGATGGATATTTTTATTTTGAAAAAAAAGGTTTGAAACTTGAGTTTTTTTCAAAAATTGAGGTTTTTGTTTTGGTTTTAAAGGGAATAGTTATTTTAATAATTGAAGTAACCCAAGTTTTAAAAAATATTTTACTCAATTTTTTAACCCTCAATTTTGATGCAGAGACAGAGTCAGATGTTTTGGGCCAGAATGTCAGCTTGTCAGGTAGGCCTATGAAGCTGGGGGGGAAGGACACGGGAGGAAGAGGCTTGCTGGACTGGGCCAAGGTAGAATGAAGAGATTGCTGCAAGGCCCTGGCTGGGAGAAGCAACTAGGTATTGCCCTAGATTTTGCAAAGCCCATACAAGGAACTCTATGGAGAGCCCCCATCTAGTTCTCTCCCACCTCACCCCTCCCCACACCTCTTAACTCCCACTTCCCCACCTCCACATGCTCACTACTCCCGATACCTGCTACTTCATGCCTGCCTGAGACCCTCCTTCCCTGTTTATGATTAAGGCTGTGAGTCTGTCACAGAAGTCATGGATTCCATGACTTTCTGGGACCTCCGGGACATCTGCAACTGGAGCTGCAGGTGTGGCTGATCCCAGGGCCACCACAACAGCTGCACCTGGGGCCGGCCACACTGGCCGCTGCGGGGGTGGCCCCGGGGACAGCTGCACCAGCCGCTGCTTGGCAGCATCCACTGCTGGAGCTGGGGCCAGCGGTCAGCCCCCAGGGACCGCCAAAGCAGCGGCCCCCCAGGGAAGCTAAGATTTAGTCAGGGGCATTTATAGTAAAAGTCATGGACAGGTCATGGGCCATGAATTTTTGTTTATTGCCCGTGACCTGGCCAAGACTTTTACTAAAAATGCCCATAACCAAATCTTAACCTTATTTATGATGCCCTGTGGCCTCAGGTGACCCACCTCCAGTGTGCATCAGGGTAGTGAGGAGTTGTAGCCAACATGTAGCTTTCTGATCATGGATCAAAGGAGGGTAGTTAGGGAAGTCAGTCTCTTCAATAGCTGGTGCTGGAAACAGACAGGGCGATGGGCTGGAAACGGGGTGGAGATCTAGCTGCTAGGTTAAGTGTGTGCAGGTAGTAAGGGGACCCTGGAAGTGTGGGACCTTATGCAGTTACATAGGTCTAAGGCCAACATTGCAAGTGACTCTGGGAGCATCCTGAAATTTTGGTGTCTCTGGGTGCCTGCTAGCCTTAATCTCCCCTGAGGGTGGCTGTAAACCAAACTCCTCTAGATACATTTCACACAGAGGATGCACCACTGGTATAATAATTGCTTTTGTTAAAAGAACAGTCTGTTTTAAAGATTAAAGCCATGATCAGAGCAGCTCTAACCTGAAAAACTAGAATGCCTGTGTTGGCAACTGCCAGGTTGATCTTCGTCCCTTCCCTGTCCTTTGCTGAATGCAACCGGATTCCATACATCTCCAACCGACGAGCAATCTCTAGTAGTTGGAAATCTGATTCTGCTGGTGTCTGTCCACTTTAGAAACAAAAATGAAAAAGAAAAGCCAAGAGACTTGAATTCTCCACATTTATTAAATTGGAATCAAATTACTTCTTTAAGGAGCAAAAAGATATTTCATCATGGAAACTGGTTCTCGTTAATTAGATAATATGCATATGGCCATTCCAAGTCACCCAATCTCAGCAGCTAGAACAATAGCTCTGTTCTCAAAGACCAAGATTTTTTAAAAGCAAATAGTGATTTTGGATGCCTCAATTTTTGGGGCCCAACTTGCAATACCTCAAAGAAGCCTGATCTTTTCAAAAGTGTTGAGCATCCATCTTCTGAAAATCAGGCCTATTTATGGTGTCTCCAGTTAGACATTCAAAAACTGACATACCCAAAATCACAGTCACTTACAAACAAAATGTCTATCTCAAACAGAGCCCATGTCTCCACTAGGAGCTCCTTACCCATGTATCTATACCGGTATACGACGACAGCAAAGCATTCCTAGCGGTGTGCTTTGTACTGTTATAGTGAAGCCACCACTCCTGAATGAAACAAGCTATACTAGTAAAAGCACAGCTTTGCCGGTATAGCTGCCTCTACCCTAGGGACTTCTGCTGGCAAAGCTATGTGGGTCAGCTATTCATACCCTTAACTGACAAAGGTATGCTGGCAGAAGTCTGCACTGTAGAGCTAGAACATGAAAGAACCTCCCTTAGAAGCACAGAGATATTGGATTGTGACCAGTTTTCACCTAAAATACAATTAAGCAGGGAGGCAGAGTTCGGGGCATCGGTGTTTTAGCAATTATAGGACTGCTATATTTTCTAAAATAAAAGAATATATTACAGTTAAAATGGTCTCATTTTAATTAGATGTTCCCTGCTGATGAACTAAGAGGTGTCCTACCATGGGCATACCACCTTAAAAGAACACATATAGATGCTCTTTCAATGAAGAATTCTAGCTCCCAAATTATAATAGTGTGGGAGGACACAAAAACAGTCGTGTACACAAAGCATTTTTGCTGGTTGATTGTGTGTATCTTCAACCACTAACTCTAACAGAATTGTATATACATTATTCCAACAGAACAGTAAATTATATGGCTTACTGGGCTCATGAAAATAAAAGATTATATGAATATTGTCTACTATATAATTGGGTAGGATAAAGGAAATGTGCAAAGGAATAAGATGAAAGACATTGAGGGCAGTGAACATACATTTTGGGCTCCATAAATGTTAAATTCTTCATATTAAATCATACAGTCCCAATTAACATAACTGCTCTTACAAAAACCACAACCAATAAACCCCAAACTTCACTTAGTTCAAAATGCAATGGCTTGAGTCTTGAATGGTTCTTAGAAGCAGAAATTCCTGCCATTCTGCTCCTAACTGATCCTCAGTCTCTTAACTCCCTTCTAAGACTCATCTCTTCTCTGGGTTATATGATACCTAACCTCCCACTTCTATTCAGAGAACCTCTCTGATTCCCCCCTGGCTCACAAGCTTCTTCCAAAATTTATCTTTTGAGCCTTTTGTCACCCGTCTATGGCAGTGAAAGATATCTTCAATGACCTTGACCTCAATGAGACTACTGACACAAGTATCTGCAGGATCAGGGTCATCATTTACAATTGTATTTGCATGCACAAAATTGACAATGAATCCTTTTGTGTGAAACAGGCTGAAAAAATAATTGAATGCTAGAAAGAAAATCAAAATCAACTGATGCTCTTTAAACATCTTGTACGTTGACTTGAAAGGGCAAAAAGTAACTAACTCATAAGCCTGAAAATCTTTTATAGCTAAAGCTCAATATATGTTCACAGTTAGAATTACATTGAAGGAAAGGAAAGTTAATAAGAACAAAAGCTGGGACTCACATATGATTGCGGTGAAATTCCATGATTTTGTCTTCTAGTGTTTCTTGTTGAGGTATATACTTGTTCTTCGTTAAGTGTTCACGGTCTATTGTTTCATCAAAATCCCCAATCTCAGCTAGAGAGGGACATAAAAATCAAAACCCTGTGTTTAATCTATATTATTCAGACAAACCAAAAAACAGAGTAATAAAAGTATGTTTGTCCAAATCTGCAACATCGTTTCATAACTCATTTTCATTACTCTATGTTCCACATATTCCTTATCATCTTTATAGGTAACAAACAATGAGAAGTAGCCCAAGAGTAAGGGTTCTCCTGTTCCCCACAACCCTACAAGTAGATTTAAAAAAAACAAATGAAATAATTTCAAAGATGTATTGATTTGGGTGTGTGATAAGGGTTGGTGGAGGGGCTTCAATTTGCTGATGAACATTTCATTGGAGTAGATCAGCGTCTGTCAAGCTCATTGTGGCACTCAACACAACAACTTCATTTCCTCTAGAACAACAAATGTGCATTTCTTTCCCTGAACTCCACCCCCGAAGTTTGATGCAATTATGCATTATGTCAAATTCGAAGAAAGACACATTTTTGGGGTGGTTTCTTTGTTTTTTGATACATACATATATTGCAACCCAGAGATTTATGAAGCCTTTGTCTGTTTTGTATTTTGCAGTACTTCAGAACATTCAGTCTTTTTCCTTTCTCTGGCTTATTGTTATATTTTGTTTCTGTGAACAGAGTTTAATAAAAAATCATTTCTCAGACTGAAGTTGCCCCCAACTGCTGCAGTTGTTGTAATTACAAGTATGCAACAGTTCGCTATGTAACCCACTTTTTAGCTCTGCCACATTAGTGGGAAGTTACTTATTTTTGGCAATCTACATATGGGAATCAGAATATTTAATAGCATGTTGCCTGCTACTCTATCATACATTATTTACATGTTTCTGCTATCGGTTTCTTTGTAAAATGACATTCCCTCTGCCCATTATTATCCCAGAGTACTAGGAACAGTACAATGAATGAAGGCTTTTACTGATCTTTGTCCATCCCTCTGTGAAAGATCAATAAACCCCAATATCCAAGCAGTATAGCTTTATTAATCTTTTATACCGAACTAGGTTCCTTCTAAAGAGACTAAATTAAAATCCAGGGATCATACGTGGACATTGAATAAATTTTACAACTTCTACCTCTGAAAAGAATTAATAGATGATGTGTTAGAAGATCATGCTGCCTGTTCCATCAGCTCCTTGATACTCTACCCTCTTTCCACTGCTGAATACTTTAAAAATGAGAATCCTCCTGCACAAAAAGCCCACTGTTCCATATCACTAACTCCCGTTTCACTGAGGCCATGTCTAAACTATGGGTGCTACAACTGCGCAGCTACAGCGCAGCAGCTATGTTGCTGTAGTGCCATAATGCAGGTGCTTCCAGTTCCTACAGCAATGGAAGGAATTTTTCCGTTACTGTAATCCGTTAATCCACCTCCCTGAGGAGCGATAGCTAGGTTGATGGAAGTATTCTTCTGTTGACCTATTTGCGTCTACGCCAGGACTTAATGTCAGTGTAACTACAGTGCTCAGCAGAAGTTATGTAGCTATGCCAATCAACATTTTAAGAGTAGCTCATGGCTCAGGTTTCTATTTTGTCCCCAAGGTCAGAAATCTTGAGTTTGACTTTGAACTTAAAAGGAAAGGAAAGATGTTTAAGGAAGAAAGAACACTGCCTATCACTATCTCCATAACATCATGAAAATTTGACGTTAGTTGGACCAGGGTCTCCTGAAAATATTATTCACATTTTACTCACACCCATGCACATGCTTAACATTCCCTTTTGTATGGGTTTCCTAAAGCCCTACATTCTTTAAACTTCAAGAGGCCAAACGTATTGCAGTCAGACTATTCTCTCCCTGCAGCAATATGATTTCTGCCACTTTCACTGCATCTACCACTCCCAAATCCATTTCAAATCAAACTCTAGGGCTTCCAAACTCACCAGGACTTGTTCTCTCTGACCTCATATCTACCTACTTCTCCCTCTTCCCTCCCCAGTCTCCTACTTCCATCTAAGACACCTTTCTAGTATTTCTCTACAGATAGGGCTGCACTTTATGGAACTCACTTTCCCTCTGAGCCATTCCCTCTTTTATTACTTGACTACCTTCTTGATCGTTTTAGCCAAAGATTGATTTTTAACCACACCTCACTTTTCTCTTACCACATTAGCACATGGCTCCGTTCTCCCCTTGCTGTAACTAGCCTGAAGTAAAAAGAACAGGAGTACTTGTGGCACCTTAGAGACTAACAAATTTATTAG
>NW_020664372.1:22416002-22436907 GCF_002925995.2 Terrapene triunguis | reverse complement strand
GCCATTCTATGACAGACCTGCGGGTGGCTATCTTAAAACAGAAAAACTTCAAAAACAGACTCCAACGAGAGACTGCTGAGCTGGAATTGATATGCAAACTAGACACAATCAACTCAGGATTAAATAAAGACTGGGAATGGCTGAGCCATTACAAACATTGAATCTATCTCCCCTTGTAAGTATTTTCACACTTGCTTCTTATCAAACTGTCTGTACTGAGCTATCTTGATCATCACTTCAAAAGTTTTTTTTCTCTTACTTAATTGGCCTCTCAGAGTTGGTAAGACAACTCCCACCTGTTCATGCTCTCTGTATGTGTGTATATATCTCTCCTCAATATATGTTTCACTCTATATGCATCCAAAGAAGTGGGTTGTAGCCCACGAAAGCTTATGCTCTAATAAATTTGTTAGTCTCTAAGGTGCCACAAGTACTCCTGTTCTTCTTGCATATAAAATATGCCGTGTAAGATATCATATGAAAGGTCATGATCTGAAGAAACCCATTGATCTGTCCAAATATGTATATCGTCAGTGCATATGAAGTTATGAGATTTTGCTGTATGGTTGTTGCTGAAATATGTTGTAAGTTTGAGAGTCTCTACTGGTAGATGGTGATCCACTCCCCGGAGGGTGTTAAGCAACCATTAATCAGCAGGGGAGTTGTAAACAAGGGATTTACAATAATGTAACAGGGCTGCCCAAGCATCACACAATGGGGGATTGCTCAACCCTGTGACTCAGCAAAGCCCACCAGGACATGTCTGGGCTAGTGTTTTCAAGGCACATGGACTGAGGATTCAAAATAGGAGACAGTGGCATCACGCCTTGGCCTTTCTTTCTCCTTCCCCACCTAGGCTGGAAGCAACAAGAATGCTGGGAAGACAAAGACTTGATCTGAGGAGACTGGTTCCAGGCTTAAAAGGGGAAGCGTGTGTATTAAGAACTGTAACATCCAGTGGGGTGAGAAAACTGCTTGATCCAAATACAACCCAGTCTAGTAAGGTTTAAGATTTAGACTGTATGTTTACCTTTTTTTTTCTTTTTTTTTGGTAACTATCTCTGACCTTTAGTGCCTAACACTTATAAATCACTTAAACTCTATCTTTCTGTAGTTAACAAATCTGTTTTATATTTTACTTAAAACAGTGTGGTTTGGTTGAAGTGCCTGGGAAATCTCAGCTCAGGTACAAAGGCTGGTGCATGTCCTCTCTACATCTACATTATTACCATTACATTGGGTAATAAACTTACACTGGTCAGGTTTCTGACCAGGGCAAGATGGTACAGTTCTGGGATACAAGGCTGGGAGCTGGGGGGAATTGGTAGGTGCCTTTCTCTCTGTGAGATTCGTGAGTGGCTTTGGGAGCATTCACGCAATCTAGATGGGTGTGGGGCTCCACATGCTGTTGTGCTAAGTGATAGCAGCACCTGGAGGGGGTTTTCTGCCTGTCACTAACAAAGCATTGTGAGAAAGCCCAGGCTGGAGAGTTAAGGGGACACAGCGGTACCCCACCATAGGGGAATATGCACATCTGAAGTGGAGCACTCAGAGGGACAATTACTCAAAGAACTCTCCTTTCAGATTTACAACCTCTCAGTTGGAGCTCTGCTTTTTTTCATGGCTGAAGTCAGAAGGCAGGGACTGACCTTCCAGACAAAACTACTCCCAACTTCCTGAGAAGCGTAAACACAGTTGCTGAGAAAATAAAAAGTTATGTACTTGTTCACCACCTACTTCTGTTACAATTCTGTTGAGACTCAGTCCCTTTTGGAACCACACATGAAAAGCTTTTTCCTTTTAAAAGGTTGAACTTTTTTCCCCTTGAAGTCTGGGCTGCAAAAACATTCAGTTTCAAAATGGTCACAGGGATATAGAATTTCACTAAGGCTGCTCTTTTTATCTCCCACCGCTGCTCAGTCATACAGGTCATTGGAGGTCAAAGCGAATGGAGAGTTGTTGGCATATGCTTTTGGACCAAACATTAATAATGGAAAGAAACAGCCCACCTTCCCATCTTACCCAGGGACATACCTCTTTACCATCTTTACTCTCTTTACTATCCCATCTTTACCAGGGATATACCTCTAAAGAACTTTGAAAATCTTTGTTAACTAAGATGCTATCTATGTTTAGCTGTGTTTGAGCAGAAATATGCAGTGCTGAATTTTACAATGGTAATTCAAAGTGATGATCTATTATGGCTAAACATTTCTGGCATTGTCTATATATGCTTCAAAGCCGATTTTCATAACATTATTCTAGATATGGGTTTCCATAAATTCTTGAAATGGAAAACATGTATTCCCTTTTAAGTGATTGCTTTTTATATCTGGAGGACAAAAGTAGCTTTTACATGCTGATATGAGTGAACGTATGATCTGAACAAACATTCTTTTTTCTCATGTGTCTGTATAAAAACAAGTTAAAAGCTATTGGTTTTTCTCCTCCTATCACTTCTATCAGGACTATGCTTTAGTCTGTCATTCTAAGCATATTTATTTACTCTGCTCTAGACAGTACACAGATCTCCAGGAATCTTATACTCTACTGACATGATAAAAAGTCAAATATAAATTATAAAACAAAACAGGAATTCAGTTGAAGAATTCAACCCATTTGCCACTCTGCAGAAACTGTTCCTTGCAGAGGCCTGGCAGGCTGCCAAGCACAGCTCTTTGAAAATGCAAACAAACAACAAAATCCAGATTCAATGCCCAAGATATTTCTGAGCACCTGTTCTTTATTTGAAATAATAAAATGTATATAAATACCCACGCCCACAGCGCCATACAAAACATGGAGCCTCTGCAAAGGTTTTTATGCTGTACTCTACAGTATAACATGCTGAAGATATGTTCACAGGCAATTATTGATTAACAGCCTGACAAAGCTGCTCCTGCCCACCAACCCATTTCTCTTTCTATAAGAAGGGAAAAAAGCAGAACTTACACTGTACTATGTGTGAGATTAAGAGTGCAGCACTGGTGTCATTACACGTTAGCCTGCCTTGTACCAGGTCTTGCTTCACTTGCAATGCAAACAGGTACCTGCAAACACAAAAGTAAACAAAGTCACATACAAAGCACTAAGAAAAAAAAGCAATAAAATGCTGATTCATAATCTAGCAATAGGTACCCTTTGCCTGTTGGAATCTATACAAGTGATCTGATTTTCTTGAGTTTTAGAGACTCAATAAAGCATAACAATAATGTGTTAGTCTTTAGGGTTTTACATAGCAGCTGCTTTTCATAGCCAAGACAGCCTAAATGTCTATATAACGTAATGAGCACTGGAACTGAAATGACAGTGTAGACAAAACATGGTACCCTCAGCAATAGTTTAACAAGCAGCCCTAGACATTGGAGCCTATTTTATCAAGAAAGAATGCTGGATAAGGCCCTGGAGTGGAGTTATCTCCTACTGCTCGTAAGGTGCCAATGGAACTTCCAATTAGGCAGCCACCAGAGAATGACCTCACTGCATAGTAAGTGGTGGGAGCTGCCGTCTGGCTTGTAGGAAAAGGTGTTTGGCCCCTTCAGGGGATAGATAGATGGGTGAGTGTGAGAGTGACTTGCTGCTGCAGCAGCTTCAGACCAGGTCCATGTGGGGATGCTGACCCATCTCTCACCTCCCCCCCCCCCCCCAGTGACTGGGAGAGGGGGGACTATTTAGGTGCACACTGTTGCAGGAAAAGCCTTCTTTCACCTGGACCAGGTGGAGCAGCAGGAACAGCAGCACTGCAAACTTTGCTTTCTCAGAGTCATGGCACCACATGGTAGTAGACTGTTGAGAACCGGCAGGGGTAGAAGCAGGCATTTTGTGGGAGAAAGGGGAAGGGGAGGGAGTTTCAAACTCATCAGTTTAGGGCTGTAGCAGACCAGTAAAAGGGATGGGGACCCCCCTTGCAGCCGGCCATAGCAGGTGTGTTGTTAGAGCAGATGGGGGAGGGCGGTCCAAACTCAGCTCAGGGGGGATGGAGTGGGGCTCGAGGAGTCCTGTGAAACCAGGGCTGGGATTCTCACCACATGGGCAAGAGGACCCAGGACCAGAGTGAGCAGATCCCAGGCTAGTCTATCAGTCTACCAAATGGATTCCCCTCTATTGGGAAGTATTGGGGAGCCTGGGGAAGCAAACACTCCCAGTGGTGGACTATCATGGTGGAGGCATTCAGGGGTGGGGGAGCCAACAGAGAATTGACTGGGAAGCTGCTTGTTTCCACAGCACCACAACGTTTACAAGGTGTAGTGGGTCACCCAGAGCCAGGACATTTGAAGGAACAGATTTCAGACAGGACAGCAACACGACTGGCAGGGGTGAGTGTGACCAGCACCAAGTGGATGTTGTAGGGGCAGGTAGTGAAAGTTAATCCCTTCCATACAATGCTGCAAGTGTCTGTAGAGGGGACCTCTGTGGGATTCAGGAAACTTGGCCACTTTTCATCTAGGGGAACCTAAGTGGGGGAGGAGAGGGTTGTCACACCTCCCCCACCAGAAGGCAGCAGCCACCGAACTTAGAGGGGTAGCAGAACTAGTAAATAGGCCACGGCGGGGATCGGGTGTCCTAAAGCTTTGTCTGGGATGTCTGGGTTACACACACCTTCTACAGAAGCTAATGGCATAACAGAGCTGTTGCAAGCCAACCTTCAGTTGTTGCAGCAGCTGGGTGCTTCAATAGGTGGGAGGTCTGCAAATGATAATAATGGAAACTCAGCATGGGCTTGAGCATGGGAGGCAGGCAACAGTCAGACATGGCAGACTCCTCACCATGGGGTGGGAGCCCTTACTGGGGGGTGATTTATAAGCACCCTACAACTCACTCACTGATAGGGAAGGTGAATTCACAGGACAGAACTGCTTCCCCAGGGCCAGCTGCGGGGCTACAGGGCACCAAGGGTGCTTCGATGGTCAGTCATGACTGTGAGTATGCTGGGGTGGCTGACCCGATGGGAGTTCACCTTCTCAGTAATACTAAAGATAAAATTTTGAGAGAGGTGAATATGTAGACATGTCATCACTGTTGCCCAGGGAGGTGCTGACAGACAGTAAGCCAGGGCAGAGCAAGCAGGGCAATGAGATAGCCAAGTGGGCAGGGTGGTTAGAGCATGGGAAAATAGGGAAGCTGCCTTCCTGATCTACGCTGGCGTTACTGCAGAGGCCCATCCAGACAGAAGCCCAGCATTGTTCAAATAGATGCATATAATCAGACGGGCATATAACACGTTTGGGGGCATGGCTTGGTTTCACTATGACAAACTGTTTAGATTGAATGTGGAAACAAACCAGGATCTGATGGGACATGCCACATTATACGTCGCGGTAGAGTGGATGACACTATGAGGGCCTGGTTTCCACACTAACAATGGCCTGTTCATTCTGCAGCAAGCCTGCCAGAGGCCAGAGGCTCATAATCACATCTGCTAGGCATTTAATGAAAGCAGTTGTTTTCATCGCATCTGCAAATTCAGGCATATGAAATGCACTTTGGGGCCCATGCAGCCCGCAATTGCCACAACAGTATGGGAAGACCACAGTGGGGAAACAGAATGGGAGGCAAGTCACGTGCTGCCCACAGACCCCCGGGGGCAGGATCAGGGTATGGAGCCCAAGGCACAGGAAAGGGTATGGTGGGGGAGGTGTTAAGGGTGCTCTATTGAGATTACCCTAATAAGATGGATGGAGCATATTTATTGAATGGGTTTACTGCTTAGGATCCCCTTTATGAGGGAAAGAAGTCATGTGATGTCCAAAAATTTGAAGTCCTTAGTGGGAGTGGGTTATATTGTAAAGAAAAAGATTATGCAAGAATTAAAGGAGAAAAGGCAGGACCATTCAATCATCTGCCTATACAGAACTTGCGTGTTTCTCCCTTAGGATTGGTGCCTAAGAAAGCTCCGGGTGATTATCACTTAAATTCATCACCAGTCATATGCATGGGGTAGCTCAATTAACAATGGAACAGACCCAGCCTTGTGTTCTGTTGGCTATTTCTCTGTTGATGAGGCTGTGCACATTGTTAGGGCTTATGGCCTGGGGTGCTGATGGCCAAGTGTGATATCAAGTCTGCTTTTCCACCCCTGCATCCTTCTGACTTGAACTTGTTGGATTTCTCTTTCAAAAGACAATTCTATTTTGAGAAAGCTGTGCCCAAGGGATGTACAATATCCTGTTTGGCATAGGGCAGTGATGCAGGAAGCAGATTTACGGCAGGTAGTACATTACTTTTGTTTGTAGGCAGGGTGAATTCAGATGAGTGTATTAGCCTGATGGACACCTTTCAGGCCCTGCCTAAAAAATTAGGGGTACCCCTAGAGAAGTTAAAAACAGAGGGTCATCCACTACGTTAACCTACCTGGGGATTGAACTAGACACTCCGGTGGGTATATGACTCCCCCCCCTCTCAGGATAAGCTTTAGGAGCTACTGGGGCTTGCGTAGGAAAGGCATCTTCACTTTGCGGGGCAGGCATTCTGTGCCTGGCTTGCAGTGGTCACCACAGTTATAGCCAGACCTCACCATTTTATAAGGTTTACTAGAGAGATGAAGGCAGATTTGGGGATGTTGGAACAGTTTCATTTTAATGGAGTGTCTCTGTGGAGGGAGGAATGGATATTCAAGGCTGATTTACAGATCTACTCGGATGCTTCAGGAGGTACAGGTTTGGGGGTATTTTACCCAGGCAGATGGTGTGCCCAGCAATGCTCCTCTGCCTGGATACAAAAAGGGGTAGTGCAGAATAAAACATTTCTGGAATTTTTTCCCCATTTTGGTTGCAATGGTCATTTGGGGAAAGGAGTTTGCTAATAAAAAGGATGTGGTTCACCTCAGAGAAAATAATCTGGGAACATGTAAAGGGCTGGACATAATGATCAGAGCTAATCAGGACTTGGGTCAGATCCTGGAACTTTTCCCAGGAATAAAAATTATTTGGTTGGACTCATTGCAACATAGGGTGTGGCAGGGAACTGTGAAGCCCCCTTAGGTTCGGCAAGGCTAGGAAGTATGTGAATAGGGAGGTAGCCACATTCATACATTGCATAGGGGGCACCAGAATTATTCAGGAAGGATGGGATTTTACTGTCAGACTTGGGAGCTGACGCTTTTGGGGGCATTAGGAGATGTCTGGGAACCCAGCTAGGTGTGCAGGGGAAGGCAGCCAAACTAATCGCTGGCACCTCTTTGTGGCGGCTGTCCAGTGCAGATACTCCATAGAGAAGGGATACGGTGATCAGATAAAATGGATTGGGAAAGGATTTAAAGGACGTATCCTTTAAAGGAGAGGAAACTGGCGGGGGGTGGGGGGTGGGAGAGGGAAGGAAGGTTAGGGGCTCCTATGACTGGTATGGCAGGAAGCCAACCACCCTCCTTTATAGCCCCCTTAATCCTCATTTAAGTGTGGGGGTAGTGAGATCTCAGCAGCAGTTTGGCTGGGGACCAGGATGGGTGCAGGGGGAGGGCTGACAGCAGCCTCCACTCAGGTATATGTAAATGATTATGGACTTACCCCCTGAGCACTTTTATCCGCCGGGGCCTCCCTGACATGTAGGGATAAAGTTGTGGTCTACTTAAACCACATCCAGTGTTTCCTGTCCTCCTTCTGGCATAGCCGGACAATGAGGAGTGAGGCCTTGATAAAACATCTCTATCTAGCTATGGTATCTGATCACCTCACAATCTTGAATGCTGTTGGTCTCAACACCTCTGCAATTAGGGAAGAATTATTATCCCTGTTTACAGAAAGGGAAGTGAAACACAGAGAGACTAAGTGACTTGCCCAAGGTCACAAAGGAAGTCTTTGGCAGAGCAGGGAACTGAATCAGGGTCTCTTAAGTCCCAGGACAACACCTTGACAATCCTTCCTCTCAAGGGTCTTCTCTGAAGGATTCACATATAACAATTTCATCCTTACAAAAGCACAATGAGCAACTGGGTAATACTGCCACACAATAAGATAAAAAGTCAATACAGTTATAATAATAATAATAATAATAATATATGGAGATAAACCTATCTCATAGAACTGGAAGGGACCTTGAAAGGTCATCGAGTCCATCCCCCTCCCTTCACTAGCAGGACCAAGTACTGATTTTTGCCCCAGATCCCTAAGTGGCCCCCTCAAGGATTGAACTCACAACCCTGGGTTTAGCAGGCCAATGCTCAAACCACTGAGCTAGTGGGTGTGATCCTGTCAGACCTCCAGGCATGGAAATCTCACAGATTTCCATGGGCGTTCCAAACAGAGAAGGCTTGCAGAATCAGGCTCAGATATTGCCTAATTTTTCCTTCATTATGCATCTCTTTGCTCTAGTGGGTTTAAACCAGATCCCTACGGACACATTTTCAAAGCAACAAGCAGGGATACAGAGTTATCCACAGGACTAGTATTAACTTCAGAGACTCCTACATCAAAATCCCCACAAAATGTTTGGAAAATTGACACTTTTAAATCTTTTATAATGCAGTTGTTTGTACTTTCTTTTAAAAAAAATTAAAGAACATTTTAGTCTACATTCCTCGCATCTCTGATCACTGGTCAAACAGCAAATATGATCAAGAACATTTCACTTAAAATCTCTATTTCTTGTCTCCACAAGTTTCAAAATAGTTCTCTTAAAATTTCATATCATCATCACCAGCTGTTAAGTGCCACCAACACACTCAATACTGTTCAAGACACTGATAAAATCAATGTCTGCCCTGAGGAGCTTTCAATCTACAAGACAGTTGCAGATACAACAAGATACACTGAGAGACCCAGAGCAATTTGACTTCATAAGAACTGACATACTGGGTCAAACCAAAGGTCCATCTAGCCCAGTATCCTGTCTTCCGACAGTGGCCAATGCCAAGTGCCCCAGAGAGAATGAACAGAACAGGTAATCATCAAGTGATCCATCCCCTGTCACCCATTCCCAGTTTCTGGCAAACAGAGGCCAGGGACACCATTCCTGTCCATCCAAACGAATAGCCATTAATGGACCTGTCCTCCACGAACTTATCTAGTTCTTGTTTGAACTGTGTTATAGTCTTGGCCTTCACAACATCTTCTGGCAAGGAGTTCCACAGGTTGACTGTGCGTTATGTGAAAAAATACTTCCTTTTGTTTGTTTTAAACCTGTTGCCTATTAATTTCATTTGGTGACCCCAGTCAACAGTGAATTTGCTATCACATCTGCTTCAGTACATCTAGTAAGCACAAATGTGCTGAGACACATGCTGTGACACATGCTGTGACACATGCTGTGACAGCTTTAACTCATGTTTTTAAGGTGCTATGATAATACGTTTGTTTCTACAAGCACATTGCAGTAAGCACCCTAGTTAAAATTACAAAACAGTTTTACAAACCCAGTGAGTTTTTAACTTCAGTTTTTTTCATAGCTTTCTAAGATATTTTTCCTTAGAAGACTACACGTCTTGTCAGCCTGAAAGTCATTTTTTTAAACTTAAAGAAAAAACACATGAAGAGAATTTGCTTAATTTAAATTTGAAAAATACAAAAACACATTTTCCACATTTCAAGCGATTTTTGGACAAATGACTGATTTTTTGGATTGTTGGCAGTTCCAAAAAAATGGGAAAAAAATTGGTTTGACTCAAATTGAAACCGATGAATAATTTGGCAAATCAAAAAAGTCGGGAAAAAAAAAGTCATTTCAGGTCAAACTAAATGTTTAGTTTCCAGCCTATTTTTAAAATAAAATCAAAGGAAATTAAGGGTAAGAGTCACAAATGGCCAAAGAGGAAAAGGTGGAGATGCCATCCTCTAGTAACTTGTAATCCAGCCGTTAGGACATTCACCTGCATTCAATTTCTCCCTCTGCCTAATGCGGAGAAGAGATTTGAACTTGGATCTCCCACTTTGCAGAAGAGTATCCTAATAACTGGGCCATAGGGTATTCTGGGGCAGGTCTCAATCTCTCCTGTTGCACCTGTTCTACTTTGTACAATTAACTATTAATTGTATGAGGGACCTGAATTTGGGTCTTCTACCTCCCAGGGGAGTGTCCTAGCCACCAGGCTAAAGGGTCACTCTCACGCTCTCTCTGTGACCCAATGACTATTCAAGTATTTTATACAATATGGAACAGCTTCAGCAGGAGAGACTGAGAGAACCCTGCCCTAGAATATCTGAGAGCCCAGCAGTCAGGGCACTCATGCAGTGTGGGAGATCCACATTCAAATTCCTTCACCACACCAGGCAGAAGGGGGAACTGAACAGAGGTGAATGCGCTAACCACTAGAATATAGGTTATACAGCAGAGTGGTGAACTAAACCCAGGTTTCTCACATCACAGTGTGCCCCAACGACTGAGCTAACGATACTAAACGAAGGCACCACCACCCAGTCTAAACAATGGGGGGGGGGGAATTGTTCAAAACTATTCAAATTTTTGAGTAGTTCGGGGCAGACAAACTGCATTTCTGGCAAATTACGTATTTCTCTGAAAAATTTCACTGAGCTCTATGAGTGAGCACTCCATAGACGCACCACTGCAAAACTTACTGTACATTGAAGAAGGATGCAACTTGACGGCAGCTTTCTTTTCTCTGAAACAGAATTACCAAATTAACTGCATCTATTTTGATAATGCAGTGTGTGATTCTAACCATGCCATGTTAATGCTGCATCCACATATTTTGTTTGTTTCAAATTGTATGTTTTGCTTGCAAGGTTCTAGGTAGGATGGCACTTACTATGAACTAGCTCAGACAAAGCTGGTAATAAAAAATAAAGGTGCTATTTTGTATTTTGTGGTTATAGCCTTGCACATTCTCAGGAGAGTAGAGTTAAAAAAACTCACTATTAAATAAGATGATAATCAGAGGACATTACAAAGCAAACAAGGATTAATCAAAATAGACAGGGAGGTAGGTTGAAAGTTATTACAGTGGACTTGTGATATATCATAGCTGTGCACAAGACAAACCATGGACCAGTTTTGGGTCGTAACAGCTATAAAACTAGAGATGTTTACATTCTTGCTGAAGTGTCTCTTCTCTCCCCTCTTCACACATGCAAACATGTGGATTACACATCTGGACCAAAGAGCACACTATGGGATGCTTCTTTAGGAAAGCTAGGTCATTTTGTATGATTTTATTTTATTTTTTAAATCTTGCTTACCGGTATATATGTGAGCCTTTTGATAGCATGGTTCCCACTAGGACAGTAGTACCACACAAAATCAACACTGAATTACCAGGTAACTGGCCTCAGCTTATCATAGAATCATGGAATATCAGGGTTGGAAGGGACCTCAGGAGGTCATCTAGTCCAACCTCCTGCTCAAAGCAGGCCCAATCCCCAGATTTTTGCCCCAGATCCCTAAATGGCCCCCTCAAGGACTGATCTGACAACCCTGGGTTTAGCAGGCCAATGCTCAAACCACTGAGCCATCCGTCCCGTCCCCCCCGTCCCCCACTAGTAGCTGTCATCGGATTTTAATATGTAGACATTTCAGAGCAGCTTTACTTCAGATCATGCAGAAGAATTTTCTCATGAGAAAATTCACCAATAATATTGTATTGTCAGAAGAAAGCAAAGTAATAGCTCCAGGTGAGGGTGTAGAAAAACAGACGTTAATCAGCACTGACAGAGCAGCTGGCACAACGATCATGCTGGTTTGGTTTGATTATTGCAGACTACTTAGAAATACACAAATTATATACACAGCACAGAGGAAAACTACAAATAAATTAATCCCTAATACGAACTCTGCAGTATAATCCATAAATCTAGGACTGCAATATTGTCTACTTAGCCTGGATTTTAATGGGTCCCGCAAGAAGGTAACCTTTTGGAGCAGTCTACCAGGGGAGAAAGGGAAGAAGACAGACAGAAACACAGCTAGAGAGGATGGCAAATTAGCTTTTCTAACCTAATTGAATATAGTGTACATCACACGGTAGCTAATCTTAATTAGAGTTGTGTCATTATGGCCACTAGATTTTAGGATTGTGCAAACATGGCAGACAGAATACATACAATGATGTATTCTAGCTCTACATCAATTTCCTTTTAAAATCAATACTAGGTCCTCACTTTTTCTGGCAATGATGAAACCCATTAAAAGATAGGCATAGTCTGACATTCCAAGTCTTTTCACAGCCATGCAAACTTCACATTAGTGCTTTGTTTCTCCCCAGCATGATGTGTTCTCAGCAATAACACTATTCCACACATACGCTTTAACATTCACATACAAGATTCTTAACCTGCAAATTTAAAATCAACCAAAAAAAAAAAAAAGTAATCAGGATTCAGAACCATGTCTCTAGGTGCAGAAAGAAACTAAAATCTATTTACAGTACACGTACTAAGCTACTGAATATTCAGTTTGATATCTTCAGAGCTGGGAAATTCTCTGCTAGTCACACAATATTAGGAGTTTTCATTTAGTCCTGTCCTCTAATATTTTTTATCCTGCCTTTCAAATAAACACTTTGGGTTTTTTTCCAATTTCCAGGCCAGGAAAAGGGATTAATTTTTTTTTCTGCTCCGTGGCTCACTTACTAAAATAAAAGAAGCCAGGAATAAATGCAGAGGAATACCAAGGTGGGGATGGACTTTATAAAGGAGATTACACAGATAGGAGGAAAACTTTTGGAAAACAGGATTTTCATCCCATGGGAAATTTCAACATTTCAAATTTAGTTTCTGTTCTGGATCAGAACAGAGAGCTGAAATATCAACATGTAGAACAAAAATATTCTGAAAAAATCTGAAAATCAGAAATGTTGAAACAAAAAAAATAAATGTTTTTGACTGAAATGAAAGAAAACATGTCATGGCCTTTGCCATAGAAATTAATTTTTTCATCATGATTAATC
This sequence comes from Terrapene triunguis, assembly GCF_002925995.2. Taxonomy (NCBI): domain Eukaryota; kingdom Metazoa; phylum Chordata; order Testudines; family Emydidae; genus Terrapene; species Terrapene triunguis. The sequence goes on along the minus strand of NW_020664372.1, from coordinate 22,424,075 downwards.
CAGGCCATTTTTAAAATAAAATCAAAGGAAATGAGGGGTAAGATTCACAAAATGGCCAAAGAGGAGAAGGTGGAGATGCCATCCTGTAGTGATTAATCACTCTGTTAAACAATAATAGAATACCATTTATTAAAGTATTTTTGATGTTAACTACATTTTCAAATATATTGATTTCAATTACAACACAGAATACAAAGTGTACACTGTTCACTTTATATTTATTTTGATTACAAGTATTTGCATTGTAAAAAAACCCAAAAGAAATAGTGTTTTGCAATTCACCGAATAAAAGTATTGTAGTACAATCTCTTTAACATGAAAGTTGAACTTACAAATGTAGAATTATGTAGAAAAAAAACCTGCATTCAAAAACAAAACAATATAAAATTTTAGAGCCTGCAAGTCCACTCAGTCCTACTACTTCTTCAGTCAACCGGTCAAACAAACAAGTTTGTTTACATTTGCAGGAGATAATGCTACCCGTTTCTTGTTTACAACGTCACCTGACAGTGAGAACAGGCATTCTCAGGGCACTGTTGTAGCCAGCATCGCAAGATATTTATGTGCCAGATGCGCTAAATATTCATATGTCACTTCATGCTTCAACCACCATTCCAGGAGACATGCCTCCATGCTGATGACGGGTTCTGCTCGATAACAATCCAAAGCAGAGTGGACTGACGAATGGTCATTTTCATTACCTGAGTCAGATGCTACCAGCAGAAGGTCGATTTTCTTTTCTGGTGGTTCGGGTTCTGTAGTTTCCGCATCGGAGTGTTGCTCTTTTAAGACTTCTGAAAGACTTCTCCACACCTCATTTCTCTCAGATTTTGGACGGCACTTCAGATTCTTAAAACTTGGGTCGAATGCTGTAGCTAACTTTAGAAATCTCACATTGGTACCTTCTTTGCGTTTTGTGAAATCTGCAGTGAAAGTGTTCTTAAAATGAACATATGCTGGGTCATCATGCAAGACTACTGTAACATGAAATAAATGGCAGAATCCGGGTAAAATAGAGTAGGAGACATATAATTCTCCCCCAAGGAGTTCAGACACAAATTTAATTAACGCATTATTTTTGTAACGAGTGTCATCAGCATGGAAGCATGTCCTCTGGAATGGTGACCAAAGCATGAAGGGGCATACGAATGTTAGCATATCTGGCACGTAAATACTTTGCAAAGCCAGCTACAAAAGCGCCATGCAAATGCCTGTTCTCACTTTCTGGTGACATTGTAAATAAGAAGAGGGCAGCATTATCTCCTGTAAATGTAAACAAACTTGTCTGTCTTAGCGATTGGCTGAACAAGATGTAGGACTGAGTGGACTTGTAGGCTCTGAAGTTTTACATTGTTTTGGTTTTGAGTGCAGGTATGTAACAAAAAAAATTCTACATTTGTAAGTTGCACTTCCATGAAAAAGAGATTGCACTACAGTACTTGTATGAGGTGAATTGAAAAATACTATTTCTTTTGTTTATCGTTCATACAGTGCAAATATTTGTGATAAATAATATACACTGATTTCAATTACAACACAGAATACAATATATCTGAAAATGTAGAAAAATATCAAAATATTTAATAAATTTCAATTGGTATTCTATTGTTTAACAGCGTGATTAAAACTGCGATTAATCACGATTAATTTTTTAAATCACAATTTTTTTTTAATTAATTGTGATTAATTGACAGCCCTAATATGATCCCATGACAAATTTTGGTTTTGATTAAACCGCATTTTTCAGCCTGAAAACTTTCTGAACAAAAAATGTTGACCAGCTCTAGACACATGTGCCCCACATTCTGACCCTCATGTCTACACACACACATAGGAATACTACTCTTTTTCTGATAGGAGAACTGAGCTAGTGTGTATTCCTTCACAAAACTGAATAAAGTTTGAATCGACACTTTAATGAGAATCAAAAATTAAGCACATATCTAAGTACACAATTTAGCTGTAGTAGATATATGTTTTCTCCCTTGTTTCCTCTTATACCTCATCCTACTCGCTCCGCCCCCTCACAGTCCACCCCCCCCAACAGTCATAAAATCATTTTTGTGAATCTTATGAGTTCATAAGGACTATGTGAACGTGTGGTCCAGCAGCTCCACCCGGCAGCCTCAGGCAGAGCTATCTTCTCCCAGATGGTCGGGTTATGGTCCCAAGCAGAGAGGAGTTCTCAAGGGGGCCAGGTTCCTCCATTGTTCAGGTCCACTGGGGATGAAAGTAAGGGAGTTTGGCTAGTTCCCCTATCCCACTGCTGCTCCTGGAAACCTCCTGCTGCATTGTGTTTCCTCTGAGGCTTGATAAGAAATGGTGGGCTCCTGCATCACATCTCCCTGGTGCTCCTTAGCATGACGCGGTCCCGTGAATTACATCCCACGAGGAGGAGAGGTAATGGAAGGGATACTCAGATAGAACCTTTGCCCTCATCTCCTGGTGCTTCCCATTTTCCTCCCCACTCCTATCCATTAAGGAATTAAAAAACAGAATTACAGAATCACTAACCTTGTCAGTTCTTCTTGCAGCTGAGCATGATCTGGTGGAAAGAATTTCACCACAAATTTTACGACAACATGCTTAGGTCCTAGCAAAAAGACCAAGGAAAATTCATGAAACATTTGTAACAGTCTGCACATTCTCATACAGAAATAGACTATTAAGTCTAAAATAATGTGTATTAGTCTGTGTCTCCTGCTAGTATTTTTGACGTTCCTCAGATTAGTCAGTAACATCTATTTAATAGATCATAAAAGGAAGCCTAAACACCTGCCCACTAAAGTCTTCTTCTCTACTCCCTTCTCTTTCTTTTCCCCCTTTCTTTTCCCCCACCCTGAATATTGCTGACAATTTTGCGCCCTTAAGCAAACTACCATTTCTGTTAATCCCTTTCTTTCTTTCATCATATATTCCTGTCTCCACATCCTCGTGTCCCACCTTGCTGCCACAATCAATAAAGCTGTTACCTCTAGTATTTGAAACAACTTTCTAAAATCTGTCACTGTCTGGCCCCTTCAATGGGCTTCGGAATAAATCCTCCATGTGTGTTTCTACATAAAGTTTAGTTTAAAACCAGAAATGACAAAAGTAAAACACTTTACAATGATCATTATCGTGTTCGATAATTGACTCAGCATGCTCAATATCAAAGGGATATGATCAATAACTTGAGCAGGCTATATATAAATGTAAACTGATAACATTTAAATTGCATTCTTTCCTCGCTATTGTAACAAACTCTAACACTGATCAAAGGTGTGTTGTGTGACTGTATAAACATTAGCTATTAAACAAAATATTGGTTGGCTACCAAAGATTAATTTTAATTACCAGACCGTTTGATTTTAAAATATCACTATGAATATAACTTAATAGTACACAATATGTATTATAGGTATATATCTGATGGCAAAAAAATCCAAACAAAATATGAAGTTAATGTTCTAATTGAGAGAGCCCCCTTCATCTAATTCAGGGGTTTACAAACTTCATTGCACCGCGACCCCCTTCTGACAATAAAAATTACTACACAACCCCAGGAGGGGCACCGAAGTCTGAGCCTGCCCCAGCTCCACCGCCCCGGGTCGGGGGGCCAAAGCTCCAGCCTCGCCGACCTGGGAGGAGGGCCTGTAACCTGAGCCCCGCCACCCATGGACGAAGCCGAAGCCCTCAGGCGGTGGGGCTCGGGCTTTGGCTTCAGTCCTGGGCCCCAGCAAGTCTAAACCAAACCTGGTGACCCCATTAAAACAGGGTCGCAGCCCACTCTGGGGTCCTGACTGACAGTTTGAGAACCGCTGATCTAATTCAACTATTTTGGACGGATACAGTAAATGACAAAGAAAGCACTTACTTCTAATCTGTTTCATAATAGGTTTCAAAAGGTCCAGCCACACCTAAAAAACGAAAGAAAGCATTACAAAATCTGAATGAACTACTGCTAGCATTGTAGTATTCTCCATTATACTATATGAATTATTTTTCCAGACCGCTTACACTCCCGCAGTTATCCACAAAGGCTTTTCTTCCTTCATATAATTAATTCTTTGTCACAAGGAATTAGATACCTAATGTGCTGCCACCGTGCCTCATCCGTAGAAACAATATACATTCAGAAATAGAGGAAAACAGTATCTTCCACAGATTAAGGGGTATATTTCTCCCTCATTTATCCCAGATTTTACATAATTAAAGTGAAACTGTGTCACAGTGTCAGGGGCAGTCAATAAAGGGAAGTTCCTTACCTTACTGTAACTGGAGTTCTTTGAGATGTGTGGTCCCTATCTGTAGTCCCCTAGGGGGTAAGCATGTGCTCCATGCACCTGAGACTGGAGAATTCTTGCAAGCAGAGTCTGTTGGCCCATGTCTGCGCCCCAGCTCTCCTCATGCGCTGCATCGAGGGCATAAGGGGTGCGGCGGACTGACCGCCACACCAGTTCCTTCTTTACTGCAAATCAGATCACGATCTGAAGCAGAGGGGAAGAGGGTGGGTAGTGGAATACAAGTAGAGACCACACATCTCGAAGAACTCCAGTTACAACAAGGTAAGTAACTTCTCTTTCTTCTTCGAGTGCTGGTCCCTGAAAGTATTCTGTTGGTGGTGACTGACAACCAGTACTTAGAGAGGAGGAGGGTGTGAGGACGCAGGAGGTGTTCTGGACCAAGTAATGTCTCATGAATGTGTGGATGGAACTCCACGTAGCTGCCTTGCAAATATAAATCAGAGGCATCTCTTGAAGTGATGCTACAGAGGCTGCCTGTGCCCTTATAGAGTGAGACTTTACCCCATGTGGGGGAGGAAGCTATACTAACTGATAGAATAGGATACAGCCAGAGATCCACATGGAGATTCTCTGAGAGGATACAGCTTATCCTCATATGTGTTCTGCTAAGAGTCTAGGTGATTTTCTGATCTGTTTCCTTCTCTGAAGTAAAATGTCAATGCTCATCTCATGTTGAGGGAATTAAGTCTCACCTCCTCACTAGGGGGATGGGACTTCGGGAATAATACAGGTAAATTGACTGGTTTGTGTGAAATTCTGAAACAGTTTTAGACATTTATTTTGGGGTGTAGTCATAGCAAGACTTTATCCTGATGAAATATAGTGTACGGTGGGTCAACCATTAACACTCCAAGTTCACCTACTCTACTGGCAACGAGGAAGGCAACCTTAATTGACAGTGAGACATGGAACACATAGCTAACAGTTCAAAGGGTGGCTCAGAGAGTATGGACAGCACTAAATTAAGATCCCAGTCAGGGGCTGGTTTCTTGACTGGCAGAAAGGTTCTGATCATGCCCTTCAAAAACCTGGCTGTTCCCAGGCAGGTAAAGATCAAGTAACTGTCCATTGGCAGACAACACGCACTAACTCCTGCCAGATGAAAGTACACCACGCTAAGAAAGAGGCCCATCACCTTGAGGGTAAGAAGATATTCCAAATAGCTGAAATATCTTCTGTCTCTGTTGAGACAGAGAACTGCCTCCATTTGGACAGGCAGTATTTTTTAGTGGAGTCCTTCCTGCTACTGTTAATGATGACCTGTTTGGCTTCAGAGCAGGAGTGTTCTAGGCTTGCTGACAATCCAAATACCAAGGCAAAAAATGAAGAGCATGCGGTCTGGAATGCCTGACCCTGTCACTTTTGTGGGTCAGGAGATCCGCACAAGTCCAAATGCTGATACGTGGACAGGATGACACTTGAAGGAGGCTTGGAAACCAAAATTGTCTGGCTTTGGGCCAGCTGGAAGCAATGAGGATGGCTTGTGCCCTGTCTAGTCGAATTTCTGTAGAACTCGAGGTAGTTAGCAGGATGCGAGGAAAGACATAACCAAAGTGATTGGTCCAAGGTAGGAGGAGTGCATTGGCCCTAGAGTACTGACCTTGGGCTTTTGCTGGAGCAGTTTATTTTCCACTTCCCAAGTGTAGGTTCCCCACTCAGTTAAGGTGTTTACTACAGAATCAGGTAACTCCCACTCAACCAGCCTCAGCAGGCATTTTGCCACTAGTCACGCCAGTGAATTCTGGGTGCTGGGAGGTATACTGCAAATAGGTTGATGTCACACACACATTAAGGGGCTCTCCATCATGGCAGAGGGGCCCTCACCTCAGAGGGAATTGTTACTATGGTATTCATGCTATGCTTGCTCAGAGCCAAGCTTACAGGCAACGAAGGTGGAGTCTGGCAAATGGCGTTACATAAATACATGACACAGTATGATCCAAGAGAGTAAGGCACATCCAAACTGATGTTCAAGGGTTGTGTGTAACCAGGTCTATGAGAGCGCCTATGGCATGAATTCTGTCCCTGGGAAGATAGGCTCTTGCCTTGATTGAATCCAATATCACTTCTATAAATTCTATGGGCTGTGTTGGAGACAAGGTAGATTTTTACATGTTTACACTGATTTCCAGGGATGCTAAAAGGAGCAGCAACAAGCTTAATGTTGAGACTTCCAGCCAAGACCTGCCAGTCAGAAGCCAGTTGTCCAAGTATGGGAAGATTGTGGTGTCGCCTTGTCTGAGCTAAGCTGCGACTTTTCAGAACACTTCTGTGAAGACTCTGGGAGTTGTAGCTATCCCACACAGGCACATTTTGTACTGACAGTGGTGGGGGCCCACCACAAACCTGAGAGATCATCTGCAAGAGGGATGAATGTCCACATGAAAGTATCTCTTTCATATTGAGAGCTGTAAATCGTGTGCCTTTTTCTAAGGATCGTATTATGGATACCAACGTAAACATGCAGAATTTCAGCTTGCAAACAAGAACATTGTGTTGACACAGGGCAAGAACGGGTCTCCAGCCTCCTTTCTTCTTGGGAATGGAGAAATACTTTGAGTAGAATCCTTTTCCCTGATGTTGAGGGGATACCTGCTGTATTACTCTTTATTGGAGAAGAGACTGTATCCTCCTGGTGAGGATCAGTCTCGACAACAAGGGAGACTGTGGGTCTGGCAGGATGAAGACATCATCAGGAGTGGTATAAGTGACCATTACCTTTGGAGGTTGTGATCTGTCACTCCATGCCACTGGAGTTGTAGTAGGTGGTGGTTCCTTATGGAGCTGTGATAGTACTACTAGTGATTTTCTCTTACCTGATGATCTCCGATGGTACTGGTGGTCCCTGATCTTTCAGGTCTCAGTACTTTGGTTTAGATAGTACCACAGTCGATGTCAATTGAAAAGCTGGTACCGAAGAAGCCTTGCTCCTTTGTGTCTTCTGATTATGCCCATGTGACTTAGAATGATCTAAGGCTTTGTGGCCAAGCCGGAAGGCTTGCCTGACCTGGATGAGTCCGAGGAGGGATGTCTTTTCTTAGAGGGTCTAAGAGGGGATCAGCTTTTCTGTTTGCAAAAATGCCCCTTACTCTCACGAGGGAGCCCAGCCAGAACGTCCTTCTCTCTGCCCGTCTCGGCTCTGGAGTTAGGCACAGAGCTAGGGGGCATGCACCTTGCCGACTCTGGCCAACGTACAGGTGGGGTCTCCCTGGCCTGGTCAGACTGGAGTCTCATGTCAGCAGACCGGGTCATAAGCTATCATTCCTAGTGGTCGGAGTAGAAGTCAGACCTAGTGGTTGAAGTCTGAAAGCCAGAGCCTAGGGTCACGACAGTGTCAGAACCAGGGCTGATGGTCAGAACCAAGACAGAGTCTGAATGACAGAACCGAGAGTCAAGACAGAGTTGGAGTCAGATCTGAGAGTCGGAATCAGATTGCCAGGAGTCAAGGAAGGCAGAAGCAGGGCTGGTTCTGAGGCAGGAGCAAGCAGGGCCGGCTCTGGGCACCAGTCCACCAAGCTTGTGCTTGGGGCGGCACCTGGAGGGGGGCGGCGCAGCGCTCCGGCCGCCGGGGAGAGCGGGGCCACAGCCGGGCTCGCCGCCCTGCCCCCGGCGCTCTGGCCGCTGGGGGGAGAGCGGAGCCCCGGCCGGGGCTCGCCGCCCTGCCCCCTGCGCTGTGGCCGCTGGGGGGAGAGCCGAGCCCCAGCTGGGGATCGCCGCCCTCTCGCCGCCCTGCCCCCGGCGCTCTGGCCGCCGGGACTCGCTACCCTCCCCCCAGGGCTCCGGCCGC
>NW_020664372.1:22390415-22415902 GCF_002925995.2 Terrapene triunguis | reverse complement strand
GGGGGGGGGCCGGCCGGAGGCTTTTTTGCCTGGGGCGGCAAAAAAGCCAGAGCCAGCCCTGGGAGCAAGGCTGGGTCAGGTTGGGAACAAGGCTGGGTGCAGGGCAGGATCTGGGCTGGAGCTGTGGAGGAGCAAAGCAGGAGCAGGGCTTGGAGACAGACGAGCACAGGGAAGCAGGGAGTCCATGGTTGTGTGCATTGAGCAGCCAGTGAGCTACTGCTGCTGCTGGGCTTAAGCTGGCTGACTTCCTCAGCCAAACCGGCAGCGTGGTCCATCGGGCAGCCTAGCTGGCTCGTTATGGTGCCAGGAGTACTGAGCAGGCACAGCTGCAGGGCCTTACTCCTGACATCTCATTACCTGCTCCAGGTGGAGTTTTTGAAGTCGGCGCTCTCGTGCCTACTGCATTTGGCTGGGGAAGGAGCATCTAACACTGCACTTGATGGAGATATGCACCTGCCCAAGGCAGTAGAGATAGCACTGGTGGTCATCACTGAGTGAAAAGGAGCGGGGACAAGAAACAGTTTTTGAAGCCCAGAATCATGGGCATAAGCCAAATCCTGCACTGGGAGACTGTGAGGGTTCCCTGGGGTGAGGACTCTAAAACTAGCCAACCCTAACAACAAGGAAGAATAATGTAACTTTGAATATATAGATGAAGAGAAAAGAGAAGCTCCAGACATTGAAGGATTCTGATACAGGCCATGCAGCAGTAAGAAAGAACTAGAGAGGCCCCTTATACGCTCAGTGTGGGGCACAAGGAGAGCTGGGGCGCAGGCACAGGCCAATAGATGCTGCCTACAAGCAATTCTCCGGTCTCAAGTGCATGTTGCACCTGCATACCCCATAGTGAAATAGGGGCCAGCACTCAAAGACGACTCAGTGTGCCATGGTAAAGGAAAACTGATAAGATAAAATTTAAAAGTCTCCCCAGAGTGCCTCTGTAGAGAGCAGAGACAGAAACAGGATGTATCCCTCAGGAGAACACAAGCCAGCTCCTATTGCAAGGATCAGTGGCAATGCAAATCAAGACTATCACCTAGATTAGTCTAAAGAAATGTGGGCAATGGGGGCTTCTGACATTAGTTGGAGAGCAGAAGGCTGGGAAACTCAGAGGAGTGATTAGGAGACAATAATCCTGGTACTGGGGACACTGAATGGGGCATTTCTTCCTCAAGGAGACACCTGTGAAAATATTGGGAGGACTTCCCCATGATAGGGCAACAAACTCTAACACCAACCATTTGGATAAGGTTGAAGGAGGGGTTCTGTCTGCACAGCAGTGTGAGGCAGACACACTACTCAAAGTCTGAGAGAAAGGATTTTACTCTCTAGCCATGTAGCATTTTCTCTCTTCTCTGTCAGAAGAGGCCACATCATTGGGCTTTGCAAAGTACTCAGATGCGGTATGTTATGCCATGTCATTTTATTTATTTTTATCTTATTATTCTCTATCTTAATAAATCATGTTTTTACTATTGTGTGAGTGTTTCACATAGACTAGCCCTGTGTAAAGTCTTTCTACCTCTAAGAGGAGGTGGTCAACGAAAACAGGGTGTCTAGACCCGAAAACTTCACTCATACTCTAAGGGCTGTTCTACACTGGCTATTCGCGTAGCTGAAGTCGAAGTATCTTCGTTCGACTTACCTGGCTGTCCTCACAGCGGCAAGTCGACCGCCGCAGGTCCGCCGACTCCGCTTACTCCTCCTGCTGAGGTGGAGTACGGGCTTCGATTCGGGGATAGATTTATCGCGTCTAGACGAGACGCGATAAATCGATCCCCGATAGATCGATTACTACCCACCGATCCGGCGGGTAGTGTAGACGTGGCCTCAGTCAAAAGGACATGGACAGAGGTGCAGTGTGTTGCAAAAGGCTACAGTGGGCAGCAAAACCAGGTAGAGGCCAAACAACCAATGTGAGGTGGAGGGAGTTTGGGAGAAACATCTCAGCCCTCAGCTAATAAATACATGTCTAGAGTTATGGGAGGAATGGTGCACAGTCTTCAAAAGGGGTACGGACCAATCTAAAAGCCATAAAATTTGCCCCAGAGAGCAGATTAATCACATTGTCCTCTCAGGAAAGTAACAATATATTTTTAATAAGAACACAAAAATTAAAGTTGACCTTGAGCAGTTTTTAATTAGGCAGCGCCTGGGACACCCTCAAAATATCCATATTATAGAATCATAGCCTCAGGAACCACACACACACACACACTCAGATGCTTCTGTTAAAATTGTTCCCATTACTAATTATTTTCATAGTTATTACAGAGCCAAGCTAGCTCCTTGGAGGCACTATTGTCCTAAGGCCCTATTATTCAAGTACTTATATATTCACAAAAGTTTCCCTCTGAGATGAAATTTCTCATTCTCCTCCAGTTCAAAAGGTGACTCCCCCCACTTTTTTTATGGAAGGTGTGAAGAAAATCTATTTGGTCATTTGTTAGTTACTCAAGGATGGGAAAATGGTGTTTTTTACTTGCTAAAAATCTAGTTCTGACATTCTTTGGCATTCTGATAACTCAGAGTGTTTTGTTTCCGAAGTTACAACTTGGCATGTACACAATCCCTCAGTGAAGAATGCGTGCTTGCCAAGTTTGGAGGAAAAAGAAGACTGAGAAATAACCAAGTCACAAGAGTCTGGGCATTCTGCATTTTATCCAATAGCATATGATTCTGCGCAATTTGTTTTGGGCTACAGCTAGACTGTAATCTAGCCCTGCATAAGGGGAGTTGTATAGTGGTGTCATTGCAGGATTTCTGTATCCAGAGAGTCCCAATTCCTTCCGCAGTTTCTCTTTGTCATAGGAGAGCAGGTAGTTACTACAGAACTGTCCAAGGTGCAGCTTACTGGGGGACAGGGGCAAAACCAAGACTTCACCAATATGGCCAACACTATGCATTCAAAAACCGTGAGTCAGGCCCCTAAAATCATGAAGCAGGACAAAGAAGGAAATTAAAACAAAAATAATTCGGGGGGGTTCTTTTTATTTGACTTCTGGTTTTGCAGCATTTAGGGTTCATGTTTTTAAGCTTTTTGCTGCAACTCTGAGGGACAGAAACATTTTCTTAAATGAAAGCTGAGATTCACAAGTAATAATCTGATGCCAACAGCTGTAGATTTGAGGAAAACATCAAATATCAGACTTGTGATAAAATGGAAGAGTTAGCAACGGTGCTTCTCTTGCCAGGGAGAGGTTCAGCTCTGCAGAGTCTGTTCACACCCCAATGTGTGAAGCAGTGATCCATGCAATGTCATCTTTACTCAGGGGTGAAAGTAACTTAAAGAACATACCGGTACGCCGGAGTCCTGAGCGGGAGCGTGGCCTCAACCGGAAGAGGCGGGGCCTTTCGATCACCCTGGAGCTATCAGCTGCAGAGGCAGCTCGTAGCCCTGGGGCTCCGGGGCGAATTAAAGGGCCCGGGCTCTGGCCGCCGCGGAGCTCTGGGCCCTTTAAATCACCTCAGGAGCCCGGCTGCCGGAGCTCTGGCGGCACTTTAAAGGGCCCGGGGATCCCCGCAGCGGCTGGAGCCCTGGGCCCTTTAAATCACCGCCGCGGAAGCTGGTCCAGTCCGGCACGGCGTACTGGCTCTTGCCGGTACAATGTACCGGACCGGACTGGACTGGCTTACTTTCACCTCAGTCTTTACTTGTGTATGCAACCATGTTAGGACAAGTGACAGTCTTGCCTTCTACAAACATATCATGCTATAGCTTGCCAGGCATACAAACACACAAGTATTTGTGATCTGGAACTCTACACATTGCAGTAAGTAGACCTGTGTTTGAATATATGATCTCATCTGCATATGAAAATATCCAAACAAACGCTCAGGCATTTATTTTTATCTTGTATTACACACTATTTGAAAAAGCAGTGAATCATATTCAAATAAATGTAAATGTAGTGCATACACTCACTTTTTTAAAAGCAAAGCAATTAAATGCAAATTCTATGTTATGCATGATGCAAAATTCTACATTGTGGATAAGATTTTCCCCCCACAGAATTCAAGAAATTAAAAGTTATGGTTCAAAAGCAACTTCAACTCGTTCACATTGCACAGAGATATTACGGCTTATAAGTAAACAGTCCTCACAGTTATATAAATAACTACCGTATATACTCGTTCATAAGCCGCATTTTTTAGTAAAAAAGGGAAGCACCAGAGAAGGGGGTCGGCTTATGAACGGGTATAGAGAGGGAGAGGCGGGACACGGCCCCTCTCCCCAACAGAGGGAGCAAGGAAAGGCAGCATAGCCAGCAGAGCCAGAAGGGAAGAGGCGGGGCCAGAGTCTCTCCTCTTCTGGCCACGCTGCTCTTCCCCCAGCCTCCGAAGCAGCTGCAGCTCCGGGGCTGGCAGGCTGCAGCCGTGCCGCTCAGCCTCGCCCCCCAGAGCAGGCTGTGGCCGCGCCGACCGAGCATGCTGCGGCAGTGCCGCCCGGCCCAGCCCACTGGAACATGCTGCGGCCGCGCTGCCCAGTCTGGCCCGCCGGAGCAGGCTGCGGCCGCGCTGCCCAGTCTGGCCCGCCGGAGCAGCTCCAGCCAGGCCAGAGACATTTTCCTGTGGCCCTCCCCAGATAAGGTGGGAAGGGATGGGATGGAGAGAGTGTGGGGGTCCTGGGCCAGGGGTGGGGTCATGTGGGGAATGGTCACAGGAGTTATTCCCCTGACTCCCAGCTTCTCCCCTCCAAAAAATTTCCCCACCAGTTGCTGTCCCGGCCTGTCAGGGTAAACAGCTGGCGCGTCAGGACCCTTTGTTTACTTAGGTTTACCTCCGTGCCTGCGGACGCTCGAGGTAAACAAACCATCTCGGCCCACCAGCGGCTTATCCTGATGGACCGGGAGCCAAAGTTTGCTGACCCCTGAATTATAGGGTCGGCTTATGAACGGGTTATAAAAAAATCTTTCCATTTTTACTTATCCATCTTGTGGGAGTCGGCTTATAAACGAACCAGCTTATGATCGATAATATACATATATATATATATATATATATATATATATATACACACATACACACACACACACACACAAGGCCAAATGCTGTCAGGACTATAACTTTTATGTTTGCAACTTTACAAACAGAAAAGTCAAAAATCTGAATATTTCTTTAGCATAACTGTATAGCTATATAGCCCACTGTGACATTATTGCACAACTATGTTCATACATTGTTTTTAATTACTGTCAATAAGAGTTATCAAAATGTTAGCTGAGGATGTATGGAAGATTGTGAAATTACTTGTTAAAATTAATGTTTCAAGTAAATCCAAAGTAAGGCCTGTGATTTATTGCTTTTTAAAATTAACTTTATATTACTGTCCACTTTTCTATTTTGTTCTCAGTAATCATTAGCCCAGAACTATGTAATTATTAATTTCGGTTCTCTTGCATAAAAAATTGCACAAAACAATGGAAGCAGATTACTCTAGTGACAGATAAACCCTCTTCCCCCCCCAAATGAAAAACTATTGCCCCCTTCAGGCAGGAAGTTAAAATAACTGCCCCTAATATATATTCTTTAGGCTGTCTAGTGTATTGGGGTAGAATTCACCATATGCGCAAAACAAAGTATACACAAGAATGCAATGCTCACAGCATCCAACTAACTGGAACACAATTCAGTAGGCCACAGTAATGCATTAAGATTTAAAGCAAAATGGAATTTTAAAAATGAAAACTGATGTGTATCTATTAACACTCTCGCAATCTCTTCCTCCCACTCTATGATATAATGATACATTACTTGACTGCAGCAGGCATTTATCATCAGAGACGAAGGTGTCATACCCAGCACACCTGTCCTGTATTACAGAACTCCCTGAATAGGATTTTTATCACTGACTAAAAGGAAAAAAAACCCAGCAAAGTGTAATAAACAAAAAACAGTGACTTGTTTTTATTGCCCTTTGGACAGAAAAGGTGCCTTTTATTGAACTGTGTCATAATATTGGTGACTTTTTCCCATCTACCGGGCAGGATTTTACCATTATCACAGTCCAAACCAATCAAGAATTAAAATGGTATTTAGTCTCCATGCCAACAGTTCCTATGGTTACACCACCACTCCTACATTCAATATGGATAAGTGAGGAACAGGGTTTGAGATGAGTTTTTAAACACAGTTCCATATCACCACCATTGAGCAAAACCCACTGAAACCTTCAATAAAACTACATTTAAAAATGTTTTTTCTGAATGTGCGGGAGGTGGGGAGGAGGGGACTGTAATATACATAAAATGTGAAGATGAAAATAAGTAAGAAACGAATCTCATTCACATACCATGATCTTTTTATGATCCAGAAACTCAAGGCCAAAATAATCACCTTCAACAAGGTTCAGATGGTTGCAAACGGCATCCAACAAAACTTTCCCCGGAGCTCTTTGCTGGAAATAGAAACAGCAAAAGGTTACACGCTTTTCATTAACAAGAGTAGCTTTATTAGCCAACAATAAAATGATAATGCTGAGCAATACAGAACAAACTATATTTTCTAAGTAACTTACAAAATATTAGCTAACTAATATCCTGATCATCCCGCTGATGAAAGCGACAATTATTCTACTAGTTTTAAACAGATTAAGAATATCCTTATATCCTTCAATATCTGTATCTCTTTGACTGGTACTTGAGATTTTTATAATTCAAATAAAAATAAACTGATTTTCCTAATTTTTTTTTTTTTAAGAAAAAAATTAAAATAGAGGTGGGGAAAAGATGCATATTCATGCTTTGTTTCCATACCATCCCTTACACACTAAATTCCTGATCCATAAGGGCACTAACCTCTCCTCGGGACATAAGAAATAAGCAAGTTAAAATTTGCTTGAAGGGTAGATGAGGTTAGTTGGCGATTTATTTACAAAAAACGTAGATGTTTGATTGTATCCCTCTTTCCCTCCCCCTTGAAAAGTAAATTAGGTCTGGCCTACACTAGAAAATTAGCTTGGCTTAACTACCTCAGCCAGGGGCATGAAAACCCCACACCACCGGGCAGCATAATTAAGTCAACCTAAGTCCCTGTCTGGTGGCAGGTTTCAGAGGGGTAGCCGCGTTAGTCTGTATCAGCAAAAACGAGGTGTCCTTGTGGCACCTTAGAGACTAACAAATTTATTTGGGCATAAGCTTTCATGGGCTAAAACCCACTTCATCAGATGCAAAAAATACAGTAGGCAGGTATAAATACACAGCACATGAAAAGATGGGAGTTGCCTTACCAAGTGGGTGGTCAGTGCTAAGGAGGCCAATTCAAACAGGGTGGATGTAGCTTATTCCCAACAGTTGACAAGAAGGGGTGAATATCAACAGTGGGAAAATTACTTTTTGTAGTGTCCAGCAGGAGAGCACTTCAATCTCCCTGGACACTTAATAACAGACTTAAAAGTGGCCATTCTTCAACAAAAAAACTTTAAAAACAGACTTCAATGACAAACTACAGAACTGGAATTAATTTGCAAACTTGACACCATCAAATTAGGCCTGCATAAAGACTGGGAGTGGATAGGTCACTACAAAAAGTGACCCTTTGTTGATACTCACACCTTCTTGTCAACTACATCCACCCTGTTTGAATTGACCATGTTAGCACTGACCCCCCAATTGGTAAGGCAACTCCCATCTTTTCATGTGCTGTGTATTTATACCTGCCTACTGTATTTTTCACTCCATGCATCTGATGAAGTGGGCTTTAGCCTACGAAAGCTTATGCCCAAATAAATTTGTTAGTCTCTAAGGTGCCACAAGGACTCCTCGTTGTTTTTGCTAAGTCTCTTTGTAGACAGTGGCAGGTTGGCAGAAGAAATCTTCTGTTGATCTAGCTACCGCTTCTCAGGGAGCTGGATTACCTACACCGATGGGAGAATCCCTCCCATCCACATAGGTAGCATGTACATGGAAGCACTACAGTGGCGCAGGTTTCAGAGGCTTCAGTTGTGCCACTGTAGTATTTTAAACTCTTCAAGAATGCCTTCATATGGATTTGTACCAAGACTACTAAGGGCTTGTCTTCACAGAGACACTCAGGAAAGTGAATCCAAATAAACTAAAGGTGAGAATGCAACGTGGATTAGTTAAACTGCTGTGTGGACACTCTCATTCAGAATTAAAATGCTTTTAATTAAACCAAGGGACGGCCATGTGAAATCTGAATGACAGTGTCCGCACAAGGGTTTAATATAATTTAACTAATTTTACACCTTTAGTTAATTTGGATTAATTTTCTTGAGTGTCCCCATATAGACAAGCCCTAACTAACTATGGGCCCCCAATCCTCATTGAGGTTTCTGTATATTTTACTGTCATATAACATTAAATAATTTAAAGAAACTCCAGTGAATAATTCATTTTACAGTTTAACTACTTCTCTTCTAGAAATTAACACATTTTTATTAATTACCTAAATAAACTGATGAAAACTGTTGACCACAGAAAATTTACTATCAACACACCAGTTAGCCCATATCCAGAGCAAAGATTATGATCCACCTTTGCAGTTGTGAATGCATCAAATGTTACCAAAAAGTGAGTTACAAAAAACAAATAATAAAATATATCTCCAGGAGGAGTGAATTCTATACTAGAGAAATTAAAATAATTTCCTTAATGTACAGAAGGCTTAAGCTATCACCAAAGCAAAAGCTCTATCACCTGCAGACACAAGATGCACGTAGAATTCTTAAAAAGTGGCTGGTTTTAGAACACAGATTGAAGAGAAGTGCCAATTCATTCAAATTCATCTCTGTGTAAACCCATTTAGCAGGTTTCTGTTTAAATACTCAGATTGCTTCTAACTGGTTTCTGGCTGGTTTACAGCTCCAGAAAGCTAAAATCACCTTACATTGTTTTATTAAACCACTTTTTATTGTCATCAACAACAAACAATTATCATACAAACACCACTCAAGACAATACACCAGGAAGAATAAGTGTAAAAAGTGTTACTGAAGTTTGACACATTTGGTATAACACTGCCAACATGACGTAACATATCAAGTAATAATCCTACAAAAACTCATCCCATACATAACCAAAATAAAGTGGTGTTGAGAGGGAAGGAAAGAGGCATAGGTGTGAAAAGAGGAAGTTTGTTCTAGCCAATGAGTATTTGGTCAGATGTGAGTCACAACACACATCTATACTTTAGAGTATTATATCTGAATACACTCAATTCACATACTCACACATTCTAAAACAGAAACACTCAACAACCAGTACTCAAACAACTTTAAACTTTATTTATGCTACAAAACATTCACAATAACTATAAAAATCTAAACACTTTTCAGCACCACCGACATTCCCCCCGGTAAGAGTAGTATAAAGACATAGCCAGAACGCAATCTTCTCTTAATGAACAAAATTCCAGGGACCTCTAATTAGATAAATATCATTGGAGACAATGGAACAGTAGGAATGTTACTGAAATACAACTCTTACACCAAATTATGTCTGTTGTGTTAAAACAAGAATTGCATATGCATATGGAGGCTTTGTTCAAATTGTGGCCCTGGGTCTTTTTCCCAGATTAATCTAAGGTTTGCCCAGCTTGCACAAGGCTGCTTATTAAGAACGGATGACTGCCCACTGAGACGTCAAAGGACATTGCTTTCACCTAACTAACCAGAGAACGGGAATCAAGACTTCTCAGACCTATTACATTATGCATATTTACAAGTATTTTTATAATACTCAATGACAATGTGTGTCTGACTATCAGATCAATCAAACTAGACAAATCCATGGTACGCACACATCTTGAATAATTCTGGTCACCTCATCTCAAAAAAAGATACATTACAATTGGCAAAGAATGTTACAGATATGGAACAACTTCCATATGAGGAGAGATTAAAAAGACTGGGACTGTTCAGCTTAGAAATAGACAACTAAAGGGGGGATACGATAGTAGTCTATATAATCATTAATGGCGTGGAGAAAGCGAATAGGGAAGTGTTGAATACACCTACACAAGAAGTAGGGATCACCCAATGAAATTAACAGGCTGCAGGTTTAAAACAAGCATCAGACAGTACTTCTTCACACAATGCACAGTCAACCTGTGGAACTCATTACCAGGGGATGTTGTGAAGGAATAACTGGGCTGAAAAAAGAATTAGATGAATGTGCTATCCTCCGTTAATTTAATGGCTATTAGCCAAGATAGTCAGGGATGCAACCCCATGCTCTGGGTGTCCCTAAACCTCGAAATGCTTATATTCTAAACTTTAATAATTTATCCTAGTAAAGCAGGCATCTGTGGGAAGGTCAGGATTTATGACAGCCACAAAGAGACAAGGCACAGCCCCCCTGCACTGTTCACACAGAGTGAGACAGGCGCAGCAAAGCAGGCATGTCTGACCTCAGACAGACAATGATTAAAAGCAGTTGTGTGTTTTCATGTAATTTATTTCTAATATGTCCTCATATGCATTTAGACAGCTCTAAAGCCAAGTAACTGCATTTGTCATTCTGCATTTTCTATATTGTGTGGCTTATGCAATATGCAGTGTTTCTTTTTCAAGTATCTGTAAATAAAAACATTATTCTAAAGCTCTTCTCAATTTTGATCTGTCTGAATCAAGAGGAATCCTGGCATCTATTCAGTTGGAGATATTGTATGTGTAAAATTACAGTCTGTCAAGATTCAGCGTCTATGGTATTCCTGGTCTTCCTAGAATAGCAAAGGGGGAGCAAAGGTGAAAAATTCAAAAACATATGAACTTAGCAAGTGGCTAGTTCTAGAGATGTTAGTTTAGAACAGGCTAAGGCTGGTGACTCCATGATATTCTTATGATAGAGTTGAAATGCAATAAACTAAAAATTCAGCAGCTTGCTTGACATGGAACCCAAAGAGCAGTAATTAAGCTCATGATAAATATGATCTGATAGAGAAATATGTAATATTCTGGGGAACATTCAAGAATGAACACACTGCACCTATGATACTATCTGCATTAAAATCATTTAGTCTCACTGGCATTATATGCATGGCTTATGCTACTTTGCATGTTTTCTTCCAAACAGAAACTGGCAGGCATCTTCCGTTTGGCAGTGTGGTCCAGTGGAGAGGGCACTGGAATGGAGGTCAGGAAACCTAGGTTCTATTTCTGGTTCTAACACTGACCTACTCTTGGACCTCTCGGTGTCTCTTTCCCTTCCTGCCTATTTAGACTGTAAGCTCTTCAGAGCAGGGAATATCTCACTCCATTTTTGTACAGTGACTAACACAATGAGGCCCTGATCTCAGTCGGAGCAGCTAGTTGCGACTATAATACAAACAGACATCATCATATATTTGAATATGTAAGAAAACAACCAGAAAAAGCTAATTTTATTGCAACACATTGAAAAATTGTTGGTATATAGTATTATACAACTTAAAGATTATCTGAGTATAAATAAAAAAAACTAATAAAATTCAGTTGTTTTCTGACGTTATTATAGCATAATTAAATATTATGGTAGTGTCGAAAGGCATCAGTCAGACTCAAGGCCCCGTGTTTCAAGAGCTGTACAAGGAAAGACATGGTCCATGTTCAAACGAGCCTCCAATCTAACTTAAGACAAGACTCAAATTGGTGCAGCCAAGAGAGAAAGAAAAAAAAGGGAAAGCTGGAGAAAGGATGAAGATGACAATGACAGGAACATGTGGTCAAATAGACCAGCTATGTGCACAAATTGACTCCTAGTCTTACATGTATTTGTTTTAAATTATGAGATATAAATATATGAATAAATAAAATAGACATCCTCTAGTCCCACTACCGTGTTTCCCCGAAAATAAGACAGTGTCTTATATTAATTTTTGCTCCCAAAGATGCGCTAGGTCTTATTTTCAGGGGAAGTCTTATTTTTCTTGTCCTGGCGGCGGCCTTATATTCCGGGGTGGCCTTATTATGGGGAGGTCTTATTTTCGGGGGATGCCTTATATTACAGCGAGAGGCAAAACTGGAAGTAGGTCTTATTTTCGGGGGATGTCTTATTTTCGGGGAAACGGTAGTATATAAGTAGGCATTATCACTGGGAAATTTTCCAGTGGCATCACAGGAGAAGCATGCCATGGGGTAGGGGTGGGAGGATTTCAGAGAGGACAGTGTACTGGCCTTACAGACTAGTTTTTCCAGGAGAGCATTTCATGTAATGAGGAAGAAAACACGAAGATGCTTGGGGAATGAGTGGACAAGTGATCAATCAAGGTTAGCATCATTGGTAGAGCAGAAGAGTGACAAGAGAAGTGAAAGCAGGGAGGGGCAGAGTTATGAAGAGCCTGGAAGGTAGGACAAGAAGCTTGGATTTTATGGAATGGAGAAGGGGGAGCCAGTGGAGTAACTCATACTGAGGGTGATACGGTCATAATGTTGGACAAGGAATTATTAGTAGCTGCATTGTGAATGGACTTGACAAGGATAATGTGCATGTCAGGGAGGCCCCAAAGTAGTCAGGACAGGCTATAATGGCAGCCTGGACAAGAGTTTTAGCTGTGTGGACGGAGTGAAGACCTGATATTAGAAATGCTTTGGAGAAGTGAGTAGCAAAACTCAGATGCTGACTCACAAACAAAGGGGAAAGGGGGGGGGAATCAAGGAGTTTAGTTTAACCAGGTTAAGTTTAAGCCGATGGTGAGATGAATCTGAGGAGATGTCAGAGACAGACTAGGGTGTGGATTGGATGGAGGGAGGCAAGTCAGGAGGGGAGAAGTAGATTTGTGAGTGTTGGCATAGAGATGGCAGCTGAAGCTTTGTGAAAGGATAAGAAGACACAACCAGAGAAGTAGGAGGAGACCCAGGAGAGGACGGAGTGGTGAAAATCAAGATATCAAGGAGAATGTGCTTAAACATGCCATAAGCAATTGAGATCAAGAAAAAAGAAGAAGCAGTAGATGGTTGAGATCTGCCATAAAGATGTTCATTTGAGGCTTGGTAAGACCACTTTCAATGGAGACGAGAGGTCAGAAGCCAGACAGAGATGGAGGTGGCAACAGATGTAGAAGGTGCACTTGATGATCTTGGAGGCAGAGGCGAGAAATGAGTTGAGTATAGGCAAATGGGGTCATGGGTCATTTACTTCTGGGGGGAGGGATTAGATGAGGGGACACCATAGCATGCTTCTATTGTAAGCTGGAGTGAAAAGAGTAAGAAGCTAAGGAGAAAGGTGAATAAGGGAGTGGAAGGCAGGGGAAATCATGAGGTAGGCAGGAGTCACTGCAAAAAGAGGATAGAAACTTCAATGTAGATGACATGGAGAAGGAGGGGAGCATGATAGGGAAAGAGAAAAGGGGCAAGTCATGCTGGATTTTGTTGACCTTTTTGAAAAGTCAGCAAGATCCTATGTGGAAATAGAGGAGGGCACAGGAGCTGGGAGGGAATCCAAGTTGTCACCTTAGCAGCTGAGACTGTGGGCATGGAGTCAACGTGACTGGAGAAGAAGAGCTGTTTGACTGGCAAGATGGCAGAAGTGAAGGAAGAGAAAACAATTTTATATTGGAGGAAGTTCATGTGTGCTGGGACTTTCTACTGAGGTGTTCAGAAATGCAGGAACGTTGGATGAAGGGGGCGAACCCGAGATGTGGTTTTGGTGGGACAGACTTTGAGGTGGTAAAGGGGGGAAAGAAGGAGTGGAGAGTAGTAGAGAATGGGGGGAGTCAGTGATGGCATTGACAGAAGAGGAAGGAGGGGATTGAAAACAGGAGAGAAGTCATAGCCACTAATGGACGGGAGGTTACGGTAGGGCAGGGTGTCAAGGTGGTGGCCAGAGAAAGGGAACTTTGTGGTGGAAAGATGAGAGAGAAAATATTTAATGGTGACAACATCAAGAGGACATTGTGCTGAGAGGGTGAACTGATACACCACTGCAGATCAAATGGGGAAGAGGAGGCAGAGGCTAAGGAGGCGAATGGAAAATCAGTCTGGAAGTTGACATCACCAAGGAAAAGGTATGAGAGGAAGAAGGAAAAACCTCACAGACCAGCAGCTCCATTAACAACTCTCACACAAAAATTCCTAACTTGGATAGCAGTCACTTAATGGGACCATAGAATGCTTATTGCTCTTTTTCTGGTGGCTTTTACGTGACACTCAAATGACATTTCAATTTTACTTCACTGAAAACAAGCTCACTAATGTCAAGTTATACATCCTTAGCATTTAATGCATTTGAATTGGTCTCTCTTAGCTCTGTGAAATTACATTGTAAAAGATGCTTTACATTTTTAGGGAATGTCAGCCCACTGAACACTGAATTACGATTAATATGCATAATCACATTTAGCTGCAAGCTATGAAGGTACTGAATCAAAGTTACTTGCATTACATTGCACATTCACCATTCTTTGCTGGTTATTTCCATTTTACACAATTCACCCTTATATTTTATTTTATTTTTTTTACTTCGGGTAAGGGTATTTATACTTTCTTCAGTGGGGAAATGCTTTAATTCCCTAATAAGTCTTTAACCTTAAAGAATTCCCAATGAATAAACAGATGATGCAAGCAGGACCAACAAAAGCTTCCTAAAAGTGCAGGGGGGGCACTGGTGCCCAAACCGTGGCCTCACTCCCTCGTACCACCTAGGGTTTCCAGGCATCTGGTTTTTGACCAGAACGTCCAGTTGAAAAGGGACCGTGGTGGCTCCAGTCGACACCACCGAGTGGGCCATTAAAAATCCAGTCAGCAGCGCAGCAGGGACCCGGGGCTAAGACAAGCTCCTTGCCTGCCCTAGCTCCATGCAGCTTCCGAGTCCCTGCAGCTCCTAGGCGCTGGGATAGCCAGGGACTGGGAGGCTCTATGTGCTGCCCCCGCCCCCAGTGCCGGCTCCGCAGCTCCTATTGGCCGGGAACTACAACCAATGGGAGCTGCAGGGGGGCAGCGCCTGCAGGTGCGGATGCAGAGTGCACCACGCAGCGCTGCCTGGCCACCCACATGCCTAGAGGCCGCAGGGATCTGGCAACTGCTTCCTCAGAGCCATGGTAAGCTCTGCCGGGACCCTGCATCCTCACCTCCTGCCCCAGCCAGCCTGGAGTCCCCTCCTGTGCCCCAAACCTCTCACCCCAGAGCCCACAACCCCAGCCAGAGCCCTCATCCCCTCCTCCACCTCAACCCCCTCATCTCCAGCCGGAGCCCTCACCCCCCTCCCGCACCCCAACCCCCTCATCCCCAGCCAGAGCCCTCACTGCCCCACACCCTAACCCAGTCTGGAG
The DNA here is from genome assembly GCF_002925995.2 of Terrapene triunguis. Lineage (NCBI taxonomy): Eukaryota > Metazoa > Chordata > Testudines > Emydidae > Terrapene > Terrapene triunguis. Next base: position 22,400,698 of record NW_020664372.1, on the reverse strand, counting down.
TCCCCTCCTGCACCCCAAAACCCTCATCCCTGGCCCCACCCCAGAGCCCACACCCCCAGCTGAAGCCCACCCCCCTGCACCCCAACCCCTTGCCCCAGCCCTGAGCCCCCTCCTTCACCGCAAACCGCTCACCCTCAGCCCCACCCCAGAGCCTGCACCCCCAGCCCAAACCTATGCCTCCTCCTACACCCCAATCCCCTGCCCCAGCCTGGGGAAAGTGAGTGAGGGTGGAGGAGAGCGAGTGACAGAGGGAGGGTGATGGAGCGAGGGGGTGGGGCCTCAGGGAAGGGGCGGGGCATGGGCATTCGGTTTTGTGTGATTAGAAAGTTGGCAACCCTAGTGCTGCCCCTTCTCCCCGCCCTTGCACCACCCCTTCCCGCGCGGGAGGCCCCGCTCCTGCATTGCTTCTTCCTCCCAAGATCCCGCCCCCGCTCGCTGCTCTCCGCCCCCTCCCCTCTTTCGCTCACTCTTACAGCGGTAAAAAGTGACAGGGCATAGGCCCCTGACCCCCCTGTTCGAGTGGACCTGGGTGCAGAAAAAAGCCACAAGAGATTATTTGGTGGATGGTGACCATGCCTTAGAGAGAGACTGAAGGAGATCCATCTGTTTAGCTTATCAAAAAGAAGATTGAGGGGACTTGATCATGTGGAGAAAATACTGGCTTTTAAGAGAAAGGCATGACAAGAACCAATCGCTGGAAGTTGAAGCTAGACAAATTCACGTTAGAAATTGGGCATGAAGTTCCAACAGACAGGGTGATTAACCCCTGGAACAAACTACCCAGGGCTGTGATGTGTCCTCCTGGAAGATATGCTTTAATCAAACACAAATTATTGTGTTCAATAAAGGGGAAACTGGGTGCAATACAAGAGATCAAACCAGGTGATCTAATGATAACTTCTGGCATTAAACTCTATGAATCTATCATCCCTCCCTTTATCTGAGCAGTAATTGTCCAGAACATTCCTGTGGCAGGATCTCTAATGGAAGTTGTGGAGAAAAGTGTTTAGTAATGTTTACAAAACCAATGTTTTCTGAGGCTATTTTTTTTTTTTTTTTGGAAGGGGGAAGGAGGATTGGTTAAATTGATTTTAATTCTTTATTTCCATGGAGCATAGCCACTTCACTACCCCAGCTACCAATAACTATCTCCATACAGTCAACAATTTGCTATTTAAGGAATTTTTATACACCAAACTAAACTAATCTCAGATCAAACAGATTTTTGCACTGCAAATTCTTCTAAGGTTACTGAATATCTTGATCTTCAGTTAAACATTCCTAAGAAATGTTTGGAAGACTGAAATTCAGTCACTCTCTTGAGCACAGATAAGGAGCTACTTTCTGCCATTAGTGCAGGGGACTGGACTAGAGGACCTTTCGAGGTCCCTTACAGCAGACATGCCAAACCCACGAAAAAAAATGCAGAAATTGGGCTTGTTTTTGGCTTAAGTAGCTTGTGAGTTGCTTGTTGGATAGTTTTTGGATTGGAGCTTGTTGCTTCTTTTTTTTTTAATCGGCTCCTGGCAAGCAGGGGGGGGGGGGGGTGTCAAGCAGGGGGAAAGAGTCAGGGGTGCACAACAGGCCCACCACAGTCCCAGACAGCATGCCGGGGGGATCTAGTCACATAGAGTGTTGGGGTTCTTAGGGATTGGCTTGTTTTGGCCTTGTTTTGAAATGGGATTAGCTTGATTTTTGGCTTATTGTGAAAGTTGGGGTGCTTATTTACCAGGTGAAAGATGGCAACTGTGCCCTTCCAGTACTACAATTCTATGACTTTGCATGATTTGCCCACAAGGAATGGGCTTGATTTAATCTCTGGATAACACATGGTACCAAGCTGTGGTGGGTACTTTGCAGTCAAGTGTAAAAAAAGAAGTCCCAGCTCTGAAGATTATCTAAATAGACAATTTATAAACAAAGGAAATAAGACTGGATGCAGCAACAAACAAGTAATTAATGGGGAGCACCCATTCTGTTAACTCCATGTTTTGTATTTAAAACTGTTAATGCTCAGAGAAGATAGATGATCAAAAGGTCTCATAAAAGAACTCGGCTTTCAGGAGGAGCTTGACGGAGAAAAGGGTTGGGAGACATGGCAACAGTGTCAGGAAATTGGGGGTGTTCCATGCCAGAAAGCCCCTGGGAGACAGAATAGGAGAACAGATGGTTTCATTGATTTGACTCAAACTATTATCTTTCCCTTGCATATATTTTATGGAGGTTTGGTATATGCCATTAGCACTACAGGTAAACTTCACTCCTCTGGAGAGGGTCAGCACAAGGTCTGTGCATCACTTACGTCCCATTTAAGGTCTCAGGATGAAATCCTGGACTCCTCACTCAGTGAGCTTAAGTGGTACGTAGGCTTTGTGCTGACCCTCTGCACAGGGACGAGCTTCACCGCAGTGAGCAGTATCATTTCAAAAACATTTTTCTCCATGGTCTGGCACTAAAAATTATAATAATAATACAGCATCCTTTGAAGCATGAACTCTCTCCCAGTTATCAAGGTGGTAAAATATCTACATATTTATTGCACTGGAAAAGAAACAAGTATTTGTGATAAGCAAACAGTACAACAAATAACCTCAATAATGAGATTAAACAATAGGGATTTTATGTAAATACCTAAGCAAAACTCTACACTTCAAATGAAAGCTTAATCTACGTTTACAGGAGAACAGTGCTAGCAACCTATGAAGACAAAAGTCATATGTCTATCTGTTCTCTCTCCTAGAATAAAATTAAATAGCTATTTCATATTTTGCAATTTATTGCTTGAAGGGTAGAATTTTCAAAAGCACTCAGTGTTAGCATAACTCTGCTCCACTGAAGTCAAGGGGAATTTTCACATTGACTTCAACAGGGGCTGACCTGCTCTGAAGCTGAGGGTATGTCCACACTGCAATTAAAAACCTGCAGTTGACACATGCCAGCTGACTTGGGCTTGTGGGGCTCAGGCTAAGGGGCTTCTTAATTGCGGTGCAGACATTTGAGCTCAGGCTGCAGACCAAGGTCTGGGACCCTCTCACCTTGCAGGGTTCTAGAGCCCGGACTCCAGCCCAAGCCCAAACACCTACCCCACAATTAAACAGCCCCTTAGCCCAAGGCCATGTCAGCTGGCACAGGCCAGCGGCAGGATTTTTAACTGCAGTAGAGACATAACCTGAGTGCTTTTTGAAAACCTCACCCTTAAAGTACAGGCCTTGATAGTTCTATAGAAAAGAAACTGTGTAAAAAATTGCTTTATTTCATCTGGATCTGTTACTTTTTTCTTTTTTAGTTAAGACTGGAAAATGGGAGAGCATATTTTTTCAGCAGAAGAGGAAGGGCAGCCACAATACATCAAGTCACAGTGATGGTCATCTGAATGTGTTATAGCCGAACTGAGAGATGGAGGATTGGGATGGTTTAAAAGCCTGTGGTAGGAATGAATTATATTTTGCACTTACAAAGTGCAGTCCATGCCCTCTGAGGCTCCTAAGTCATATCCGTCAATGGAGCAGAAACATATTCAGGTGACCGTGCCCACATATGCAGATACTCGTGTGTACATATCCTACTAATACCCTGTGGGTGGACCCCAGTGCTCTCATGGACTCCCAGAGACTTCAATGAAGCTCTGTACAGTTGGCAGCAGTCCACCTGCATGGTATCAAAAGCTGGACTGATGCCTACTGGAATAATAAACATTTTAAGAAGCTTTATAAATATATATATCTATATCTCCACACGCCTCCCACTCTGGGTGCCCACTATGACTATTCGGTAGATTTTAGCAGACAGATTTCCCACCTCACCACCTATACACATGAGCACAATATTTTAAACAGTGCCACTGATGTTTCTAATGCATTTGTATTTTTATCTACTCCTCATAGTGGGTGGTGTTCATACTCTCTAAAGCAGTTATTCAGTTTTAGCTAAGCAAAGAGTCTCTTTGCACACCTTTCTGATCTTTTAACCACATATATTTTACCATCATATTGTGTGGGGAAAAAATGTGCTTTAGGCTTTGAGGTGTACTTTACATCCTCCTCCTCAAATATTCAGCAGCAGGAAGGTCAAACTTTTTAATCATCAGTCATAAGAACAGAAAAACAGCCACACTGGGTCAGACCAAAGGTCCATCTAGCCCAGTATTCTGTCTTGTGACAGTGGCCAGTGCCATACATGATGGCATTTAGACAACAAAAAGTCTTAAAGGAAGACTAATCTCAGCTACCACGATTTTTAACTAAACAAGAGATTACAATTATATGTGCAAAACAAATTAGAGGGGCATCAATAACCATCCTCTTCACTTTATTTTTGATGTCTGCTTCCATGGAAACCTATAGTTTTCTCTTTTTGAATCTAAAAGCTTCACTGCTGTAGCCACGTTCACTATTCATGGATTTCTGGTTAGAACAAACCAGCTTGTTTCAAAATGAATATTTTCCTAAAAAGGCAAAGGAAAAGCAAAAGCAGGATTGATTCCACCCAGATTTCAATCTCTCTTCCTAACCTCATCTTCAACTTTACCAGAAATAGTCAATCATAACATTCAATTTAAAAACCTTAATGAGGGAAGATCATTTGCTGCTAAATAATGCCCCTGAACAGTTTGATAGTGTGTGAGGGGGAAGAGATGATTTAATGAAGCTAATGTAAAGTTGCTTGTTTAGGATATGTTTGATTAAATATGTGTTTGATTAAACATGATTTTTTTCTTAAAGCAGAGACAGAACTAATAAAAATTATCTATATTAAATCCTCAAATAGCTGTAGATCTATAGAGATAAGTAAAATAAAGCTACTAGAATTGTGGGTTCTGCTTAATATCTCTTTACTGCGGGTCATCAAATAACAGTTCTTTATTTGAATAAGCAAATACAGTTCACATCGTATTACATGTTGCACTGCCTGGGAGGAAGAGAAGTAGAGAGAGAATAGATAATGAGAGAGATTGAACACCTTCAGGTCTGTAAAAAGCAACGAAGAGTCCTGTGGCACCTTATAGACCTGGGGTAGGCAACCTATGGCACGTGTGCTGAAGGCGGCACGCGAGCTGATTTTCAGTGGCACTCACACTGCCCGGGTCCTGGCCACCAGTCCGGAGGGCTCTGCATTTTAATTTAATTTTAAATGAAGTTTCTTAAACATTTTAAAAACCTTATTTACTTTACATACAACAATAGTTTAGTTCTATATTATAGACTTATAGAAAGAGACCTTCTAAAAACGTTAAACTGTATTACTGGCACCCGAAACCTTAAATTAGAGTGAATAAATAAAGACTCGGCACACCACTTCTGAAAGGTTGCCGACCCCTGTTATAGACTAACAGATGTATTGGAGCGTAAGCTGTCGTGGGTGGATACCCACTTCGTCAGACGCATGTATGGCCTTTATTTCCCCCTTTCACATGCGTCTGACGAAGTGGGTATCCACCCACGAAAGCTTATGCTCCAAAACATCTGTTAGTCTATAAGGTGCCACAGGACTCTTTGTTGCTTTTTACAGATCCAGACTAACACAGCTACCCCTCTGATACCTTCAGGTCTGAATCCTTCGAATCAGACAGCTTCAAATGGGCATAACTAATCATTTGCAGATACAATGATCTGACACTAAGATTTCTTTACGCTGCTTACATGTCTGAAGAGAGATTAGTATGGCCTTTCAATTACTGCAACTTCTATTTATATAGCACTACTTTAGTTAATTATTACTGCAGAGCTAGCAAGGACACCCAAAGCATTGTGGGTTTTAGTCTACAAAACTAGTGGACTGAAAACTTATTCGTAGAGTCAATAGAAAAAGAAGATATTTAGAACCTGTCAATTTCCTAAGCAAGTAGCTTTAAGAATAATGTCCTTTAAAAAAAAACAAAAAAAAAACAGTTTGCTTTATGGGATCAGTTCAATTCCCATTGATGCCAAAGGAAAGCCTATCATTGGCTTCAATAAGAGATGGATTGGGACCTCTCTTCAGAAGAAAAATATTAAAAATAGAATCATTTTCATGTAAACGTTATTCAAAATATTTGTTTCAATTAATAAAGATGTATCCATCCAATGCTTTGGGAAGATGCATGCTCATAAAAAAAAATACTGCCATTAAAAATTAGTCAAATATTCATCTAAATATTGCTACTACCATAAAAAGTAACATTACATTTTTCAAAGCCTCCACAATTTTAGTCCTGCACCCACTGCACAAAATACTAATAATTAGAAAATATTTTTACTTGGGGCCTACAGGCTCCAAGATCAGAGTGCCTTTGTTTCAGGAGTTGAGCTTATATATAGTAAAAAGCAGTTCCTGCTTATTTCATTTTATAATCTAATTAGATGAGACAGACAAAGGATGGCAGAAAGGCTGCATTACCTTCATTTTACAGATGGGGAGGTGAAATATAGCAAGATTAAGGTAGACAATTAGATTGAGGAACTCATTGCCAAAAGATATAATTGAGGCAAAGAACGTAAATGAATTTTAAAAAAAGATTATGCATGTAAATGGATAATATTTAGAGTTCTAAGAGTAGATATTGAAAACTACACAACAAATTTGGTAAGGATATAAAGGAAATGTTACTCACTCTGTGCAGTAAGAGTAGTTCTTCAAGTTGTGTCCCCCTATGGGCACTCCACTTCAGGTGCACACGTGCCTCTCAAACCCTTGATTGCAGATTTCTAGCTGGCAGTGCCCATTAAACCTGCACATGCACCCTATGCCTCCTTGTGGCAGACACCGAGGCTATATGAGTGCACGGGCAAAGTACCCTCTGTTCCTTCTCTATTCAATCATCCCATAGGGAACAACCAAAGCAGAGGGGAAGGAGGGCAGGTAGTAGCCAGCAGCCATAGTGACACATCTTGAAGAACTACAGTTACTACACAGGGTGAGTAACATTTCCTTCTTCTTCGAGTAGCATCCTTGTGGGTGCTCCACTTCTGGTGACTTCCGAGCAGTGTCCCTAGAAAAAGGGTGGAGCTTCAGAACAGGATTCAGAAATGAAGATAGTACTACAGAGCCAAGTGCTGCACTGGATCGGATAGCACTGAGCAGGGCATAATGTTTTGAAAATGTATGGACTGAAGTCCAAGAAGCAGCTCTGCATATCTCAGTAGCTGTCACTTGTTATGGTGGCCAGGTGTATCTTGACTGAACTGATGGATAACCCGGATGTCTTCAGATCCAGTAAGTAATCTAGGATAAGGGACAGGGGAACCATGTTAGGCCAGAGGTAGTGATGACCACACCAGGGGCCAAATTTCTTCCATTTCTACAGGTAAGTAGTGCAGGATGACGTTTTTCCTACTGTTTAGTAATACCTGCTGCACCGCCGCAGAACAGGAAACTCTAATCCTGAGAACCATGCAGGAGCCAAGCTTTGAGGCGTAGCACTGCCAAATTGGGGTGAAGTGCACAACCCACATCCTGAGACAGGAGATGGGGAACGGTCAGGAGCTTGATCGGCGGTTGGACGTGGAGTTGAAGCAAGTAAGGGTACCAAACTTGTCTTGGCCAGGTAGGTACTCTAAGGATAACTCTGCCCTTGTCCTGCCTGATCTTGTTCATCACCCTTAGAGTTAGGAGCGTCTGGGGAAAGGCATAGAATAGACTCCTCTTCCATGGTAGAAGACAGGCGTCCTCCAGGGAGTGATGACCAAGACTCCCCCTTGAACAGAAGAGAGGACGCTTTCTGTTCTTGGAGATGGCAAAAAGATTGATCTCTGGTTGTCCCCATCTCTGGGATACGTCTTGGAGGGCCTGAGTGTCAAGCTCCCATTCACAGTTGTTGGAGAAGCATCTAATGAGGGTTTTGGCAGTGGTGTTCCGGATGCCTCAAAGGTAGGCTGCTGAAACCTGGAGGTGGATGGTTATGCACCTGTTCCAGAGCTTTATGGCTTTGGCGCACAAGGAGGGGGAACTTGCTTCTCCCTGCTTGTTAATGTAAAACATGCAGGACATATTGTCTGTCAGTGATGGGGTTGGGAGGCAGAACGGGACATCCACACAAATGTGGAGTTGCTCCTTCCACCAGTTTAGGGAGTTTTTTTATATGCAAGGGGACCGCCACCTGACTGTCCAAGGCATCCCATGTCAGAGAATAGGTAGCCCTGGAGTCCTTGAGCCTGTGCAGGGAGTCATTCATGGTTTCAGAGAACAGATTATGATCAAAGGAGAGGATGTCTACAGTGTTTGGGACATCTCTCAGAAACCCCAAAAGCTGAAGCCAGGAGACGGCACAGAACTACTGCTGTGGAGATGGATCCGGCAGCAGTGTCCACAGCATCTAGAGATGCTTGGAGAGCCATTTTGGCCAACAGCTGACCCTCTGCAACAATAAACTAGAATTATTCCCTGCAATGTTGTGGCAGTTGTTCAATAAAAGGCTGTGAGGTTGTTGTAATGAGTAAGGTTTATATTTGGCCATGACCGCCTGATAGTTTGTGATCTGAAACTGCAGGGTTGCGCATGAGTAAGACATTTTGTCCAAAGAGATCCAATCACTTTTGGTCCTTGTCAAAGGGAGTAGTTCTCAAAGTGCTGCCTACCCCATTCATTCACAGCATCCACCAGGAGGGATTTAGGTGAGGAATGGAAAAATAAAGAGTCAGAGTCCTTAGGGGGGCATGTAGTATGTCTTGTCTGCCCTTCTGAATGTTGGAGGAATAGTGGCCGGTGTCTGCCATACCCTCTTAGCCGGATCCAGAGGACCCTCATTAATAAGTAGCGCCACTCTGGAGGGTGTTGCTGACTGCAAAATATCAAGCAGCCTACGCTGCTGCTACTTGAGCTCCTCCAGAGGGATTTGCAGAGTGTCAGCTACTTTGAGATCCTGGAACTGCCTGAAGTCATCGATGATGGAAAGAGGGGGAGGCATAACCACCTCATCCAGTGACAACAAAATGGGAGTTGGGTGTGACTTCCTCATCTGCCCTAGCCTTCAGTTCCTCAAACATCTCCTCCTGCCATCAAAGGGTAGAGGGAGGATGTTAAGGGATGGTACCAGAGGTCTATTGAAATTGTTGCCAATAGGCAACCCACGTGTCCCAGTATGGGCATTGTGGGGGTCCATAAGGCAGCGGGGGTTCCACCATCCTTGGTGAGCCGCAAGGTCCTCTCTGTGCGAGGGCAGATTCCCAAAGGGGTATGTAGGAGAATCCCTAACAGAAGTCGAGGAGACCAATTAGGAGTCGTCCTCTTTTTCCTCCACGTCCTCCCAAGATGGGGCAGCCAATGAGCATGGAGGAGAGTCCTGTGCCATAGGGACACGACTCGAAGAAGAACTTTCAAGATTTGGGGCATATGCCAACTTCTAACTATTGAGGGTTAGGAGGAAATTTTATGCGGGGGCAGGAAATCCTGTAACGGTCTACCAGCAGGATTTCTTTCTCTGAAGCAGCTGGTTCTGGCTACCACAGAGACAGGCTACTGACTTGATAAACCACTGATCTGATTCAATATGGAAATTCCTACCTTTCCTAAACACCTTGCTCAAGATCAGGCAGGAGGTCTGTGGCAGAGTTAGGAAATGAACACAGATTTCCTAAGTCCCAGTCTAGTATTTTAACAACAAAATCATCTTTCCTGTCTGTGGTGCAGCAACTGCTCAGGCCATAATAAATAAATTGGTGGTTTTAATGCCTAAAAAACCCAAAGTAATGTATAGATGTGCAGTGAAATTTTAAAAAGGTCTCTAACTAATAAGAACTTTGACTATTAGATAAACATTGAAAATCCTAATCCCAGTGCCCAAAATCTATGGTTTATTGTGCATTGTCTTTTTAAAAAAATGGTACTGCTATAATCAGTTTTAAAAAAATCTAAAGAGATTATTTTTAACAAGCTAAAGTGGTATGTTGAAGCAAACATTGGCATTATGCACTAAAAACAATTACTCTTTGGTCATGATGGTAAAAGTATACCAGCAATTTTGTATAAAACAAACTGTTAATGGTGAAAAAAATTGTTGGTTTATTGCATGATGCACTGCTCAAACTAATTTATAATTAGTGTCATGGACTGCATATTCGCAGACTGATAGCTTTTTGTACATCTAGCTCCCAATTATAAAAAAAAAAAAAATTAATGGAGATATCCTATCTCCTAGAACTGGAAGGGACCTCAAAAGGTCATCGAGTCCAGCCCCCTGCCTTCACTAGCAGGACCAAGTTCTGATTTTGCCCCAGATCCCTAAGTGGCCCCCTCAAGGATTGAACTCACAACCCTGGGTTTAGCAGGCCAATGCTCAAACCACTGAGCTATCCCTCCCCCCCCCTTTA
>NW_020664372.1:22358744-22390315 GCF_002925995.2 Terrapene triunguis | reverse complement strand
AACTTTTTTTCCCTGTTGCAAATGAATAGTACACACATCTAATAAATTCAGTCTTAAAAAGGTCTTCTCAGTTCAAAGTGGCCACTATAACCCAGTCTATGCTAGGACTTGTATATGTGGCTGAAAGAGTTCATGACCTGCTGGAGACAATGTTTATATCTGTAACAAGTCCCTCTACACCAGTGATAAAAAAAGACAGTTGACTGGATCAATGGAAAGCATGATTAAGGGCCTGGTCTACACTAAAGGGCTAGGTCAAATTTAGCCGCGTTAGGTCGATTTAAAAATGACTATGTCCACACAACCAACCCCGTTCCGTCGACCTAAAGGGGTCTTAAAATTGACTTCTGTACTCCTCCTCGGAGAGGGGAGTAGCGCTAAAATCAACTTTGCTGGGTTGAATTTGGGGTAGTGCGGACGCAAATCGACGGTACTGGCCTCCGGGAGCTATCCCAGAGTGCTCCATTGTGACCACTCTGAACTCCGATGCACTAGCCAGGTACACAGGAAAAGCCCTGGGAACTTTTGAATTTCATTTCCTGTTTGGTCAGCGTGGAGAACTCAGCAGCACAGGTGACCATGCAGTCCCTCCAGAATCGTAGAGCGCAGAATGTTTCATCTCCGTCCTTGAGGTTATCGCAGATTAGAAGGTGAAAAAAAAATGCACTCACGATGACATGTTTTCCGAGCTCATACAGTCCTCCTGCACTGATAGGGCACAGCTTAAAGCATGGAGGCATTCAGTGGCACAGGCCAGGAAAGAATTAAGTGAGTGCGAAGAGCGGAGGCAGGATGCGACGCTGAGGCTAATGGGGGAGCAAACAGACATGATGAAGCATCTGTTGGGGGAGCAAACGGACACGATGAAGCGTCTGTTGGAGCTGCAGGAAAGCCAACAAGAGCACAGACCCCTGCTGCATCACCTGTATAACCGCCTACCCTCCTCCCCCACCCAAACGCCCAACAACGCGAGGGGGAGGGGGGCTCAGGGCACCCAGCCACTTCACTACAGAGGATGGCCCAAGCAACAGAAGGCTGTCATTCAAACAGCTTGATTTTTAGTGTGGCTACAATAAGCAATGTGGCCTTGTCCTTCCCTCCTCCCCCACCCCACCCGGGCTATCTTGTCCATTATCTCACTTTTTAAAAATTAATAAAGAAAGAATGCATGGTTTCAAAACAATAGTTACTTTATTTCGAAGGGGGGAGGGTGGTTGGCTTACAGGGAATTAAAATCAACAAAGGGGGCGGGTTTGCATCAAGGAGAAACACACACAACTGTCACACCGAAGCCTGGCCAGTCATGAAACTGATTTTCAAAGCCTTTCTGATGCGCAGCACGCCTTGCTGTGCTCTTCTAATCGCCCTGGTGTCTGGCTGCTCAAAATCCGATGCCAGGGGATTTGCCTAAACCTCCCACCCCGCCATAAACGTCTCCCCCTTACTCTCACAGATATTATGGAGCACGCAGCAAGCAGCAATAACAATGGGAATGTTGGTTGCACTGATGTCTGACCAACAGCGCCAGCAAGCTTTTAAATGTCCAAAGGCATATTCTGCCACCATTCCTCACTTGCTCAGCTTATAGTTGAACTGCTCCTTACTACTGTCCAGGCTTCATGAATGGATCCCCCGAGCTCATCGCTGGAGAGCAGGAGAGCAGAGTTGCAGGGGAAGTGATGGAGCCATACACCATTCCCTGGAAGTTACTAGGAGCCGGGCAGGGAAGACATTCCCAGAACCCCCGGCCAAGCAACATGTCCGACAAGGACTGTTACCAGTCCTACTGCACTGTCTGCTGCCAGCAGCACCCAGGAGGACTAGTACGGATCCCCCGAGCTCGTCGATGGGGAGCAGGAGAGCAGGGTTGCAGCAGAAGCAGTGGATGACAACGGTTAGCAGTCCTACTGCACCGTCTGCTGTGAAGGCAAGGAGCTGCTGCTGTGTAGCAATGCCAGCTGCTCCAGGTGCTTCTGTGTCGAATGCTTGGAAGTCTGGGTAGGGCAAGGTATCTCGGCCAAGGCAAAAGAGCAAGAGCCCTGGAGCTGTTCCATGTGTCAAACGCAGAAGTGCTATGGGGTGTTACAGCGCCGACTGGACTGGAATGTACGGCTACAAGACTTCTTCACCAGCGACAAAGGACAGGAAAAAAGGTGCGAAATGATTGTCTGACGTTGCTTTCACGGAGGGAGGGTCAACTGATGACAAGTACCCAAAACCACCCGCGACAATGTTTTTGCCCCATCAGGCATTGGGAGTTTAACCCAGAATTCCAGTGGGTGGCAGAGACTGCGGGAACTGTGGGATAGCTACCCACAGTGCACCGCTCCATAAGTCGATGCTAGCCACGGTAGTGAGGACACACTCCACCGACTTAATGCGCTTAGTGTGGACATACGCAATCGACTGTATAAAATTGATTTCTAAAAATCGACTTCTATAAAATCGACCTAATTTCCTGGTGTAGACTTCTGTGTTTCCCCCCCATCTACACTACCAGGTAAACCATTTTCATCATCTTTTTGAGGGACCTCAATTGCTCATTGGTTTCCTAGTGTAAACAAGGCTTTGAAATCTAACCTAGGTTGTAAATCCACATCTAATTTTGTTACAAACAGCATTACTACAACATGAAGAAGCCATTCTATCTACTACTCTTTTGAAAATGGTGTCTTCAATACAGTTTCAGTTGCATAGCGGCATTCAAATTAAACAGCTTTATCAACCACACTAGAACACACTATTCCTTTTGGAACTAGTTCAGATGTACTTTTCAATGGACAAATAAAGAAATCTCCCATGATTTATGAATATATCAGCGTCCCCATTCAACCTAAATGAGCAGCCAACAATTTTAATCCTATCATTAAACATTTTAGGACTCGTTTATTCTCAACGTGTACTCCAAACTTTACTACTAGGAGGATGTAACTCAACGCAGCTACAAAACATTTGTAAGAACTGTGCAATATATGCATGCAAACCTTTTAATCAACTATTTAAAGCTGCAAAGATTAGATACCAAGTATTCCAAAGTCTAGAATGGTGGGGGAATCTGGATTTAGGGTTCCTGTCCAAGCCTCTCAATAGTGTTAAACTAGATTACCGTATATACTCGCTCATTAGCCCATTCGTTTATAAGCCGACCCCCCAAGATGGATAGGTTAAAATAGCAAGAACTGTATGACCCTTTCATAAGCCGACCCTGTATTTCAGGGGTTGGCCACTTCCCGCAGCTCCCATTGGCTGGGAACGGCAAACCGCGGCCACTGGGAGCTGAGGGACTCTATGCCTGTGAATGCTCCAAGTAAACAAAACGTCCCGATCCGCTAGCGGCTTACCCTGACGGGCCAGGAGCCAAAGCTTTTCAACCCCTGCTATATTTTAAAAGCCGGTGTCACAAGAAACACTCAAAAGTTTTGCTAGAATTATTTTAAGGTAATCTAATGAAAAACCTGTTGTTGTTATAATAACTGAACAAATATGTATTCGCCTTCAAAATTACAGTCAATATTTAAAATCAGTTAATGGATATTTAAAACAAGTAACTTAGAACAACATGAGACTTTAAAAAGTCTTAAAATCCTTCAAAGTCTGAATCAGTCTCTGATTCACCAAACAGTTCATTAAACTTGGCTTCAGTCACCTGCATAGTCATCGTAGATGTCGGCAGTGTCGTCTTCAGACTCAGATTCCTTCTCATCATCAGCCTCTGTTGTGTCATCATCAAATATGGCATCATCTTCTGACCTGTCGAGCGCATTGCTGATGCAGCATTTCCTAAATGATTTTTCTATCATTTCCGAGGGAATGGACACCCACACGTCCTTGATCCACTGGGCAACCAGGTTGATTTCGGGCTTCGTAAGTTTCCTGCCTTTTGTCAACTTTGCCATGCCTGAGCACATCCATTCAGACCACATTTTGCATAGCCTGTCTTTAAAGGGTTTGTTCAGGCAGACATTAAGCGGTTGTAGAACTGAAGTTAAGCCTCCAGCCAAAGTAGTTTTCATATTTTTGGCCACATTTTTCACCTCATCCATCTTGTGTGCCCTGAACATGCCCCAAATGAGCATAGCAGGTTTCTTGAAAAGTGCTCCTGGTCTCTTATTCCACACTTTTTCCAGCCATTCAATAGTCCCACTTTCATCCACCCATCCCTTTTCGTGAGCATGTATGACGACACCAGCAGGAAATTTCATGTTTTTAGGCAAGGTTTTTCTTTTAAAAATATCAACAGGACGGAGCTTTGATCCATTTGCCAAACACGATAAAACCACCATAAAATGGATTTTTTCATGGTGTGATATAGCATGGCCAGAGGGTAGAAGGAGAGTGATAGATGGGAGATATATAAGCCCCAGGATGATGAAAGCCTTATTCCCTGTAGAGGGAAGAGAGGCTGCTACAGATTAATTAGAGCACCTGAAGCCAATTAAAATACCTGAAGCCAGTCACCTGATAAAAAACCCCTGCTTCAATCAGACAGTTGGAGGAGTTGAAGTAGAGTGGTTTGGTGTTGGAGCAGAGAGCAGTTTGAAGGAGAGCAGTTTGGAGGGAAACAGAGGAGAGTTTGGAAAAGTGCTGTGGCAGGCCAGAAAACCAAGACCCTAGGTAAAGGGAAACCCGGCTTGTACAGAGCAGAGGGACTCCACAGGCATAAGGGTTTGGGAGAAACTTTGCCCAAGCAGAGAGAGGGCAGGAAGCCCCCCAAGCTGAAGGGCCGGAGAGGGAAGTAGCACAGGGGAAGGAATCGCTAGTTCAAGTGGTTTACCGCTATCCCTAGGGCCCCTGGGCTGGGACCCAGAGTAGAGGGCAGGCCCGGGTCCCTCCCTCTCCACTCCCCTTCTCTGGGATACTAGTGGGACAGTTAATACCCCAGATCAGGGGTGAGAAACGGCACCCTGAACACCCCCACAAGAAGAGAAAGCGCGGGACCCATCATAGTAGTGCCGGCAATTTGCCACAATGGCCAGAGATTTTAATTAAAAAACTGTTTTTTCACCAACACCGGTTACCGTTCTGTTGCTCAGGAGATCAAATGTCATTGGTGTTTCATCCATATTTCCTATTTGTAACCGTTCAAATGCATATTCCTTTCGATATTTTATAATAAATCTTTAGAAAGATTCGATTTTTTTCTTCCAGAACTCTTGGCAGCTTTTGTGCTATCTTTGTTTGCTGACGAACACACAGACCATGACGGTTCATGAAGCGAGTACACCAACTCACTGATGTGACAAACACTGATGGCTTTACTGACTTGTATTTGTCGTCTTTCGACATTTGCAGAGCACGCAGGCGAATTCCAGTTCTAGTGACAATGTACCCATTTTGTCGACATTCAACAACCCAATTATTGAGATCTTTCTTCAGCTCAGGAAATTAAGTGCACCTCATTGGACATTTTTTCTTGCTTCTTGGCATGTCTTTTAGTGTTTTATTTTTTTGTCATTCTTTTACTTGCTTCTCATTGATACAGAATTCACGAGCAGCGGCACAATTATTGTTTGCTTCTGCATATTCAACAACTAAGTTTGAATGCTGTGTGATAAGCAGACCTTTTTCTTTTGATTTCACCGTTCATTTTAAATACTAGTACGAAAATAGATTATTATTATTGTAGTTATAGATTTTGTAGGACTTTATATAGGAATGTCACCTGCTTTATCACTGTCAAATTATTATTGTTGTTTATTTCAAAGCAGCCCCGTAGATTGGCATGTCTGTGGGGATAACAGGCTATTTCAATTTTATTAGAGATTCCATCGATCCTGCACATTATATTTTCATATTAGCTCGAGACTTATGGTAGAAATGCATGAAGAGATCAAATTACACAGTAGCGGACTGACACCAGTGCTATAGTACTATCATTCATTGTACACCTCTACCCCGATATAACGTGACCCGATATAACACAATTCTGATATAATGCAGTAAAGCAGTGCTCCGGGGAGGCGGGGCTGCGCACTCTGGTGGATCAAAGAAAGTTCGATATAATGCGGTTTCACCTATAACACGGTAAGATTTTTTGGCTCCCGAGGACAGCGTCATATCGAGGTAGAGGTGTATTTTTCTGATTGGCTTGTAAGGCGTAGCAT
This sequence comes from Terrapene triunguis, assembly GCF_002925995.2. Classification (NCBI taxonomy): domain Eukaryota; kingdom Metazoa; phylum Chordata; order Testudines; family Emydidae; genus Terrapene; species Terrapene triunguis. Next base: position 22,384,211 of record NW_020664372.1, on the reverse strand, counting down.
TTTGTGAAATGCATGGGTCAAATGTCATGCAGATCTGCAGCATTGCTCTTTTAGTATTCCTTTCAAGCCAATCTAGTCCACTAAACAAAGCCTTTGCAACTTTAAAAGGCTGCAGTATTGACATTGATAAATGGATCGGCAAACTTTGGCTCCCGGCCTGTCAGGGTAAGCCAGAGCGTCTGCAGGCATGGAGCCCCTCAGCGCCCTGTGGCCGCAAACGACAATGTATTAGATATTCAATTCAATGATTCCATAGAGTTTAAAATCATCAAATTTTGGTGTAGACCCCTTTATAAGCCGACCCCCGCTCTTTGATGCGTCACTTTTTTACCAAAAATATTTGGCTTATGAACGAGTATATACGGTACTTTCGTTAAAACAGGCTAAAAGCTGCAATGTGGACTAGATCAATGAGATATTAAATAGCAGGCATGATCAAAAAAGTTACTATAAAAATTTCATCTTATTCTACAAATCTGCTCCCTGTTAACTACTGCCTACTTTAGTAACAAAAATAAGGGTTTTTTTTACTACTCTTTATTTCTGTTGCACAGCAGTACCAATACAGTGCTAGGAGAGTGAGCAGATTGTTTTAAGGTTCACACAGCACCATCAGGATGGCTAAGTTCCAATGCAGAACCATTATTACGAATGATGATATGTGAGAAGGAGAGAACCCATCTTGAATTTCAGATCCCAGAGGGAGATTGCAGGGAGGGCAGTTATAATAAAGCATCATTTTACTTGTAAAATGAAACAATTTACTATGTAAATCAATGAGTGAGAAATATGGAACATAACAATGCTACTTTTACACAGTTACTTTCCTGAGTATAACCACACTAAGGGTATGTCTACACTGGCAGAGTTACATTGCCGGCAGTTACAGCGCCGCTCAGAGACTGGTGAAGGGAAACCGCTGTTGTGTGTTCACACTATCAGCTGCCTGCACAATACCGTGTTCACACTTGCGGCACTTGCAGTGGTATTCGGAGCGGTGCACTCTGGGCAGCTATCCCACAGAGCATCTCTTCCTCTTCTGCCACTAAGAGTTGTGGGAAGGCGGAGGGGGTTGCAGGGCATCCTGGGTCCTGTCTCAATGCCCCGTGATGCACTGCTTCGCATCCCAGCAATCCCTGTGCTTCCGTCCGCATTTGGCGTCATCTTTCAACGGTTTGTGTACTGCGCACTCTGCCTCTTCGGTCTGTAAGAATGGATCCCGCACTGTTGACCAATATGCTGCTCGCTCTAACACGTCACAAGTGTCAGTGAAGTTATTCCTTAAACTACAAAGGAAAGAGGAGTTTGACATTGATCTCGCCACGAGTAGTAGCTACGACACAAGATTTCTTGTGGCATTCATGGAGGTGCTGACCACAGTGGAACGCCACTTTTGGGCTTGGGAAACAAGCACTGAATGGTGGGATCACATCATCATGTACGTCTGGGATGACGAGCAGTGGCTGCAGAACTTTTGGATGAGGAAAGCCACATTCATGGGACTGTGTGATGAGCTCGCCCCAGCCCTGCAGTGCAATGACACGAGAATGAGAGCTGCCCTGTCGTTGGAGACGCGCATGGCGATTGCACTGTGGAAGCTGGCTACTCCAGACTGCTACCGATCGGTTGCTAACCAGTTCGGAATGGGAAAGTCAACTGTTGGACGCATGTTGATGGAAGTGTGAAGGGACACTAATCGCATCCTGTTCTGAAAGACCGTCACTTTGTGCAATGTTTGTGACATTGTGGATGGCTTTGCACTAATAGGCTTCCCTAACTGCAGAGGGGCGATAGATGGCACGCATATTCCAATTCTGGCACCGGACCACCTAGCCACCGAGTACATTAATCGGAAGGGATATTTCTCTATAGTTCTCCAGGTGCTTATGGATCACCGTGGGCGTTTCACCGACATTAACGCAAGCTGGTCTGGAAAGATGCATGATGCATGCATCTTTTGGAACACTGGCCTACTCAGGAAACTGCAAGCAGGGACTTTCTTCGCAGACCAGAAGATCACCGTAGGGGAAGTCAAAATGCTCATTGTGATCCTGGGAGACCCTGCCTACCCCTTAGTGCTGTGGCTTATGAAGCCATACATGGGGAACCTTGACAGCAGCAAGGAGTGGTTCAACAACAGGCTGAGCAAGTGCAGAATGACTGTTGAGTGCTCTTTCGGCCGTTTAAAGGTCCGCTGGCGCTGCCTATATGGGAGGCTGGACCTGGCCGATGACAATATTCCTATGCTTATAGCCGTGTGCTGTACACCCCATAATATTTGTGAAGGGAAGGGTGAAAACTTCACTCAGGCCTGGACCGCTGAAGCTCAGCATCTGGAGGCTGCATTTGAACAGCCAGAGACCAGGGGTATTAGAGGGGCACTGGATGCCTTCAGGCCGCAATTTGAAGCCAAAATCCAATAATATTTGTTGCTATGCTCCGGACCGCAGTGCTTGTAATGCTAGGAGGTGATTGTGATTGGTCCAGATGATGCACTATGAAGGTTTAAGAAAATTGTCCGTTGCTTTGCAGGGCTCTGTTTGCTTTCAATTAATGGAATAAAGATTGCTTTCAAACCAAAACAATTCTTTTATTAAAAAAACAACAACTAGAGGAGAGAAACAAACAAAGAAACCACATCTGCATTGTGGGGGATGGGGGAAGGGAGGGTCCCAGGAGGAAGTGGAGTCCCGGGATGGTTAAAGATTTGTGTATGTCCTGATATCATAAGCAACCTTGTCCTTTGGAGTACAGTGCAGCAGGTACTGTACTTTAGCAGGGCTGAACTGCAGAGGGACGCGTGTTGAGTGCAGTGGGTACTGGGAGTCCACAGAGCTGGACTGTGACAGGGCAGGAGTGGAATGCAGCGGGTACAGACTGGAGCCAGGAGGTTGATAAGAGGGTGTTGGCAGTGTCTGGGGGGCGCATGGGAAAGAGTTTTGCGACAGCGGCTGCAGGGGAGGGAGGGCGGGCGCGGAGCTGCTCGCTTTACAGTGCTAGTAGTGCCTGGAGCGTGTCTGCTTGGCGCTCCATAACATTTAAGAGCCGCTCTGGCTTTGTTCTGGCACACCAGGTTCTCCTTTCAGTCCCTCTTCTCGCTGTCCCGCCACTCCTTCCATTCTTGTTCTTCATCCGCGGAGTGCACCATGACATCACGCAGAAAGTCCTCTTTAGTTCTTCATGGCCGTTTTCTAATTCTGCACAGCTGGAGATAACAAAGAGGGAGGCTGGGCTCCCAAGGTCATATCTGTGAAGCCAAAATGCAACATTTTACAGAAGTAGTGTTGTTTGCAACAGACAGACCACTCATTCCGTGATTTAAAACACAGCCAATATTCACATACCTGTCACTAACTGGCTGACCCCAGGCAAGCACACGAGTCACAAGACCCCCAAAATGGTGAGTAATCGCAGGAGCTGGGGAAATCAGTGTTCCAGAACCGTACTGGACACATGGCTCTGGGGTTAAGCCAGCACTGGGGGGAGGAGGGGAAGGGGAAAGAGCCTTATAATCATTACTGTCCCCACATTTTCCACAGGCTGTGTTCATTATGGCTCTTATGCAGCTCACCTGTGTGCAGCAATGGTTCCCCCCCCCGTGACGGCAGAGTGGTGCAGGAAAGTTACACTTAATGGGGCAAGAAACAAAGCAGCTCTGCCAAAGAGCCTGTGCCAGCCGACTGCCCAGTATCTCCATGAGAGTTTCATGGAGAACTCTGAGGCAGATTCCCATGAAGTGAGGAAGTCAATCAACAGCCTGTTCCGCCGCTCAGACTAGGCATGTGGTGGTACGCACATCATACAGACAAAAGCCTGCTTTCTGCAACCCTCCTACCCCAACAACTCGCTTCAGCAATTCCCAAAATCAAAGCCACTTACCAGGGGCCTCCTCTCCTGTTTGCGCTTCGCCAAGCTCCCACAACTGTGACTGGCTAGCCTCCTCCTGGGTAGAGAAGAGCTCCTGGCTGCATGCATCTCTGACTTCCAAGTCATCCTCTGCCTCTGGGTCCCCCGCCCCCTCCACATCCTTGTCCAAGATTTCCTCCTTGTTCCACTCTCAACTGGCACACGAGTGACAGAAGTATCCACAGTGGCCTTCGCAGTGAAGGTGGGGTCACCACCGAGTATCGTGTCCAGCTCTTTGTAGAACCGGCAGCTCGTGGGCGCAGAACCGGGGCGGCGATTTGCCTCCCGTGCCTTGTGGTAGGTGTTCCACAGCTCCTTCACTTTGAACCTGCACTGCAGTGTGTCCGGGTCATGGCCCCTTTCTGTCATGCATCATGAAATCTGTCTGTAGGGTGTCTACACTGGCTCCGTGGTGCTGTAGGCCTGGCGCAGAAAGCTGTACGCCTCTTGTTAGGGTGTTTGTTTGTTTTTTACAGCGCTGCAACTGTGCAGTTTCTGCGCACTAAGTGGCTTGGCAGCGTGTACATCTTGGGAGTTACACCGCAGAAACCTGCTTTACTGAGCAGAAACTTGCCAGTGTAGACAAGGCCTAAGTGATTCATGTAGACTGCCTTTGGCAAATATAGCTGAAGAAACTAGAGCACTTGTTTGCAAAAACTAATTGGGAGTTTGGCATATAATGTGACAACCTAATTTTTTAATTAGCTTTTTTTTCCTGGAAAACTAAATTGCCGAAGCACAATTCTGGAAGTGAACATATACCTGCTGAACAAATTATATGATTTTTCCTCCTTAATGCACAAATACTGAATGAGTCTAACCCCCTGGCCTTGGTGCTATTTAGCAGCACACTGTGCTCCTTGTTTCCTCAGAAGAGCTGAAACTTAGATTCAGAATGCTCATTAAAAATACTTTAGATTGAATTTCATAGCATACAACTTTTGAAGAGGAATATAAAGGCACCATTCAGACCTTGCAGAGTAATTCAGCTCTGCAGCAGCCACTATGTAATTAGGGATGGAAAGCCCAATCTTTGTGCACCCCTCCTTCCCAGTGTCTAACGGAACAAATCTCCTGGGTGCATTTCTGTGAGGTGGTTTTTTTTTTTTTTTTATAAAGCCAGTTAATGTTTGACAAAATGTTTATAAAGGAACAATTACACTATCATTAACAGTTTGGAGTTTTCTTTGTTCCTGACCTATTTTCTCTGCCAGCTTGATTTTTTTTTATTTTACACAGCTCTTTGCTGAAATAAAATTTATAAGGCATTCTAAAGACATCATAGGTAATAATACAATCCTGCAGTACATGCAGAGATTCAACTAGCCTTAGAATTAACAACTATAAAACCAAGCTAGGAGTGCAAAGTTACAGTAACAAAAGTGATTATTTATAGCTTTTATTCAGATATATTTTGCTTTGGCAATTTTTCTTTGCAAACTGTAAGCCAGTTCAGTCCTTTGAGCATGGGTATATTATAGCACCCTAAAAATAGAATCCCATGAAAGAAAGAAATCTTAGGTTCACAACAAAATTATTGTAAAACAGACCATTAATAATAGTCTAGTGAAATATGAATCTATAAAAAACACAACCCAATTAATTCAATATACAAAGCCTTGGAATGAGCAGAGATCAAGAGGAGCCAACTTTAACTGTACATCGTTAACCCTAGACACATTAATCCTCTGGAATCTTTTGACTTGACCATCCTAGTCAGAGCAACCAGCCAGCTCCTTAGCATAAACATGCCTCAGCCATCTCAAATTAGCTTTCACTTACATTAAACATATCACTTACAGAGGGATGAGGGGGAGGAAAGAACATTTTAACAACAAGACGCAGAGCTTTTCACTACAAGCTGACCAGTTCAAATACAGTGTAGGTCAGCAGTGAGGGAGGGCGCAATATAGATAGTTCCAATCCCATTCCAAGTCAACAGCACACAAAAGTTATCATAATTGATACTTTTGTAGGCAGTCTTAGAAGAACTTAAGATTGAAAGTACATGAAGACGGAGCTACCCTTTAACTGCTAGGTAGTCTCTCCAAGTCAGGCTTGAGAGAAACTGACCACATGATATGGTTAATTTGCATTCTCCTCACTACTTATGCTCTTATTGTTCTGTGCATCATTTTTCTATAACATTGCCAGTGCTGTGTCTCACAGAGGTGCTACAAAATATTAAAAACTGATAAAAGAAAAACAAATTAATGGAACTGTGTAATGGGGACTAGAGTAATAGTTTCATCTATCTAAGTAGGTCAGAAGCACCCCTTACCAGTGATGCTCGTATTTTTCAAAGGAGGACAAAAATTACTCACCTTTCCCTTGCTTTAGCTTTTGGTCATTTGGTTTCTGCAAAAAGGTTGCTAGACTCTTCTGATCTTTTATGTTTTGCAGCATGGCCTTTAACATAATTAAGCTACGATCATCCTGCCCTCCATTTCTAAGGAGTGCCACAGCCTCCAAGAAACATTTGCCTCTGGCTTTTAAGAGTTGAATTTTGGGCTATGTCAGCATAGAATACCAACTGATCATAGCTGCTATGGAACAGCACAGAGAGCAGCTTTGTTTGAAAACACACAACTAGTCACTTCAGCACTTGAAAGGACTGGTTCCGATCCTTAAATTGAATCTGGTTCTGAATGGGAAACCAGCATAGACTGCAGAGCAGTGTGTTACATATTCTTTTCAGGAAGCGGGAAAAGGAAGGAGAAGATTTTGCTGGCTATAACTATTTGGATGTCTAGGAGAAGCGAAGAGCCCAGCAGGATTTCTAGGCTGTTCATAACCTTGACTACTAGCAGCACATGCTCCAAACTGAGGAAAAGGCATTTGCCAGGCAATCAAAGTGCTTCCTCCTCATCCAATAAACAAGACTTCACTCTTTCCAGGATTAGCTTGAGACGTTCAGCTTTCATTCAGTTGCCGATCTTCCTTGGAACAATGGATTAGCTGGGAAAACTGCAGACTGCGTAGAATAAGAGACGCATAGAACCATGTATTTATTACTGGCATTTTATGCCATCTCATTACCATCTTCAGTGGTTTCACAAGACATTGAATCAAAACAGAGACTGGGGCGGCTCTATGTATTTTGCTGCCCCAAGCACGGCAGTCAGGCGGCTTTAGGCGGTGCGCCTGCGGGAGGTCCGGCTGATAACGCGGATTCGGTGGCATGCCTGCGGGAGGTCCGCCGGACCCGCAGCTTCGGCGTACCTGCCGCTGAATTGCCGCCGAAGCCACGGGACCGGTGGTCCTCCCTCAGGCAAGCCGCTGAAGGCTCTCTGACTGCCGCCCCCACAGCAACCGGCAGGCCGCCCCCCGCTGGTGCCTGGAGCCGCCCCTGCTTCCAGGGCTGGAGTAGTTGGCCCATCATGACCCACAGGGCTCTATCAGAGGAATGCAGCCAGTTTAGAACAACTATCCTCTATTAGGTCTAGCAGGTGGGTCACCATTACTAGCAGAAATAGCACAGATTGTTCATCTCTGTCCCTAGTCATACAAAGATCACGTATCAAGAACAAATTAATGCACGTGTCATCAGTACTAAAATGATTACTAATATTTGACACAATGTTATTCTTGCTTATAAGTTTTAAAATTTCACTACATACAAACTATCACATGCATGTGGGAAAATATTTTACATACAGGAAAAACAGAAATATGTGAATTTTTAACCCTTTTAAACTATAACAGCCTTAACACAGCTCACAGGCACAGCAAAATAGCAGTAAACGAGATACTGTTAGGCATAGGTAACTACAGTAATATGAAGAGAACAGGTCCCTGTAACTTAGCCACAGCACAGACTGTAAACAACAGTAAAATCCTACAATGTGTTTTATGGTTTTGTAATATTATACAAGCCAGCACATTTTTAAAAGTCTGAACTAGTTAAACAAAAATAAGCACACTGCTTTATTTATATGGAAATTAATTGAATGTTATTAACACCATTTTCTGTCAGACCTTAAAATCCCGTGGAGTTTCTACTGCATGAAACCCCACCACATTGAATAAAGGCTAATAAGGGCTTTACATCATTAAAACATTTGATGCAAGGAAACCAAAGACTCAACAATGTTGTATTGAGCAGAAGTATTTTAATCAATGAGAAGACTCCTGTCATCTTTTAGAAATGAAATGATGGGTTTAGGAAGCTTAGCGCCAAATCCTAGTCACACAGAAATGGGACCAAGATTTGACTCTTCAAACCCAATCCTCTAAGGTTCTGAGTAACTTCCCCTCCCACTGAAGTCAAGGGGAACTGAAGGCATCCAGCACGCCCTAGGAAAAACAAAACGGCTTGCAGGATCTTGAGTGACTACAAAGGCAATCTTTGCTAGCAGCAAGAATAGTCTTCAAGAACAATGAAGAAAATCAACTGTGAAAAATGCCAACATTTGAGTTTTACTCACAGGCTGCTGGTTAAATTTTTTAAATTGGAATCAAATAATTAAACAACATGGACCTGACTAGCTAATCTTCCCAGGTTTATAATTATTAAAACCTGATGCTATCAATGGAAAGAAAAAAATGAATTAAAGCTAACTGCGATATAAAATATTTATTCCCCCCCCCAGTGTTTACATAGCCACATCATTAAAATGAAACTTAATTTCAAAAATATTTTCTACTTATAGGGAAAACAATTGCTTCTCTTTTACCACTTAAGGTAATAGAACAGAAAATATCCACAGTGTATAATGCAGGCAACTATGCAGCAACAATTTATAGGCGTTTTAATGAACATATACAGCCAAAGGCAAAATCTGCTTACTGTTATTTTTAGGAATAAAATACTTTAGTAAACAGTCAGCCTTCTGATAAAAAAAACATAAAATGCACTTTACCATTTGACATTGTTACTAAGTGGCTTGTGAAATCTGTTTTTATGCATTTCCTTGAAGCCATTTTGCACAGAATTATTATGAGTCAAGGGTTCTATGGGAAAAAAATCAGAAGTGTTTAGAATGTTTTAATTGATTTATTTTAGTTTAGTGTGCTTACTGTCAGTTATAGAGTAAAGTAAAATTAAGCAAACAGACATGGCTTTGTTTTCTTTGTGGAGATTGCTTCTGGCTGTTCCAAGTAGAAAACAAAAGCATTCAAATCTTGGTGGCTTCAACATTTGCTTTGTGAATGATCCTCTACCAGAATCCTTCCTTTTATCCCAGCTCTACCTTAAAATAATACTAGAGTATTATTATTGTATAATAATGTGGTTAACATGATCATCCAGGTTAGGATTCCAAGATCTAAAAATGTTACACTGCACAGTTTTCAACAGAAGTTACAAACGATGGGCCTGATCTTGCAACTGGAGACACTAGTGCAGTACTCTGTGCCCATGTAGTACCCACTATCTTCAGTGGGAATTCACGTGGGAGAAGGCGTCCATGCTAGCAGTCCAACTGCAGGACCAGGACCTACTGCTATAAGCAAACAGCTAATTATCAAATATTTCAGTACTTCTATTGTCTATACAAAGACTGACTGAAAATGTCTAAACAAACATGTGAGACTCAAAATGACCTTCCAAATTACCCTCAGTTGACTGAGGGACCTGCAACTCCATTTAAAAACAAGAATTGCAGGTCTTGGCCACCTCTTGCAATCAGGCACAAGACGGGCCCCAAAAAACCGAAGCACCGAAAATTAGTCAACACCTGACAATAATGGTTAAAGTGACTCCTGGTGGCTGCTAAATCAGATGAAGCTGAATAATCTGGAAGGTTATTGTATTTAAATTATATTTTCATCATAGTTTCCACCAAACAACGGGGAAGTCTTTCTCATCTTGAAATGACACTTTCTCCTCATTAGAAATGTCAGTTTTAATAAACAAACAAAGGAATTATGGAGTTGGCTGCTTCTGACTGTTTAGCAGAAATTCTATTTTGTGTTGATTGTGTTGGTGATCGCAAGACTACAAAGCTGCTTTTCAAATTGCCACTTTAGGATCAACTAGGCAAAAGGTCATTTTGCCCTTGTCTTAACTAGGATTAAAAAGGTGCCTTTTGTTAGAATGCCTGTTGGAACATTTTAGCTAGCATGTTCTAACACACTAGTATCAACAAGGCAGTGTAGACTTTAACATACATCGACCTGGTTAAGCTGAAGTCTACGGGAGCTGACGCTATTTTAAATATTAGTTTCTAGATTCATATAATTTTTACATTAGTAGCTATCATTTGAACAGAATTTAAAGTACATTCTGATTGAGAAACTGGTTTCTAATCTTACATTAAAAGTGAGATTTTGAAAGGCAGAAAGGGCAGTTAGATGTGGGAACCTGATTTCCCTCTCCGCCTTTGAACATCTTCCCATAAACTCTCACGTGGCTAATGTCATGATGTAATTTCAGTATGATGGCTGCCACCAAGAATGTGATCTGAAACAGCATTTTTAGTTATTATTTTAAATTATGTATCATTGTTTATTGTGTGTAGTGAGTCTCACCACAGAAGTTTCCTTATTACTGGCATGGGCACAATTTATAACTGAATAAAAAAAAATGAAGAGTTCAGACAACCTTCCCTACTACAAGAAAAGAATCTTCACATGTAAAAATCTAACTTGTATGGTAAAAGTGGGCTGAAACTGTAAACATTAGTCCATTTTCCTCAGCCTCAGAAAAGTTTCTTCGGTTTCACTGGCATTTTGTTTAAGTGCTTTAGAAACAACACTTTATGTCCCCATTTAAGGGGAGAAGACTTAAAAGGTAAAAAGACAATTAAATCTTGGATGAGTCATAATATGTATTCCTGATATTTTCCCAAAGTTTTTAATGCTTGGAATTCTACTCCTGAAGTGACCACTTACTGGCCTGTAGCTTCCCAAAAGGTGAACAGAAGTTCAACTTGGAACCCTGACAAAGGAACATGAGTAATTTACAATGTTCATGTTCAGATCTACTTTTTTTTTTTTTTTTCCCAATCTCACAAATGGCCAATTTTAAAAACAGACACTGCCTCAAAGGCTACAATAAGCCTCTTAACTAATTCCAGCTGCATGGAGTTGGGTAGATAATCAATGTATTCAGAGACTATTGGTTCTAAATAGGAGGGGAAAGTGCAGGGAAGATTGCCAGATTTTCTAACTATTGCTGCTAAACCTCAACAGCAGAAGAGGCTCTTTCCCCTATAAGGTCTAGTGACTCCCACACATACCAAAATACTGTGGCAATATTAATGTTCCAGGCTGGGGGTGGAGAAAAGGGAATGAAATGTTCAAGCAATTCTTCAGCAAAGGGCCATTTGCTGACAAGAAAATACAAATATACAGGGAGTTAAACACTATGCAAACATCATTTACAAAAACTCAACATACATAGTATTTTCTAGTGAATGTTCCTAAACTCACCACTCTGCCCTCAGCCCTTTCTCAGAGAGATTCCTGCCTCAGAAAAACAAGACTGAAGAAATCCTTCAGGCCTCTGAGAATACATTCGGCCACTACCAGCTCTTAAAGCCAATCAAGGTAGCAGCAGTCTCTGAAAACTAAATAAACTACTCACACTTTTCAGGTCCAGTAAGAACTCAAGGCCCAAATGAACACAGCCCCACCAGACTCCTTGTTGTTTTTGTAGGTACAGACTAACACGGCTACCCCCTGATACTTAGAAAAATCATGGAGCAGGTCCTCAAGGAAACAATTCTGAAGCACTTAGAGGAGAGGAAAGTGATCAGGAACAGTCAGCATGGATTCACCAAGGGCAAGTCATGCCTGACTAACCTAATTGCCTTCTATGAGGAGATAACTGGGTCTGTGGATGAGGGGAAAGCAGTGGATGTGTTATTCCTTGACTTTAGCAAAGCTTTTGATACGGTCTCCCACAGTATTCTTGCCAGCAAGTTAAAGAAGTATGGGCTGGATGAATGGACTATAAGGTAGATAGAAAGCTGGCTAGCTCGTCGGGCTCAACGGGTAGTGATCAACGGCTCCATGTCTAGTTGGCAGACTGTTTCAAGTGGAGTGCCCCAGGAGTCGGTCCTGGGGCCGGTTTTGTTCAATATCTTCATTAATGATCTGGAGGATGGCGTGGACTGCACTCTCAGCAAGTTTGCAGATGACACTAAACTGGGAGGAGTGGTAGATACGCTGGAGGGTAGGGATAGGATACAGAGGGACCTAGACAAATTAGAGGATTGGGCCAAAAGAAACCTGATGAGGTTCAACAAGGACAAGTGCAGAGTCCTGCACTTAGGACGGAAGAATCCCATGCACTGTTACAGACTAGGGACCGAACGGCTAGGAAGCAGTTCTGCAGAAAAGGACCTAGGGGTTACAGTGGACGAGAAGCTGGATATGAGTCAACAGTGTGCCCTTGTTGCCAAGAAGGCTAACAGCATTCTGGGCTGTATAAGTAGGGGCATTGCCAGCAGATCGAGGGACGTGATCGTTCCCCTCTATTCGACATTGGTGAGGCCTCATCTGGAGTACTGTGTCCAGTTTTGGGCCCCACACTACAAGAAGGATGTGGAAAAATTGGAAAGAGTCCAGCGGAGGGCAACAAAAATGATTAGGGGGCTGGAGCACATGACTTATGAGGAGAGGCTGAGGGAACTGGGATTGTTTAGTCTGCAGAAGAGAAGAATGAGGGGGGATTTGATAGCTGCTTTCAACTACCTGAAAGCGGGTTACAAAGAGGATGGATCTAGACTGTTCTCAGTGGTGCCTGATGACAGAACAAGGAGTAATGGTCTCAAGTTGCAGTTGGGGAGGTTTACGTTGGATATTAGGAAAAACTTTTTCACTACGAGGGTGGTGAAGCACTGGAATGGGTTACCTAGGGAGGTGGTGGAATCTCCTTCCTTAATGGTTTTTAAGGTCAGGCTTGACAAAGCCCTGGCTGGGATGATTTAGTTGGGAATTGGTCCTGCTTTGAGCAGGGGGTTGGACTAGATGACCTCCTGAGGTCCCTTCCAACCCTGATATTCTATGATTCTATGATTAATGTAGCCTGCAAGGGATTCTTCTGAAGCTGTAAGTGATCATGGCAACCCAACAAGGCCCTCAATCACAAACACACTGCAGTTCTTGTACCTAAAAGCCATTGTTTAGCAACTATATAATCTGCCTTCATTCTTGGGAAATCATCAAGCTTTTCCAGACTCTGGATAAAGAGTCTGGCAACAAAAGCAATCAGCAGATCTGCTATTACTAATTGTCCAATGGCTAACACACATCTAACCCAAATGCACCTACTTAGTGGCTAAAGCCATAATTAATTTTGTAAGTGAATTTCATGCTCATGAAAGATGTCATATTGTAACAGTGGAAATTGAAGTCAAAACAGGCATTGCACTAGCTGCAACAATACCTGTTTTCTCATTCTGCCCTTCGAAAAAGACCCACGATAGGCAATTGTAATCCTTCATTATGCCCATTCTATCCTGTTGATATTCCCATTTGTGATGTAGACACTTGTCCACTAGGAACTAGATTACCAACGTATCATTTCATAAAGGATACCAAATACCCATGCAAAGATATTGGACTTTATTACTACCAACCTGGCCCAAATTTGACTTGTGACATGGAGGTGAAGGTCTTTAAACCATTACCTCATCCAGTCTTTTAGATTTTCAAAATGGATACCAATCATTCAGCTTTTCTCCTCATTGAGAAGAGAGTGCATATTACTTCATGTGTGTCTGTATGTCAAACTCTGTATTAAATAGACGCAAAGCTAGGTAACGAGAAAACTTCAAACAAAAATTTTTAAGAAACTGAAGTGATGATTTTTGGCTTCCAATCAGCACACAGATTGGCACTTAAGGCTCTAAAACGCAAATTTAGGCACCTAATTTTAAACACCGCAAAGTTTGAAAATTGACCTCTTAAAATAAGCCTGGCAGGAGTTGGATTTAAAATAAAAATAATCTATAATGATTAGTTATGATAAACCCCTAGAGGATATCCAGGAACTGATGTTGACTGAATATTTATATTGGCTCCACTGTAACTTTCCTGCCATCATCAGTTAGCCTAAATGCAGAGAATAATGAGGCTTGGGTTTATAGTACATAACAATAAAGCAATTAATATTAACTACAATCTGTGCATAACATGTATAATGTAACTATTCTGTTTTCTCCATTTTGGATAATCTTAGCCCAAATGATCGCAGATCTCTATACTGTATATAGATTTTATTTTCCTCTTGTAATTCATTAGACAGAATGAGCATGACACATGAACAGGATGTAATGAGTATATCATCGTTATATTTTTTCCCAAACTGCCATTAAATCACTTTGTATACTGAATTCTATTACTTCTTTACAATTAACTCATTAACCACAAGCATACAAGTAGCAGTCCTAATTTTATCTCCTCTAGACTGCATGACTTTTAGTGACCATTGTGGCATCTGAATGAATCAACTTTAAAGTTCAAATTCAAATCAGTACTACTGAATAATTTAACACAGTGATACAGAGAACAGGCTAGTTTTAGGAAACAATCAAACTCACTACAAAAAAACCAACAACAAAAACATGTTTGTGATAGTAAGAAAAGAGCTGAGAATCAGGCTGATAAGAGAGACAAGCTTAAGGTCAGTTTTCATGAAACTGTAAATTTGCATAGCCCAGTATACACATTAAAGCAAGGTTTGGGAGGGAAGGCTAACCAAACACTCAAAAATGGACATCAACCATTCAGCCATTGACAAATGTGCAGGACAGACTATAGAGAAAAGTTGCAAGATTAATGCTGGGTCACTTAAAGACAAACTAATGGGACCAAGAAAGAACATCAGTGCAAACTCATGATTTTCTCATGAGTCTTTGGTATTTTTCTTAAAGCACCCAAATGCTAGTGAGAGAATCTCTGCTATAATTGAAAAGGGAGAGGAAGGAGAAATAGCTCTTAGGGTGGCAAAGAAAAACTGGAAACATGAACTCTACAGGCTCAAAATCCAGAAGACAAATAAAAAGAACCAAACATTATTTGTTGTTGTTTTTTAAAAAAATCACATGATTTTTAAGCCAATTTCATGATGTTTGAACCTATAGGATTGTCAGCCCAAAGGAAAGCAGTGTAAAGTGGGAAGGAACTCAATGGGGCCGTACTAAATTTTCTCAGTCTTCAAACCAATCTTCTGTCTCAGAAATGTAATAAAAAAAAAAACACAACAAAAGGGGGGGGAGGGAGAATGCCCCATAAATTCTGTTCACACCTCATGCAAACTATAGGCCAAACACTGCCTTCTATATTTGAATTAAACTCCAATAGCTAACTTCATAAACGTTTTAGGGGAGGGACTGTCTTCACATACATTTGTTCATTGGCTAGTATAATGGGGCCATGATCCTGACTGGGCTCTCTGGGAAGTAATGTAACAAATGTTACAAATAATGGAGTCAGAGTCTTACAGTGTGCATCCATAGAGAGAATTAGACCAGTAACTGTATTAATCTCTCCTAAACAAGCTATTTTCTTGAAACACTAAAGAGTTTGAGCAGTGTAACAGAAAAAAGTACTTTTACAAGTTTAGCAGTATCAAATCAGTTTTTAAAAAGCAGCTCAGAACTCCTAAAAACAATCTGGATTCTTTTGTTGTTCAGATTAAGGATTGGTAACTAATTAGTTAATTAATATCCTAATATTGCTATAACACTTAAAGAACTTCGTGATGTTACACCTCATAATGCTTTATAGAAATATGCTTATGAGTGTAAATATGACATAACTGGAATATGTTTTATGCTAGATATGCCATGTAACATATCTCTGCAAAAGTTATGATCTACTGGATATATTCATCTTATTTGTATGCATGTAACATTTTTGTATTCGAAGTCATGAATATTGGCTGTGTACTTGTTTGATTTTAAGTAGCCTTAGTAAGGCATTTGGTCAGCTTCTTAAGAAAGGAATTTGCAAATTAAGTGCCCAATCAAGAAACACTTAACGGAAAATGGACCGTGGAAGACTCCAATCCATATAAGAAGTCTACCTGGCAACATTCAAGGTAGCATGGAAGCAATGGCTGCCACCTGTAAAGTTCTGAATCATGCATGAGCATGTGACTTGCCCATGTGACTCCAAAACTCCATCTTGTAGCTGGGATTCTACACAGGGGGAGGGAGGGGTGTTCACCCACAAGAGAGAAACTATATAAAGTCCTGGTAGACCCCCTCCATTTTGTCTTCAGCTGGCTTAAGAGGTAGCCTCTCCACCCCCAAAGGATACCAGAGAGAAACTGGAACAAAGAACAGTACCACAGGGGTGTGAGTGATTTCTGGACCCAGACTAGGAGGAGGCTAGTCTGTAAAATAGATTCATAGATTCTAGGACTGGAAGGGACCTCGAGAGGTCATCGAGTCCAGTCCCCTGCCCGCATGGCAGGACCAAATACTGTCTAGACCATCCCTGATAGACATTTATCTAACCTACTCTTAAATATCTCCAGAGATGGAGATTCCACAACCTCCCTAGGCAATTTATTCCAGTGTTTAACCACCCTGACAGTTAGGAACTTTTTCCTAATGTCCAACCTAGACCTCCCTTGCTGCAGTTTAAGCCCATTGCTTCTTGTTCTATCCTTAGAGGCTAAGGTGAACAAGTTTTCTCCCTCCTCCTTATGACACCCTTTTAGATACCTGAAAACTGCTATCATGTCCCCTCTCAGTCTTCTCTTTTCCAAACTAAACAAACCCAATTCTTTCAGCCTTCCTTCATAGGTCATGTTCTCAAGACCTTTAATCATTCTTGTTGCTCTTCTCTGGACCCTTTCCAATTTCTCCACATCTTTCTTGAAATGCGGTGCCCAGAACTGGACACAATACTCCAGCTGAGGCCTAACCAGAGCAGAGTAGAGCGGAAGAATGACTTCTCGTGTCTTGCTCACAACACACCTGTTAATACATCCCAGAATCACGTTTGCTTTTTTTGCAACAGCATCACACTGTTGACTCATATTTAGCTTGTGGTCCACTATAACCCCTAGATCCCTTTCTGCCGTACTCCTTCCTAGACAGTCTCTTCCCATTTTGTATGTGTGAAACTGATTTTTTCTTCCTAAGTGGAGCACTTTGCATTTATCTTTGTTAAACTTCATCCTGTTTAACTCAGACCATTTCTCCAATTTGTCCAGATCATTTTGAATTATGACCCTGTCCTCCAAAGCAGTTGCAATCCCTCCCAGTTTGGTATCATCCGCAAACTTAATAATTGTACTTTCTATGCCAATATCTAAGTCGTTAATGAAGATATTGAACAGAGCCGGTCCCAAAACAGACCCCTGCGGAATCCCACTCGTTATGCCTTTCCAGCAGGATTGGGAACCATTAATAACAACTCTCTGAGTACGGTTATCCAGCCAGTTATGCACCCACCTTATAGCAGCCCCATCTAAATTGTATTTGCCTAGTTTGTCGATAAGAATATCATGCGAGACCGTATCAAATGCCTTACTAAAGTCTAGGTATACCACATCCACAGCTTCTCCCTTATCCACAAGACTCGTTATCCTATCGAAGAAAGCTATCAGATTGGTTTGACACGATTTGTTCTTTACAAATCCATGCTGGCTGTTCCCTATCACCTTACCACCTTCCAAGTGTTTGCAGATGATTTCCTTAATTACTTGCTCCATTATCTTCCCTGGCACAGAAGTTAAACTAACTGGTCTGTAGTTTCCTGGGTTGTTTTTATTTCCCTTTTTATAGATGGGCACTATATTTGCCCTTTTCCAGTCTTCTGGAATCTCTCCCGTCTCCCATGATTTTCCAAAGATAATAGCTAGAGGCTCAGATACCTCCTCTATTAGCTCCTTGAGTATTCTAGGATGCATTACATCAGGCCCTGGTGACTTGCAGGCATCTAACTTTTCTAAGTGATTTTTAACTTGTTCTTTTTTTATTTTATCTGCTAAACCTACCCCCTTCCCATTAGCATTCACTAGGTTAGGCATTCCTTCAGACTTCTCGGTGAAGACCGAAACAAAGAAGTCATTAAGCATCTCTGCCATTTCCAAGTTTCCTGTTACTGTTTCTCCCTCTTCACTAAGCAGTGGGCCTACCCTGTCTTTGGTCTTCCTCTTGCTTCTAATGTATTGATAAAAAGTCTTCTTGTTCCCCTTTATTCCCTTAGCTAGTTTGAGCTCATTTTGTGCCTTTGCCTTTCTAATCTTGCCCCTGCATTCCTGTGTTGTTTGCCTATATTCATCCTTTGTAATCTGTCCTAGTTTCCATTTTTTATATGACTCCTTTTTATTTTTTAGATCATGCAAGATCTCGTGGTTAAGCCAAGGTGGTCTTTTGCCACATTTTCTATCTTTCCTAACCAGCGGAATAGCTTGCTTTTGGGCCCTTAATAGTGTCCCTTTGAAAAACTGCCAACTCTCCTCTGTTGTTTTTCCCCTCAGTCTTGATTCCCATGGGACCTTACCTATCAGCTCTCTGAGCTTACCAAAATCCGCCTTCCTGAAATCCATTGTCTCTATTTTGCTGTTCTCCCTTCTACCCTTCCTTAGAATTGCAAACTCTATGATTTCATGATCACTTTCACCCAAGCTGCCTTCTACTTTCAAATTCTCAACGAGTTCCTCCCTATTTGTTAAAATCAAGTCTAGAACAGCTTCACTCCTAGTAGCTTTTTCAACCTTCTGAAATAAAAAGTTGTCTGCAATGCAGTCCAAGAATTTGTTGGATAGTCTGTGCCCCGCTGTGTTATTTTCCCAACATATATCCGGATAGTTGAAGTCCCCCATCACCACCAAATCTTGGGCTTTGGATGATTTTGTTAGTTGTTTAAAAAAAGCCTCATCCACCTCTTCCACCTGGTTAGGTGGCCTGTAGTAGACTCCTAGCACGACATCACCCTTGTTTTTTACCCCTTTTAGCCTAACCCAGAGACTCTCAACACTTCTGTCTCCTATGTCCATCTCTACCTCAGTCCAAGTGTGTACATTTTTAATATATAAGGCAACACCTCCTCCCTTTTTCCCCTGTCTATCCTTCCTGAGCAAGCTGTATCCATCCACACCAACATTCCAATCATGTGTATTATCCCACCAAGTTTCAGTGATGCCAACAATGTCATAGTTGTATTTATTTATTAGCACTTCCAGTTCTTCCTGCTTATTACCCATACTTCTCGCATTTGTATATAGGCATCTAAGATACTGGTTTGATCTTTCCTCCCGGTTTTGTCCTGACCCTCCTTTCTCTCTGCCAATATAGCCCACACTCCCTCTCGTCTCCGACCCATCTCCCAGGTCTCCATGTTCCCCACTTACCTGCGGGCTTTGCTCACCTGTCCCCGTCGAACCTAGTTTAAAGCCCTCCTCACTAGGTTAGCCAGTCTGTGTCCAAATAGGGTCTTTCCCCTCCTCGAAAGGTGAACACCATCTCTGCCTAGCAGTCCTTCCTCAAATAGCATCCCGTGGTCTAGGAAGCCAAAGCCCTCCTGGCGACACCATCTTCGCAGCCAGGCATTCACCTCCATGATGCATCTGTCTCTGCCCGGGCCCCTACCTTTGACAGGAAGAATCGAAGAGAATACCACCTGCGCTCCAAACTCCTTCACCCGTACTCCCAGAGCCCTGTAGTCACTCTTGATCCGCTCAGTGTCACACCGCGCAGTATCATTTGTGCCCACATGGATGAGTAGCATGGGGTAGTAGTCAGAGGGCTGGATAATCCTCGACAATGCCTCCGTAACGTCTCGGATACGGGCTCCCGGAAGGCAGCATACCTCCCGAGATGAAATGTCAGGGCGACAGATGGGCGCCTCCGTCCCCCTCAGCAGAGAGTCTCCGACCACCACTACCCTACGTTTCCTATTCGCAGTGGTGGCAGCAGACCTCCCAGCCTTAGGGAAAATAAGCTTACTGAAACATCTCTGATGGTGAGATTTCATCTGTAATCACTTTCTTACTGTATTAGGCTTAGACTTGCGTGTTTTATTTTATTTTGCTTGGTAATTGACTTTGTTCTGTCTGTTCTTACTTGGAACCACTTAAATCCTACTTTTTGTATTTAATAAAATCACTTTTTACTTATTAATTAACCCAGAGTATGTATTAATACCTGGGGGGGGGGGCGCAAACAGCTCTGCATATCTCTCTATCAGTGTTATAGAGGACGAACAATTTATGAGTTTACCCTGTATAAGCTTTATACAGGGTAAAACGGATTTATTTGGGCTTTGGACCCCATTGGGAGCTGGGCATCTGGGTGTTGGGAGACAGAAACACTTCTTAAGCTGTTTTCAGTCAAGCCTGCAGCTTTTGGAGGACGTGGTTCAGACCAGGGTCTGCGTTTGTTGCAGGCTGGCGTGTCTGTCGCAACCAGGCAGGGCACTGAAGTCCCAAGCTGCCAGGGAAAACGGGCTTAGAGGTAGTCTCGGCACATCAGGTGGCAATTCCAAAGGGAGTTTCTGTGACAACCTGTCACAACTTTACTAGCCACAATTTAAAAATTAATTGGTATTGTTCTCAATAGACTTCTGAGAGCTGCAATGCAACTTTGGGCAAAGAATTAAAGGCACACGTGTTATCTAGAGCCAATGGGACTACTCAGACTATTTTTTTGGAACTGTGAGCAGATATGAACTTGAACCACAGCTGTTTGGTTGCTCAAGACCTGTTCCCCTCAGTCTGTTGTCCTGGCCACATTTTCTTTCAGCTGCTCTGGCCTCCTTGGTCTTATACCTCTGTGTTGCCCTGGTATTTTTCCAGCTGCACAGCTTTTCGCACCATCTGCTACCTTTGACACGATATCTCATAGAATCAAGAATCTCCAGACAACCTACAGCAGGGGTGGGCAAACTTTTTGGCCTAAGGGCCACATCGGGTTTCCAAAATTGTATGGCGGGCCGGTTGGGGAGGTTGTGCCTCCCCAAACAGCCAGGCGGAGCCCAGCCAACTCCCCCTATCTGACCCACCCGCTGCTTCTCGCCCCCTGACGGCCCCTGCAGGACTCCTGCCCCATCCATCCCCTCTACTCCCTGTCCCCTGACAGCTCCCGGAACCCCATCCATCCCCCCCTCTCCTTCCGGACTGCCCCCCGGGACTCCTGCCCCCAGGTTCCCCACCCCGACCCTATCCACACCCCTGCCTCCTGACCACCACCCCGAACTCTCCTGCCCTCTATCTAACCCACCCCCTGCTCCTTGCCCCCTTACCGCACTGCCTGGAGCACTGGTGGTTGGCGGCATTACAGCCGTGCCGCCCAGAGCACCAGGACAGCAGCGGCTCTGCAGTTGCACTGCCCGGCCGCCCAGAGCATTGCGCGGGTGGCGCAGTGAGCTGAGGCTGCGGGGGAGGGGGAACAGCAGGGGCGGGGGCAAGCCTCCCGGGCCAGGAGCTCAGGAGGGTCCCGCGGGCCAGATGTGGCCCACAGGCCGTAGTTTGCCCACCTCTGGCCTACAGCATCAATACACAAAGAGAGCTACAACCTTCTTTTTCTCTGACAGCAAAAGCGAGTAGCTTCAGAATTCTGCCTCTCGCTATGCTGATAGCTGTACACACAGGGGCATGTGCAGGAATTTAAATTTTACCACTTTTGGGGGGGCACAGTAAACACATACATATTATACACATTAAACCATAACAACACATGCCCATACATCATTTGCAAAGATGTAAAGAGCAATATATTCACCATTTCAACGAACTGTACCTTTAATCCACCTCGAACACGGCCTCCTTAACCTTATTGGGGGGGGGGGGGGGGAAGAGCAAAAAAACCAGGCGCACATGCATCCATATTATGGGGATACGTGTGTGACCTCACTGAGTTTGCACGCTGCATGTTAGGGAGGAAATACCATAGTAGTAAAAAAAGGGGGGGCAGAGAGCTCTTCCAGACCCAGGGCCCAGGCACGGGGCCCAGACTCCCCCAGCCTCAGGGCTGCAGCAAGGAGAGTGGAACTCCTCCAGTCCTGGGGAAGAGAAGCTCTCTCATTCTCCCCGCCACAGCCCCAGGGTGGGAGGAGTTCTGCATTCCCTGCCAATTGTTGGGTGGACTGTGCCCCTGCTTGCCCCTCCTTGCGCACGCCCCTGCATATGCACTGCATTATTCACACAGCCTAATTATACTTAATGTGCGATTACATGCTTCAAGGAATAACCAAGCCTTCCCATTTGTTTTTGTGCTTATTGAGGGGCACAACTGCCTTTTGTTGTTACTAGTTCATAAAATATAGATGCATCATATTGGAAGTTTTGCACATCAATTATGTTTGATAAATTACAAGATATCTTTGATGCGTATTGCAAAAGTTAAGTGTCTCATGCAAATCTTAGTCCAATTTAAATAAAAAGAACACAGGACACCAAATAGAGGAACCTACCCATCAACAGAAAGCTCTAGAAAAGATATTTCAGTCAGTTATGAAAATCTTAAATCTATTTAAATCAGGAGGCACAGGAAAAAAAATTCTAAGTAATATATGTGTCAGCCAAACAATGATAACCTGTGGGTTTAAGTCTGTTTCTCTTTTTGAAAGAGATCACATTCTGTATAGCCTTTTAATGCTCCACTCCCTACCTTATATTAACTGATGACATGAGCCATTAGTTCCTACTTTAAGTGTAGCACCCAACACCCTAAATCAAAACATAAAAAAAGAATTTGGAATAAAGAATCACATGTTAGTCTGTAATTGTGAATAGCAAAATGTACAATTTCTGTTTTGACCCTCTAGCCTGTGTCTCTGTTTCAGGAAGCTATGATAAAAATCAAGAAAATAACCCCTGTACATTAAAACCCTTACTGCTTTATATTTGCTGCTTATTTCTTAAGTATGAATTGGGTGTGGAAAATGCTACTACAATTGCCAGCTTTCCTAAAACGTCAATCACTTTGTTCATAGCACTATACAGAATTGCTGCAGCATACTCTGGGAATCTGTCAATAACCTTGCATGTGTACAGAATGGATAAACATTCTAGTGTTAAATGAAACAACTACCCTCTGAGGAATATTTTAAAAACAGAATTTACTGTATTACTCCAAGGGCCTGAGTTTTGTTTATAAGTTACTCAAATAACTTTTCCATAACAAACTCTACTACTGAAAAAGTCTCTACAGCTGTGTTAGGTAATTATGTCTACAGTCCAATAGATGAGAATTCAAATCCCTTTCCATAAAAACTCAAAACAAAAATCCTAATAATGGTTCCCACTGCACAGCTGGAAGAAAACTATTTAAGAATAATCCTGTCTATTCTTTCCAATCTGAAAAGCCAAATTACTGTATGATTAGTAGAAGAGAAAAATCAGATAACCATCTTGAAAAAGTTCTTAATCTATAATTAATCATAACGTTTAAAAGGTACAACAGTTTTGAAACTTGCTGGGTATGGAGACAGATTAAAATATAATGAAATATTCTACAGAACCTGATATTTGTCTAGAAACACGTTTTTCCTTTAAAGTTAAAAAAAGGAGGACTTTTTTAGTACTATTAGCCTGTAACTCTTAAAAATACTTAGTTTGTGAGTCTGTGATCACAATCAGTATGCAAATACTCCTCAGTTCTGGGGATGGATGATGCTGATATCCAGATGAATTTTTTTCTACCAAAAGCCTAACAACATTCAGTAACACATTAGTATGCTGTGAACTTTTAAAACGTACATTGAGTTTTTAAAATATGTATAATTGTTTAAAATAAACTACAACAAAATACTAGTCCACTAAGTTTAATACATATTTGACACTCCCATGGCTACTGTCTCTATAACTAGCTAGCAGCACTTTCTCTTCTAGCATGTGCTAGCCAAGGAAGTCTGAGATATCTTTGATACACTGCCTCAACCTCCCTCTAGACTCTCTCACCCCATTCTACTGGAATTATATTCTCCATTTATAATCTCTGGGACACTGGAAGTAGTCCAAATCAGAAGGCCTTCAGTCAACATCAATCCTGATTTTTTTTAAATCATTTGAATCCGTACACTCTGCATTCCTATGCAGCTTCTGTTGAGGGCGAGAATAGATGTAGAATTATTCCAGCTTGTTGAAAAATATCACAAACTTGGTGCAAGACTGTCTTCTGATTAAAGGAAAGGACTGAGCACCAGGAGAGGGATTCCATACCCCGCTCTGCCACAAGTAGGTGTAAATCTACATCTGCCTCAGGCTTGGTCTCAACTTAAAAGTTACATCAGCAAAGCTACATCAGTCAAGGATGGGGGTGGGTGGGAAACCACACTCCTGACTGACACAACTATGCTGACAAACACCCCGATGAAGACGCAGCTATACTGATGGAAGAGGGCTTCTGTTGAAGTAGATAATGTAGGATGACCAGATATCCCATTTTTAAAGGGATAGTCTCGTATTTAAGCCCCCCTGCAGGTGTCCCGCCTTTTTCTTAAAAAGGGAAAAACTGTCCTGTATTTTCTCTCTCCCCTACCCCCCATCAATACTGGCAGGTCCTGATGCTCGCTGGATCCCTGCTCGCCAGCTGCCCACCCACCAGCGATGAGCAGGGGATAGGGCGGAATCCAGTGGCTGACAATGGGGGTGGATGTGCAAGGCTGATGGCGGGGCAAAGATGCAGCGCACAGGGCACAGCTGCTCCCCTTGCTGGTCTGTCCGTGCAACCTCCGCTCCGTGCTGGCTCTTGGCCAGCAGGACCCCGCCCCTCCGTTCCATTTTCGGCCGGCGCTGGCTGGACCCTGCGAGCTGCGGTGGCTGATAAGTGAGGGCAGGCACTAGGCAGCGGCTGGCTACTTGTCGCCTCTGCTGCCCACCCATCAGCCTTTTATGTGCTCCTCTCTTGCTGTCCTCCCTGCTTTGCCCCTTCATCCCCCAGCCCTGCGGCTCCTCCATAGCTCCTTCGGTGGGACGCGTCCTGCTCCCAGCGCTGTGCAGAGAACCAGCCCCTGGTCGGAATGCTCAGCTCACTAACAGCCTGGCCCGCAGGCTCCTTCTTTCCCCCATTACCTCTGGCTGGGCCGGTGCCCCGGGAAAACCCAAGACCCTCTGGCCCGGGGTGCTGGCCAGGAGGAGCCGAGCCCTGCATGTGCCAAAGCCCGGCACAGCGCTGGCATGGGGAAGCCTCTCCACCCCTCAGCTAAGCTCTGGAGTAGGATGGGGGGGTGGGGGGGGAAGAATGATTTCCAATCTGTTCCCACCCCAAACCTACAGGCTCCACAGGAGCCACCACAGCAGGGGCTTAGCACCCTCTTCAAACCCCTGCTCCCCCTGCCCTGGTCCTGCCCCCAGGGAGTGCGGGGCTGCTCCATCCCCTAGGCACCCTCCCCTGCTGAGCCACCTCTCTGGCCAAGTTCGCTGAAGCCCGTGCAGGCAGGTTCCCTGTGCCCTGGTGCACAATGCATCCTTAGGGCTTAACCCTTCCAGCCTGCACTGTACCATAGGCAGCTGGGTTATGTCGGTGGCCAGCAGCCAGGGCCGGCTCCAGGCACCAGCTTAACAAGCAGGTGCTTGGGGCGGCCAAGGGAGAGGGGTGGCACCTGCGGCAATTCGGGGGCAGCAGGTCCCTCACTCCCTCTAGGAGCGAAGGACCTGTCGCTGCCAATCGCAGCTTTTTTTTTTTTTTTCTCCCCCCAGTTGCCGCTGCC